>NC_058130.1:23872476-23898810 GCF_016433145.1 Gracilinanus agilis | reverse complement strand
AGGAGAGCCCAGGATTTCCCCCCTCCCTGGCCATTCAGAGCTAAAGGAGCCCTTTCCCCAGTCGCAGGGCAGGAACTTAGGGTAGTAGATCCATAGACTTGGAGTTAGGAAGGCCCGTGTTTGAATTCTGCCTTTGATCCTTTCTGTGTGGCCCCAAGCAATTTATTTATGTGTCCTCGTCTTTAAAAGGAGGATAAGAACAGCCCCTCCCGCGAGTCCTTTTGGAGATCAAATGAGGTAACAGAAGCACTTTGTAGATTTCCAAGTGTTACAGCAATACTGCTCATTCCCATGAGTAAATCAGAATCTATCGTTACATTTTATATATATTGAAATGATAACTATAATTGTAGATACTTTCTATTATATGTTGCATATAAACATATCATATATAAGTATATTATACAAATATTTGCATACATTATCTATAAATTAATATATAAAACCACAATTAAGTTTCATATAATTATACATATGTAATTTTCTATTTTAAATTATTCTATAAATATAAATTCTACATATATATTGTTATAAATTGTGTTATTAATATATTAATGTACTAAATGTTTTAAATTATAAATATATAATTCATATACCAAATATATACAATTATAAATATGTAATTTATATACTAAATGTGTTCAATTATAAATATATAATTTATATGCTAGATATATACAATTATAAATATTAGTTTATATAAAATATATACAATTATATATGCAAACATCTATAATTATACATGCATATATCTATAACTATACATATAATATGTACAAATATATGTACAGGTGTATAAAATATATACAAATTTATGTACAAAATGTATAAAATTAAAATATTAGTTTATATATGAAATATATGAAGTTAAAAATATTTATACATTAAATATATGTAATTATAAATATATACTGTAGGTATTAAATGTACAAAATATAAATATTTAGCTCATGTATGAAATATGTAAAATTATAAATGCATAGTTTATTTACAAAATATATTCAATTATAAATATATAATTTATATACTAAATATATAAAATAAATATAAAACTTATCATATAGATATATTATAAAATCGTAAATATTTCATACAAAATTATAAACATAATCTTATGTGTTAAGTATGTAAATTTAAATGTATTTTATATAAAATTATAAATATTTCATATACTAAGTACATATTTATATATTAAATTTAAATATAAACAAACCTTTTATTTTGTTATCTGTAAGATTTGGCATTAAAAGAAGGGGGACAGGGGGGCAGCTGGGTAGCTCAGTGGAGTGAGAGTCAGGCCTAGAGAAGGGAGGTCCTGGGTTCAAACCCGGCCTCAGCCACTTCCCAGCTGTGTGACCCTGGGCAAGTCACTTGACCCCCATTGCCCACCCTTACCAATCTTCCACCTATGAGACAATACACCGAAGTACAAGGGTTTTAAAAAAAAAAAAAAAAAGAAGGGGGACAGATAGGGTAAAGCAGTCCATGCGTGCCATTTACATGTACTTAGAACAATGCCTGACACATAGTAGGCTTCTAATAAGTATTTACTGACTCTATATTGATATATAGTGTGTTCAAAAATCTTTTCTTCTGTTCTTTCTTCTATGCATTTCCTTTGCTAGTCGTCCACTCTTCAGAAGTTGTCTTCTTCTTGGTACTTCTGAAGATGGTCAATACTAAGAGAAGAGAAAACTTGAGGTCAGAGGATCATAAATGCCATACTTAGTGAGACCTCCTTTCCTCCCTCATTTTACTGAGGCAGCTAGATTGCTCAATGGATTGGACATTATAGTCACAAAAAGCTGAGTTCATTATCTTCCCACTCGCAGTTTCTAGCTGAATGACCCTGCACAAGTCGCTTAACCTCTATTTGCCTCAGTTTCCTAATCTGTGGCAGGGCTACTCCCAGGGTTCTTGTGAGGATCAAATGGGGTTGTCATATTATCAAATTTTGTAAACCTTAAAGCTCTTTATAAATGTTTGTTATTCTTCTTCTTCATGCTGATGAGAATAATAAAAAAGGCTAAAGAAAAAAAAATAAAAAGGAAAAAGGGTCCTAATTTTAGAGCTGGAAGAACTCTTAAATCCAACTCCCCAGTGTTACATAGGACATTAGGTGTTTATTCCTTCCCTCACCCAAGGTGCTTAATGATAGAGTTAATAAAGTATAGATTCTTCTCCCCCTTGCCCCTCCCCATGAAAGCTTAATGAAAGTGAAACAAATGAATCTGTCGAATTGACCTTTATCCAATATTTGAGTCTTTTCTCTTTGCTTTTTCTCCTGATCTTCTATATTTTCTTTTGCCCAATTCTCTTTCCTAGAATTTCATTATATTCTCATGTAATACACCATTACCTTTGAATCTATATCTTGCTCGGTTCCCTCCAAAGCCTCCCCTCTCTTCCATTCCCACCCACACAATTCCCCGTTCTCTGGTCTAGAAATGGACATAAATGTCATAGGCTCATACACTTAGTGTGGCGCGTGACTGCCATACTCTGGGTAACTAAACCCAGGGCTGACTTGTTCTCTTGTTGGCTTCTATCAGTAATCCCTGCTGGCTGCAGGCTTTTCACCAACTCTGCTCAGCAGTAAAAGTCTTCCTGCACAATCTACTACATCAAAAATAATAATACTAATAAATGCTATTGATGAAACTCTTTGCCTGGATGAGAATTTTTTTCCTCTCAATTGCACAGTTGCCAATATATTATTCATTGTTCTTAATAACCATGTTTGACTCTTACATTATTTGCTGAAGTTATTACAGTGCCATAGGCCTGTCCCTCCAGGGTTTACTTCCAGAGGAAATCTGTAATACTAGCCTAATTTTAAGTGGGTGATACTCGGGAGATACTTGGGGTTTTCTTTACCATTTTTTGTGTTCTGAACCCCTTGGGTGGTCTAGGAACTCTTTCTTAGAATCATGATTCTGAATGCACAAAATAAAATGCATAAGATTACAAAGAAAACCAATAACATTAAAAAAAAAAACAATGATCAAAAAAAGAAGCCAGGTTAAGGTTAAGAAGCCCTTCATTAAAGGAACTCTGCCAGCCCATGTCTATGTGGCTTTGGAAATATCAAAGAGCCACCACCTCCCTTAGCTTCCCTTCTCTGAGCATTAGGCTTGAAGTCAGTCAATAGCTCTGTGACCCTGGACAAATCTCTTAACATCCTTTGACCTCAGTTTCCTCATCTGTAAAATGACAGAGTTGGCCTCCAAGACCTCTAATGTACCCTTTTAGCACTTGTTCTAGGATCCTACACAAATGCTTTTAATTATTCCTCTCTTCATGTTGTCAAATAGCACCATGCATGTGAAGTCACTTGGTCAACTATAAATCCATCAATAAATGAAAGATGCTTCCAGGTTGGGGATTCTGCTCATTGCGCACCACCCATGGGCTATGTGGCTTGTACTTCATTTCTAGCTTTGGAGAGGGAGTGCCACAATTGAAATCAGGAAGATATGTTATCCACCTAATAGCTGGGACATCCTGGGCAAGTTACTTAAAGAAATAAAGACATTAGGAAATGATGGCGCCATTGAAGTGGATAGAGTCGCCATTGGCTTCCTCCTAACATTAAATTTCATTTCTCCCAGCACCTCTTTGCCCATTGAGCTAGAAGAATGCTGACTAACATGGTGAGAGGGGGACCATTTTAATCTTATTGTTAAGAATCACCCAGGAATAAACACAATGAGATAGAGTGCTGTGATGGCTATAGAGGACTAAAGCAAGAATCAGGAAGACCTGAGTTTAAATTTCAGTCCTGTCACCCACTAGTTTTTTGACCATGTACAATTCACTTTCCCCTGTCAGCCTCAGTTTCCATATCTATAAAATGGGGATCATAATAAGCTTTATTCCAACACTACACCTTGAGCTCGTGGATCTTGTACCAATGGTCACAGATTTCCAATATGGCGGCCTGAGCCCAAGGTGTGGTCTTCATGGGAATGGTACTCATAGGTCTCACCACCTTAGCTCAGTTTTTCCAATACTCCTGAATGACGTCTTGTCAGGTGATGGCTTGAGGCACCATCCACGCCTTTCACAGTTGAGAGGAGAAAAACTTTGAGTGGAAAGGCTGTTCTTTAAGTTATAAATTCCAAACCAACTGTTCCATAAGGTAGACACTTGAAATAGGGTCCTACTTAAGAGCTGTTTCCTGGAACATTACCTTGTTCTCTGTCAATAGCCAGCTTAACTGGGGCTTAAAATGAACATTGCTATAACAGGAAAGGTGGGTTTAGACTTGAGCTACAATTATGTATTCAGGACACACTCAAGAATGGATGAGGCAATGCTTGTAAGGATCGGGAATGGACCGGTGAATTCACCCAGGCAAAGAACTGCCAATGTACAGGGTGTTGGGCTTGGACTCAGGGAGTCAGAAAGACCTGAATTCAAATCTCAGCCTCACTTATTACCTGTGAGATTTTGAGCAAGTAATTGAACCTCTCAAAGCCTGACTTGCCTCATCATTAAAGTAGATAATAATACCTACCCCCCCCACGAGTTTTTTAAAGGAGAAAATGACATACTATTTTAAAGGCATTTTGAAAACCTTAAAATAATTGACAAATACTAGCTATTATTATTAGAAAGCTCCTACTACTATAGGTAGGGACATCCACAGCTACTACAATTTCAGTTAAAAGTTAATGAAAATGAAGAAGATCTGAGTTCAAATCCAGCCTCAGATATTTATCAGCTTTGTGACCTTAGCCAAAACATTTAACTTGTCTCCCTCAGTTTCCTCATCTGTAAAATGGGGATAATAATACCATCTACCTCCTAGAATTATTGTGTGGATCAAATGAGAGTATTTTAAAACCCTTAGTCAGAAGTCTAGCACATAGTAGGCTTGATATAAATGTTTATATTATTATTAATTTCTAAATAAATAATATAGTATTATATGTAATATAATATAATTATTTTTTCTCATTCAAATTTGTGTATCCTCAACTGGTCCATGGACCCCAGGGGAAGAGCCCCTTCCACTTCTAGGAGAAATCACCAGAGGCCTAGCCTTTATAGCATTATTAAACACAACTTTCCCCAAATAAATGATTTCTCCTTTATATATTAGAAATACATTTCTGACTTTTTAATTATCTAAATGTTCTTCTCTGTTCTGTAATACAGAGTGCAGAGATAGTGCCCAAAGGACAGGAAAGAAACTTACAGTTACCCAGAAAATGGTTTCTTTAAAAGGAAGCCAAGGGTGAGTCTCGTCCTTTCTCTACTCAGGTGAACCTGGGGGAAACTTTGGCTCCATTTTTCATCACTATGCATAGAGCTCATAGGCACATAGACATTTTCACTCTGTTTTAATTGTTGCTTTTTTTCTTCTTCTTCTTAGCCATAACCCCAAATGGTTATGGGATATCATTGATAGAAGGCTAGCACACACACAATATACGTGTATCACATTCTCTCTCTTTATATATAAAAATATCTGAGTATATAAACATGTGTGTATACACCCACAGATCTCTCCCTCTCTCTCTCTCCCTCTTTCCCTCCCTCCATCTCTGTCTCTGTCTGTCTCTCTGTCTTTCTGTCGCTGTCTCTGTCTCTGACTCTGTCTCTCTCTGTCTCTCCATCTACTTCTCTCTCTCCCTATCTTTAATAAACCTTTACCCCAAGATCCAAATGGTAGAGGACGTTAGAACAGTGGTTCCCACTTCAAGATTAGCCCTGATTGAGAGGACATCACCATTTTCTAGGCAGCCATCAAAAGGTTTCTCCTATTTTTGTCTAGCTTTTTCTATTTAATTAAGCTTTAATTAAAGGCTTTAAGGACCAGCTTCTCTTAGTCCCTTTAGTAATGCCGTAATGATTCCAGTTGTGGGATCAATGAGGATCAGGCTGGTTTATAAGGTGATGGGGAATAGTGGGTGTGAGTGCAGACACAATTATGCTGTTACCCACAGTAGCCAAAGATTGTTATCTACTGGGGAAGCATAATTCCCTGACACTCGAAATTGCACAAGCCATTTCCAATGGCTCCTAAGAGAAAATCAACCAACAATCTTCTCTTCTCTGACCTTAATTTTTATTTGAATGGGATCAGCCCAGTAAAGTTCAGGCAGTGGGTTACATTATCAAGCTACAATAGATAATGACCTGACCTTTCCCTTTTTTATCTCGGTTTCCAATAGAAAGAATCACTTGGCTGCCCTGGACTCTGTTCACTAAGCCCCAATTGTAGCTGACCCAACCACGCTAAATTCATTTTACAGAGGGTCTGAGGCCAGAAAGAAAGAACCTAGCCACCAATTCACTTTGACCAATCTTCACTTTCCCATCTTTATCCACGTCTCCTTGGGCCTGGCCTGATTGGGGTCCATTATTTGGAATGCCTTGAACAGAGATGGCTTCAGAATAGTCTTTCTATCTCCACACACAGGGATGCGCTGAGCGTAGAACAATCCTGTTTGTATCTGACTAGGACAAATTTAGTCCATTAAATATGGCAAGGATGATTCTATGGAAAAAAACAACCTAGGCTGTCTAATGAATTACCATGCTTTTATGGAGTGCCTTCTGTGTGCCCAGGATCGTGCTGAGCCCTGCTATATTTATAAATGCCTAAAATAGAGCAAAAATCAGGTTTCCTGGGTGAATAAAAATACATAATGTATAGATATACACTCATTTGTGTCCCAGGTGGAGAAGTAGATAAAAGTGGTGAGCCTGGCATTCAGAAGACAATAATTCACATTCTGCCTCTAACACTTTTTAGGTTTGGAGTCCTCGGCAAGTTACTCTTTCTTAGACTCAATTTTCTCATCTGAAAAATGGGGATAGTAACATCCCTTGCCTTCTAGGGTTGTTATGAAGATTAAATGGCAGAGTTAAGTAGAACTCTAAAGTTTTACTGGATTGTACAAATAGAAGCTCTGGTTATTATTACCCATTTACATCCATATTCTTATCTGATATCTATACATGTACCTGGGCATAAGTATATATAGTGAGAGAGCCCTAGACTTGGAATCCAACAGGACCTGGATTCAAATCCTTCACTCTCCATCCCTTTCCCTAAGAGCTAATACAATCTCTGCATCTCTCGAAATTTGTTAGAACATTGGTTCCCACTTCGAGCTTAGCCCTGAATCTCTATAAACTAAAATATTTTCTAAAATTATATAAAAAAAATAGCAATAGTGCTTAGGTTTGGGGATGTTGTGATAATTCACCAATATGGTATTTTTTTCTAATTTAAAAAAAATTTTTATTTTGAATATTTTCCCATAGTTACATGTTTCATGTTCTTTCCCTCTCCCTCCAAACCCCCCTAATCCCCCTTAGCTGATGCACAATTCCACTGGTTTTACATGTATCATTAATTAAGACCTAATTCCACAATATGGTATTTTTAAACATGAATGTCAACTGTCAAAAGCCATGCATGATATTATTTTATGTACATTTGTAATATATACTAAATATATATATTTATAAATATGTATATACACACACACATATATATATATATGCACACATATATACACCCACATGCTTACCTCCTTATAATGCACACACATAGGGAGGGGAATTTGGGGGACCATCCCTAGAATTTCATTGGTTCAGGGGATCCTGACTCCCTTCTCCAATGACTGTTAGCATCACCTGCTCCGAAATGTGATCTCTTAGAGAGTGGCAGGGAGGTGGTGAGTAATACTATTAAATACAAATAGTGACTTAAAAGGAGTAGTGATGTAGAACTTTAGCTAGTTCACCAAGATCTGTTTTGTTCCACCGATTCCAGGTTATATCCACTATGGGATGCAATAAAGAAACAAAATTGCCCTCACCGGATAATCCCCTTACTAGTTGACAGTTCCAAAACTCTTCTTTAGTGGGATTCACCGAAAGAAATTGTATCCTAAAAAATGGCAACAGCTTTCTTTGGTTGAACAGCTCTCTGGAATCAGATAGAAACTACCTACTGGGTAATTCTTCCAGAAGAGTTTCGACACCTGACTTTGTTGATAATGACACCAGCCAAGAATACATAAGAAAGGGAAAAGAAGGACCTGATATCATGGTGCCTCTTATATTCAACAATATTATTATCATGGCCACCCATATGAGAGGATTATATGATGTTAGCAAAAAAGTATAAATAAAGGAAAAAGAGATCCATTCATTCATTCATTCATTCATTCATTTATACATTCACTTCATAGAATAGTTCCATAAAAATAATGTATGTCCATGAGAAGACAAGACTTTTTAACATCTTCCTGAGCTTGGAGGTCAAACAGGCTATCCAGACATCCTTCCGATAGACTAGTGGGAAAAAAAAAACAAGAGAGAGGCTTATCTACCCTTCAAAAATTTATGCATGGCCAAAAAAATTAAATAAAGAAAATAAACTTTAAAAAAAACACTTAACGGGGCAGCTTCAGAAGATGCTGACATTATCTAGCCATTGTTCTCTCAAGTGAGGGAGAGTGGATGACAGCCCGAGTGGAAACATCAGTGAAGAGATGATAAAACCCTTTTAAATGAAAAAACTCCTGGTAAAATGCATTTAACAGAATTGAAGGCAAGAGGGTAAAACTTAACTGCAACAACTTAAAAAAATTTTTAATCAAAAAAATTTAGTTGTAACCAAGAGCCCCTTCCTGAGCAGCAACATTTTGCAAGAAACGAGCTTTTCTTTTTCTTTGTGAAGGCAATACATTCCCTCTAACCATTCAAAGTGTGCTCTAAAAACAGGTTAATAGTTTCCAGCTTTGGGTTGGATTTGATGGCAATAAATGCCCTGTGAAAAATGTTAATGGTCTCTTTATTCCTTTTTTTTCCCTCCCCATTTTCATGCCCCATACATTTTGAAAATTAATACCACTGTGGATTTTCTGAATTTGCTAATTAGTAAGAAGGTTGACATTTACTAATATAAAACTATGAATAAACCCACTAATTTAAAAATTATGTCACAATCAGAATGTTCCCATGGAAGCTGGAAGACCAGTTGAAAAATGTACTCTTTAGTTATTTATTAATAAGGCTATTAGTCAGAGGATTAACATGTAACATGTTTTTTAAATGTTAGACTTTTTCTTATTTTTCATGGTGATAATTCAGTTATAATTTAATTGTCTATTATCATCAGGATAATGATTTTAATAGTAATAAGGCAAGATTAGCTCCTGATCTGTTTTCTAGGTGAGGGGGAAGGCAGTACCTCATAAGGTCCATCCTATATAGCAAAAGCAAATACCAAAATGACTATGTAAATCAGTGGAATTTTCTGGTTTAATCTCATGTGTCTATGAACCCACGCTGGCAAGTGATCTCCATAGATCTTTAATCTCTTGGAGAAAACACTCTAATAAGACAAGATTCAAAGAGAAAAAACAGAAGGAAAGAATATCATAAAAGCATATATTATGAAGGAAAATCTAGTCCCTGTACCCTCATTTTGAAGATGAAGAACCTGAGACCTAGAGACTTGGCCAGTGTCATGTAGGTGATGGAGTAAAGGTCTGAACCTATGTACTCTGTCTCCACATCTAGTTCTCTTTTCTTTTCTTTAAAAAAACTTTTATCTTCTGTCTTAGAATCAGTACTAAGGATTGGTTCCAAGGCAGAAGAGTGGTAAAGGCTAGGCAACTGGAGTTAAATGACTTATGTAGAGTCACACAGCTAGGAAGTGTGTGAGACTAGATTTGAATCCCAAAACTCCCATCTCTAGACCTGGCTCTATCTACTGAGCTACCTGGCTGCCCTTTTGTCCTCATGACAGAGCATCACCCAGCCTGTCCTTATAGAAACCAATTCAATTATATTATAATTGAAAAAAAAAAGATTCTTAGAAATAATATAAGGAGAACATTAGATTCCAAGTTGAAGCCACCATTAAAATTCTCCTTTGACCCCTTTTCAGTATCTGCTCTTAGACAAGTCTTTCAATTCACCCAAATTCTTTCTTCATCTATAAAATGAGCATCATGGCAACACATAAGGAAGGTAGTGCCAGTGGAGACCCAGTATTGGCAGCTTTTATTAAATTGTAAAGACTTTGAAGGATGGGTCTACCAATGGACTAGACTTTTGTCTTCTGAGGCCAGCATTAGTAAAGGTTGAAAAAAATCATCACTAGTAATGTCCAGCAGTTATATGTCATTTAACATATGTTTTCTCACCTGATACAATATCCCTGTGAGGTAGGTGCTATTATTATCCTTATATTTAAGAGTAGGAAATGGAAACTGAGAAAAGTTAAATAACTTGTCCAGGTTCACACAGCTAATTCATGTCTGAAGTAGGATTTGAACTCAGGTTTTCCTGATTCCAAGTATAATGCTTTATCCACTGTATATCCTCCCTGTCTTGAAATAATGGATTTCTTCATTTCTAAAATAAGATACATGTTTCCATATTCTTTCAGTGCCTTCCAGCTCTAACATAAAATGATAATAACACCCACTTCCTAGTGTTGTTGTAAGGTTTGGGAGAGAGACTTATATTTGTCATTTCATTGCTATAGAACTCTGAATTTGGGAAATTTCTGCTACCAATACAAGTCAACATCTTCTCTGTAATTTGCAGTCTTAGAGAATTTCCTGAAGCTCTGAGAATTTAAGGGAAGCACATCCAAGATATGACAGAGGTAGGAGTGAAATTCAGGACTTCTTCACTTAGAGGATGAAGTAATCTCTAAAATACTCTGAAATGTGGAAAGGAATTTTCATAAATACATTATTATAAATAGTGACAATCATCATTGTTGTTATTGTAGGAAATTACTAAACATCATCTCTCTTAGGGCTACTTCTGTATAGGAAATCTATCTTTCTTTTGTTGTGTATTTTTAAACCTGTTTTAATTGACCATTTCAGAAGTATACAGCACACACCTTTTGCAAGGAGTCTGATAGTAAAAATTTAACATCCAGCTCTTCAGAAAAATAACTGAGCACCCAGCACACTTTTAAATTTAATTTGAATTACTAACCCTTTCTCAATCATTATCATAAAGCTAGATAATCAGCAAAACAATAAAGCAAGCCCCAATTTGTAGCCTTCATAGATTTCCAAGGAATAAATGCTCACACTGAAAATTTAGGCTCTGGAGAGTTTGTAAGGGCCAGCTGCAGCCTGCCCTGTTGTCAGTAAACATTTCAAGAAGCATTTATCAACCATTTACTATCCTCAAGACACTGTGAATACAAGGACAAAAAAAAATACAGACAGAAATGAAAAAAGTCTCTACCCTTTTGGGGCTTACATTCCATTGTCTTAGTTTTATTTCTAAGCCAGCTTCTTGTCTTCTGAGACAAGTGACCCTTAAAAGGACTAAGGCCTGTATTTTTTTGTAGTTGAGACATTTCAACACTGTCCAACTCTTTGGGACACCATTTTGGATTTTTTTGGACAGATGCTGGAGTGATTTGCCATTTCCCTCTCCAGCTTGTTTTACAGATTGGAAACTGAGGCAAACAGAGTTAAGTGAATTTACCCAGGGTCATACTCTTAGTTTCTGTCTATGAATGAATACTTTTATGATCCACCTTCTTAAACCCAAGATCCAGAGTTATAATTTTGTTGAGGGTTTAGTACTTGGAGTGAATTTAATTTTTTTTTATTAAGTATGAGATTTCCTTTTAAATTTGAATTACCTGGAAATTCTGGCTCTGGATGAACACACTTCAGTTCCCCAGGAATCAGAATCTATTTAGAGACATTAATTGTACACTTAATGATTAGTGATGGCTTGTCAGCCTTCCAATTATTGTGTTTTGTTGCCCAGAGAGTATTCCACAAAAAGATGGAACAGCAGAAAATACCCTTTGCAATTATGAGGACTTTAAAGGGAATCAGTCGTCAGAACTCTCACAGTCATTCATTTCACTTGCCTGGCGGACCTAACTAGAATATATTTCACTGGAGACATGTAGGCATCTGTGAACATTACTTTAGTTACCCTTTCTACAGCAAGAAAACTGGTACTTCAGCTCTAGGGATGATAGAGATCCTGAGCTATTTCCTCCAAAGGAAAAGGTTAGGGAGATTGGTGACCTCTTCTGGCAGTAATTATATAGTATAAAATTAGGCCTTTTGCCAACTCAAATTTCGTTAGTCTTTTTGTCTTTTCTGCCTCAATCTCCCTCCATAGACCTAATTATAGGAATTTGGGTGGGTGGAGGAGTTCTCTTTTTCTTTTAAAGCAAAAGGTATTTTTTGTTGGGTTTTTTTCCCCCCTCTGGAGGGGGGATTGAAATGTAAATGGCTGCAACTATTTTTCAGAGCTTCTGAAAGCATCAAACAAAATCATTACTTAAAAAAAATCCACCTATTAAAACCATCTTATTGCCCCAGTTTTTGAAATGTTGCTTAACTAATTGATGGGAACTCTTCTTACAATTGGTACAAATTAGGTATCTGGCCTCCAAGAAATACTTTCATAAAAAAAAAGTTTTCCTTCTCTTTTTTTATATTGAAAGATAAATGGCTATACCTTAATGAAAGTAGAGATGGCATATTTATCAAATTTGTATGTTGCTCAATGTTAGGAGGGGCAGCTAACACACTTTATGAGATAGTTGGGATTTAAAACAACAACAACCAAAAAAACCCCTTTTCTCCTGTCTTAGAATCTATTCCAAGTTTTGGTTCCAAGGTGGAAGAGTGGTAATGCCTAGGCATTTGGGGTTAAGTGACTTGCCCAGGGTCACACAGCTAGGAAAGTCTGAGATAAAATTTGAATCTAGGACCTTTTATTTCTAAGCCTGGCTCTTTTTCCATTGAGCCACCTAATTGCCCCAATAGTTGGGATTTTTAAAAGGATCTTAACAGGCAAGAATTTTTGGATGAATCAAATGAGATGGAATTTAATCAAGATAACATAAGGTCTTACACTTGAGCCCTAGTAATTGACTTGATAAGTAGAAGATGGGGAAGCGTTGCTAGCACTTTGTTTGAAAAGTTCTGGGAGTTTTAGTGGATAGCAAGTTCAATATAACAAAGTGATAAGGCAACTAGAAAAAAATGTATCTTGGACTGTACTAAGAATATGGTAGGAAATGTCAACCTAAGATGAAGGGCCTACAAACCGTAGAATATGAAGATTAACTGTTGAACTAGGAACATTTAACCTGGAGAAGGCTGAGGTCATTGAAGGCAGGGATATAATTGAAGCTTGGTTCAAATTTTTGAAGGGTTTTTAAAAAGCAGAACCAGGAGCAATCAGGGGAAGCTGCAAAAAGACAGTATGGGCTTGATTTTAGGAAAACAAAACCAAACTAAAAAACCTTCCTAACCATTCTAGCTTCCTAAAAATGGGATGACATCTTCAAGATGAGTGGATTCCTCCTCGCTCGATGACTTTAAGCCAATATTGGATGAACACTTATCTGGAATGTAAGAGTGAAGATTGATTTTTTTAGGTCTTAGTTGGAATGGATGATTGCTGAGATATTTCCCAACTCTTAAATTATGATTCATGGGATTGTAAACTCTTTGAGGACAGGAAATGTCTTTTGCCATTTTTTGCTTCTTCAGAACCAAGTACAGAATCTGGCACATAGTAGTTGTTTTATAAATGTTGATTGATTGATTCTAGGATTCTGACCATTTTCCTGTAATCTCCACAGAACTTCCTAGTATTAACTTATGACCTTCCAAAGTGGGATATATTTTCTATCTCACTTAGAAGAGTAATAGTCTTCATAAATTCCTATGAAATTGGAGTTTATTGCCTTATGTCTTCTGGCTTTTCACTCTCCATTTTCTTTGTTGTTGTGTCTAGACATAATAGATCTAATAGATCTAATGGAGAAAACCAGAAAACCATGTTTTTTGAATACGGAGTAAATTCATGCTTTTTAATCTCTGTTGAGACTATCTATTGAGTTTAGGGATTGGAAATGCCAATTCAGCAAACATTTACTAAATTGCCTACTAAGGCATTCTACTAGGTGTTGAATATTCATGGATAAAACAAAAAAATACAACTATTGCTCTCAAGGGGCTTACCGTTTTTGGAGAGTTTGTCTTTGACATTCTGCTGATCATTTTCTCTGCACTTACTCTCTGTGACCATGACATTTCCTGATTTTCCTTCTACCTTTTTAATTTTGTCTCCTTTACTTCTCCTCTGGACCTGCCTCAGGGGTCAGTCCTGAGCCTACTTTTCTTTTTCTCTGATCCTTGGCAATCTCACCCATTCCCAAAGTTCCAACTATCATCTGTATGTAAATCATCTACAAATCTGGGTCTTCCCCTTGACCTCAGAATTAAAATTCAAACTGCCTCCAAAGCACCTAATCCCATGATCTTTTTAGGTTTTTGGAGGGACTTCTAAATATCAGGTACTATGCCAGGTGCTGAGGCAACAAAGGCAAAAGTGAGGTCCACCTGCCCTCAAGCAGCTTACATTGCATTTGAAATATACACATATTCTCAAGATAAGTAAATATGAAATGGATTTTTTTTTTAAAAAAGTGATTTTGTGGTGGAATCAGGTAAGACATCCTGAAGGAAGTGACTAGATGCTGAAGTGATAGAAGGACTCCAAAAAGCAAAGTTGAGATTAGAGAGAATTCCAGACTTGGAGGATAGTTTGTACAAAGTCATGAAAAGGGGAGGAACAATGCTGAATACAGAGAACAGCAAATTGTCTAGAGAATAGATTTTGTGATGGGGTGTAACTGACCTTGGAAGCAAAGCTGGAACACTGGGTTTATTGGTAAATGTTTAACAACTGTGTTTTCCAGAAGGGGAAAACAATACACACACACACACACACACACACACACACACACACTTTAAAATTTAATCTTTATTATTAACACATTCTTAAGTTTACATAGTCAACAAAACAACAAATCAAGCCCTGTCAGGCAATGATAGCTGATTTCTGAGGTATAAATGCTTAGTCAGAAATTTTAACAATCTCCTCTGTTAGCCAATAAGACATGTATGTCTTACCAACACAAAAAATGAACCTATTGTTCTTCTAAAATGGATTCTTCTCTGACATCTTTTTTTAGTGGCATTTCTATTCTCCAAGACTCAATGCCTCCCTTTCCTATTCTTTATCCCAAGTATTCAGGGAGGGGTCTTTGGATGGATTGAACTTCTTATACCATCTCTCATCCCCATCCCTTCTGTCTGTAGCCATTGGTGGTACCATCTTTCCAATGAAGTGGATTCTTCATTCACCTCCTTGACTCCCTGAAGCAGTTCTATCAACCAACTGGGAATCTTATGGGGAATCTTCTCTGCTGGTGCACCTTCATCATTCAGCTCCTTCCTAGGGTTGTTGAGAGTCTCAAATAAGAGAATGCCTCTAAAGTACTTTGTTTATTTTAATGTACTTCATAAATGCTACCTATTCTCAAGGGAGAGCCTGGTTTCAGTTAAAGTGAGGAGGGAAATAGAATGCTTTTTGGAACAGTGAAGGATGTTGGGGAACTTGTTGATAAGAGACAAAGGATTCTGACAGACAGTGTTGTATGGCTGTGTGATGGGAAAGGGGACTTGGAATGGGGCCATGGCATCATAGGGGTAATGAGAATAAGGGTGAGTGTTCAAGAGGAGATAGGTAGGCTATCGTATTATAATTAATCATGAGTAACCACAGAAATAGCCCAACTATATTCTTCTATGTGCCAACACTTTTTAATAATAAAAACTATTAGCGTTTATATAATACTTATTTTGTGCCAGGCATTGTGCTAGGTACTAGATATACAAAGAATGGAACCATTGCCAACTTATAAAGTATTAACATTCAACTTGGAGACAGGAGAGAATATATAAATATAAAGTGAAGGAATCCAAACCACCCTGGGACACAGGATGTCCCAAAAGTCTTAATGCATTTTTAAGCTTTAATAGCTATTAAGCTTACTAAAACTTAATTAAATAGCTTAATTAAATAGCTATCAAAGCTTAAAACTGCTCTAAGATTTTTAGGTCACTCTATACAAAGTAGTTAAATACAAGGTCATTTCAGAGGGAGGGCATTAGCGGTTGGGGGGAAGATCAGAAAAGGCTTCAGTCAGTCATCAAGCATTTATTAAATGATAAATAAATTTATTAAATTAAATTTATTAAATAAGGCATCTAGTTGGGCAAAATGAAGAAGACATCTTCATGAATTCAAATCTGGCCTCAGTCAGTTACTAACTGTGTAATCCTGGACTACTCACTTTGCCTCAATTTCCTCTTCTGTAAAATGAGCCAGAGAAGGAAATGGCAACCTACTCTAGTATCTTTGCTGAGAAAATCCCAAGTAGAGTTATGAAAAGATGGGTAGGACTGAAAAAAATATATAAATGATTGAACAACAGCATCATATGTCAGACACTGTTCTTAGAGCTTAGAATAGAAAGGTGAAAACAGAGTCCCTGCCCTCAGGAAGCTTACATTCAAATGGGAGAGAGAATATGAAAAATCACTAGGTACATAGAGGATATATAAAGAATAGATGGAAGGAAATTTGTGCAGAAAAGCATCAGTAGCTGGTAGATCCTGGGAAAGGCCTCTTGCAGAGGGTGGGATTTGAACTTAGTCCTGAGGAAAGCTAGGGGAACTAAGAACAGAGTTGAGGGGGGGAGACAATACCAGGCATGGGAGACAGAATGGTCACCTAAAGGTGAGGATGAAGTGTTTGGTGAATTATAAGTAGAGGATTACAGACTGTATGGAAGAGAAGTTCAAGAAGACTAGAAAGGGAAAGGTCAGATTGTGACAGGCTTTTAAAGCTAAATAGATGATTTTATATTTGATATTGAGGATCAGATAATAGGAGTCCCTCAAGTACATTAAATGGGAGGGGACGGACCTGGTCAGGCATGGACTTTAAGAAAATCACCTTGGATGCTGAATAGAGAATAAGCTGGAGTAGTGAAAAGAGACAAGTCAAAGAAACCAATTAAAAAACTATTTGGATAGTCCAAGTCGGAGGTATGTCACAAGTGGGACTTGAGTGTGTAAGTCTTCCTGAATTCCATCTATCTATAATCTATACAGTCTCTCCTTTGGCTCTTTCCCATCCCAACAAAAAAAATCATCTATTGGCCAACTCTTGGACAATGAACAGATTAGCTGAGTGAGGTAGCCCAAATACCCTTGGAAACCTTTCACAGAATGCCTTTTCTATCCCTTTGCCCCATCTCTTAGAACCTCACTCCCTCTTTTAATCTGTCCTATAAATCACTTATTTAGTTTTAAAATCTAACCCCGCCCCCAAACTTGTAGAATAAGGCAACAAGCCTCTGCTTGCCATCCATTTTGTGACTTGAAATTGTTGAAGGTACAAAAGGCAGTGCATTTATACATGGAAAATTCATTCTGGAATGGAGAGCTTGCTGCATCTTTTCAGGGTCAAAATGAGGACAAGTTAGAGGTTAAGGGAATGACTAAATGCTGTTTCTTTTAACAATATGACTCTTTGGCAAACCCTCACATAAGTGAAGAGGAGGACAACAAAGAATTATTGCTAGGGCGATGACATCTACCATGTAAATTATGAAGACCACGCAGGAAGAATGCTTTGAGTCACCGTGAATCATTTAGACCAAAGTCATTGCCTACCTTGGAAAACTTGAAGCTAACCTATACATAGAAGACTCCTACTTGGTCTGAACAATGGGACCATGTGACAGGATTCAGGTGTGGGCCTCATTCCCTTGGAGGGATGCTCATTAATGTTCTCTGATGCCCTCTTGAAAGGCACTGAAGCATCCCCATTGTTCCATAGACCAAGCTAATAATTAGAATCTCTGCATTTCCAAATGGTAACTTGTAGTGGGAAGCAGTAATGAGACAGGTAAGAATGAAACTCCCCTGATGAGTGCCTATCGAGAGTGTGCTTGCATGATGAAATAAAAGGAATTTTCAAAAAAAAAAGGCATTGTCAATTCAGAATAACCTGACTAATAGCTATTTGTTTAAGAAACACCACTGAGAAAATGTGGTTCGAGAAACTATTAAAACCCACTACACATGCAGTACAGACTGTGTATGTACTGCTGGAACTCTGGGAGATCCTGCAGTATTGCAAGTAAAATGATTGTAGGAGGAAAGATAAAGAATTTTTTTAAAGATACGTTGGATTTTATTAATATGTTATATTAACTAAGATCCCTGGGTAGAGATGAAGTATATAGCATCACCTCACAAGCCCTTGCCCTTCCTTTGCTAAATTAATTCCCATCCTTTAAACCTAATCTAAGAATCCACCTCCTCCTTAGAACTGTCCTGGACCTGCATCAGTAAAAGTATTTTCCCATAGGTTTCATTTATTTATTTATTTGTTTGTTTGTTTATTTATTTAGTTGTTTATTTATTTATTTAAAATAATTTTTATTTTTTTGAAAAGTTATCACGGTTACATGATTCATGTTCTTACTTTCCCCTTCACCCCCTGACCTCCCCACCCCCATAGTTTTAATATGTGTCATCGATCAAGACTTATTTCCAAGTTGTTAGTTGCATTGGTGTGGTAGTTTCAGGTCTACATCCCCAATCATGTCCACATCAACCCATGTGTTCAAGCAGTTGCTTTTCTTCTGTGTTTCCTCTCCTGCAGTCCTTCCTCTGAATGTGGGTAGCATCTTTTCCATAAATCCCTCAGAATTGTCCTGTGTCATTGCATTGCTGCTGGTACAGAAGTCCATCACATTCGATTTTACCACAGTATATCAGTCTCTGTGTACAATGTTCTTCTGGCTCTGCTCCTTTTGCTCTGCATCAGTTCTTGGAGGTCTCTCCAGTTCACATGGAATTCGTCCATTTTATTATTCCTTTCAGCACAATAGTATTCCATCACCCGCATATACCACAGTTTGTTCACCCATTCCCCAATTGAAGGGCATACTCTCGTTTTCCAGTTTTTTGCCATCACAAAAATCACGGTTATAAATATTTTCATACAAGTCTATTTATCTATGATCTCTTTGGGGTACAAACCCAGCAATGGTATGGCTGGATCAAAGGGCAGGCATTCTTTTATAGCCTTTGAGCATAGTTCCAAATTGCCAGCCAGAATGGTTGGATCAGTTCACAACTCCACCAGCAATGCATTAGTGTCCCAATTTGGCCACATCCCCTCCAACATTCATTATTCTCCCCTTCTTTCATTTTAGCCAATCTCTTAGGTATGAGGTGATACCTCAGTGTTATTTTGATTTGCATTTCTCTAATTATTAGAGATTTAGAACACTTTCTCATGTGCTTATTGATAGTTCAGATTTCTTTATCTGAAAATTGCCTATTCATGTCCCTTGCCGATTTATCGATTGGGGAATGGCTTGATTTTTTATACAGTTGATTTAACTCATATATTTGAGTAATTAGACCCTTATCAGAGTTTTTTGTTATAAAGATTTTTTTTCCCAATTTGTTGTTTCCCTTCTGATTTTGTATGCATTGTTTTTTTGTTTATACAAAAGCTTTTTAATTTAGTATAATCAATCATCCCATTCACATTCAGAGTTATAATTATCAATTGTGTATTCCCCAGCATTTTGGTATCCTCTCTTAGTTCTATCCCTTCTTCTTAGGCTATTTCCTTTTAAACCAGTAACCCTTGTCCCCTCCCTTGATTTACTACCCTTTCTACCCCCTCCCTTGTTATTTCCCACTTTTTATTTTTAAGGCCTAATGAATTCCCTCTCCCTTCTCCTCCCCTCCCTTTTTTGACCTCCCCACTCCTCTGCTCTCCTTGGTTTATCCCTTCTGACTTTCTCAGTAGGGTTAGATAGAGTTCTATTTCTTAATGGATATAGCTACTCTTCCATCTCAAGGTTAATTCCACTGAGTAAGGATTAAATATTACCTCTTAATTCTCTCTTCCTCTCCTTCTTATAATAGTATTCATCACCTCCCCTTCCCATGCCCTCTTTGTGTCTAATAGACTATCCTATTTTTCTTATTCATTCAAGTTTCTCTTGGTGCCATCTACTATTCACCCCCCCTCATTCCCACCCACCCCCTTATCATCTTAGACCATTTAGTATCCCAACCTCTCCCTGTGTATAATTCTTCTAATTAGTATAATAGTGGATACTATAATAGTGAATAGAGTTCACTACAGAGAATTACACATAACATTTCTCCATATAGGAATAAAAATAATTAGATCTTATTGAAGCCTTTAAAGAGGCAAATTTAAAAATAAGAGTTTTTTTTTTCTTTCCCCTCTGTTTCTTATTTACCTTTTCATGTTTCTCTTGGTTTTTGTGGTTGGATATCAAACTTTCCATTTAGTCCTGGTCTTTTCTTTGCAAATACTTGGACATCTTCTATCTTGTTGAATGCCCATACTTTCCCCTGGAAGTATATAGTCACTTTTGATGGGTAGGTGATCCTTGGTTGTAGACCCAGTTCTCTTGCCCTTCTGAATAGCATATTCCAAGCCTTGCAGTCTTTTATTGTGGAGGCTACCAGATCCTGTGTGATCCTGATTGGTGCTCCTTGATATCTGAATTGTCTCTTTCTGGCTTCTTGTAAGATTTTTTCTTTTACTTGAAAGCTCTTGAATTTGGCTATTATATTCCTGGGTGTTGACTTTTCTGGGTCCAGTGTAGAGGGTGATCTATGGATCCTTTCAATGTCTATATTGCCCTCTTGTTGTAGGACTTCAGGGCAATTTTGCTGAATAATTTCTTTAAGTATGGAGTCCAAGTTTCTATTAATTTCTGCTTTTTCTGTGCTGGGTCCCCATTCAAGGTCCATGCCTGAGCTCGGAATCTGCATCTGCAGCTGTGACCATGCCTGCTCTCAGGGTCTGCGTTCAAAGTCCACACATTCTTTAGCCTCTTGGAGTCTTAAGTCTTGCTGCTCTCAGGAATAGGCCCTGGTGACCCCATGTAGCTGTCAAGCACTTAATGGATACCCCAAACTTGCTCTAGCTATTGTGCGCTGGCTTTGGCAATGTAGGTGGTGTGGGGGTGGGTGGGTTGCTCAGCTCGTGTTTTAATAGAGCTGTTTCACCCCCCTTTTAGCATGGAAATGCCCCAATCCCACGTACCTTCAATGCTGCGCCCTGTTGTGGGGTCCCTTCATTCTTCTGGATTTGTTTTTATGTTCCCTTGAGGAGTCCTATATGTTTCGGTTAGGAAAGGTTAAGCAGCTGCTTTTTACTCTGCTGCCATCTTAACCTCCCATAGATTTCACATGACACTTAAAAAAAAAAAAGTAAAGCACTTTGACAACCTTAAAATCCTTTTGATTGTTATTGTCATTATCTTCATCAGAGGTTAGAAGTTGCTGAGCAGGGCACTGAGTGGCAGCTATAGTAGAGAGGGAGGAACAGCAGCCTGAGAGTCCAAATACCTGAGTTCCAGTCCCCCTCAAATTACTATGATGATTGCGATCATCATCTGGTTTTCTAGGCTTCAGGTTTTTCCATCTGCAAAATACTTGTGTTGGACAAAATGATGTCTAAGGTGTGCTCCAAATCTGCCATGTTGTGACTTCTGATTGTCCCATTTGCTCCTGATCCAAGGCTCAGAAGAGGTCTATCAAGCACTGATTATCACTCTTCCTCCTTAAGGAATGTTCCCAAGGGTCACATTAGCTATCAGGGACTCTTATGTCATGTGGTACTTTATATGTTTTACATCAGACATTTCTTGATTCCCACACATGCCAATACCTTCTTCTCTCCCTCTTCCCAACCCATTATCTTGTATTTCTGCATTTATTTTATATATCATTTTCATATACCTATATATGCAGCTTGAATGGTTTCTACTTCAATATCTCATTTTATCTTGGGATATTTGTAATGATTAAGGCAGCTTTTTATTCTATTCTTTTGCTTCCCCATTCAGCAAGCCAAAATTTGCTTCTTTTTGGGCTTCCACTCCTTGTGTGGCTCTTTGGGGTCAAGCAGAATGAGTCATTTCCCTCCTTCCCACGGCAGCCCCTACAATCATGGTTGGTACTTTTTCTTCCTTTCCAGGTACTCCCACTGCTGGCTACACAGCCCAAAGCCCCCAGTTCCTTACCCATTCAACTCTTGGGAGATTGATTATGTGAAGTGAGTGGGGACAGAGCCCCCAAGGGTCCAATGAGCCTTGACTGTCTGAAGTTACTTTAGGGTGCTTTAATGACAAAGACATTCAAGTCTCTCTTTTCACCTGGGCTCTGGAGTTCCTGCTAAATTTGTTGTTTACTGCTGTAAAATAAAGAATCCCACCATCTACTGTTACTGTAGAAAGCCCAGTGATTCTGGAGATGTTATTTTCTTTTATGATTAGCTTCTTAGCTTCCATTAAACCCAACTGGCCTCTGAGCTCTTGGGCCTTGATCAGTTCACCTGGACACTTAAGACCTCAGTGCTCCCTTTTGATCCAATTTTTTTCTTTCTGAAGATTTTCCCTCTGCGAACATCACCTTACATGTGACCTGGTAGTTCCCTGCCTGGTGCTAGTTGTAGCCACTGATTCTGGTGCCCTTTTTCCACCTGGAGCATTTAGCTTTACCTTCTGAATTGGATTTGGTGGAATTAACTGTTTAAAAACTAAACATAACCCTAAAGTTTTTCTCCACCAAAGTAAATAAATGGTTTGTTTTTGTGGAGAAGTGGAAGCTTAAATAAGCCTAATTTGAAGCAGAAGTTCCTCATCAGTTTGTTCTCTTACCCCTGTCTTTTAAAAACCCTTGCCATTTGTATTAGAATTAATACTAAGTACTGGTTCCAAGGCAGAAGTGGCAATTGAAGTCAAGTGACTTGGCCAGGGTTGCATACCTAGGAAGTAACTAAGGCCAGATTTGAGCCCAAGACCTTCTGTCTCTCTAAGTCTCTCTAACCACTGACAACCCACCTAGCTTTTTCCCTTTCCTACCTCTTTTATTGTAAAAAAATTTTTTAAAAATCCCCAAAACAAGTTTTTTTCTCATGGCATCATAGAAAGGTCCTAGGATTATAGTTCATTTTGCAAATGAGGAAACCGAGCCCCAATAATATGGAGTGATTTGCCTAAGGTTACACAGACAGTAAGCAACAGAAGTGGGATTTGAACCCAGATTTGTGATACCAGCTTCAGCCCTATTCCATCATACTCACTATTTGGTCCTGGGCAAGTAAGTATTTAACCTCTCTCAGCCTCAGTTTCCTCATCTGTGAAATGTAAAAGACAATAACAAAATCTGTTTAGTAAGGTTGTTGTAAAAATAAGTTGAGATTATATATATATATATATATCAGTTTGCAAACTTTTAAGAGCTATAAAATGTTATTATTTTATTATTAAGAACCTATACCCTGGAATGTGCCATTCCTAAATGCTGGCATAGAATGAATGGCAGTTGGGTGACACAGTGGATAGAGTGCTGAGCCTGGAATCAGGAAGATTCATCTCAAGTTCAAATCTTGTTTCAGACACTTATTAGCTGTGAGACCATGGGCAAATCATTTAACCCTTTTTGTCTAGTTTCATCATCTGTAAAATGAGCTAAAGACATACATGGCAAATCATTCCACTGTCTTTACTGAGAAAACCCCAAATGGGACCACAAAGAGACTGACATGATTGAACAACAAGAACAAGGATGGAATGAGGTGGTACCTTCTGGTCTATAAATAGTAAGTAGAGTGCTGCCAGCTCCATCAGCATCTAATCAGTTAGCAGACAATAGTCAATCTTTGTAGAATAAGTAGTACCTTAATAGCTGAAATAAGTGGTCAAAGGCCAGAGATGATGTTTTTTAAATAAGAATCAAAGTTATTTAGATAGTAAAATGATGGTGAAAGCTTTTTATTACCATCCTAGTATTCTGTAGATTGGTAGGAAAACTAACAGGAAATTCTTCTCCCCTGCACTAGATTTGACATTTGTCCTTGGTAGCAGTTTGGAAATTTCACAAATTTGAGATTGCATTTGTCATTGTGACCATCGAGCCATGCCCTCTTATAAGTCTGGATGCCTGTCTAGGCCAATCAGAAGAGGACTGATCAAATCCACTGATTCGCAAAATTAAATGTGAATAGCTGAGACCTTTTCATTATTTCATTTTTGTTTACTAAACTTGGAGATAGTCATAAAAAGGATCTTATCAATGCTAGCAGATATACTTAGATTGGTAGTGTGAGTAGTTGAGCCAAGAAAGGAAAGAGGGAAGGTAGTAAGTATTCAATACTCAACAAAAGGAAAAATTCTCTTCTTGTCATCCCTTACTTCTTACCTCTCCCTTGCCATCATCAGTTTCCAAGTCTTTTTGAAACTTATTTCCTTGACATTTCCTCACATCCATCCCCTTGTCTGTACAAACATCACCATCCCCATCACCTCTTACAGATTATTTCAATAGCTTCCTGCCACAGGTCTCTCATCATCCATACAGCTTCCATAGTAATTTTCATAAAGCCCATCTATAAACTGGTCACATCCCTGTCCAAGAGTTTCTGGTGGCTCCTAATTTCTAGTATAAAATAAAAACTATCCTAAAATTTAAAACCCTTAATAATCTGGTTCTAAACCACCTTTCCATCTTCATTATTCTTTACTCTCCATCATCTGCTTTGCATTCTAGGAAAACTGATCCATTGATTCTTTCCCAAATTCCATCTCTCATGTCTGTGTTTTTTCAAAGGATTTCTGCCTGGAATGTTCTTCTTTTCTGTATCCATTTCTTGGAATCCTTAACTATGACTAAAGCTCACCTAAAGGACTACCTTCTATGGTTGATCTTTTGTGGTTTCTCCAGTAGTTAATTTACCTTCCAAAATTATTTTGTATATCATTTGTGTGTATTTTGCATTTACTTATGTATGACTATATTGTTTTCCCCCAGTAGCAAGCAAATATTTGGAGGACAGGGACTGCTTCATTTTTGTCTTTGTATCTGTATTTGAGATTTGAGTTAGTTAAGTATAGGGTATAGAGATGAGAATTTAATTCTTGGGAGCTGATGAGATTGTCATGTGAAACAATGTAAAGAAGAGAAAAAGGGTCTAGGAAAGATCCTTGGGTGAGCTCCATATTCATTAAGTGTAACCTGAATGAAAATCCAGCAAAAGAGAGCTAGGACTGATGAAATAGAAAGGAGGAGAACAAAAGATAGCAATTTCAACAATACCTACAGAGAAGAGGGTATCAAAAAGAAGTGAGTGATTCATAGTGTCAAAGGATGCAGGGCAGTCCAGGAAGATGAGGATTGTGAAAAGGCTGTTGGATTTGGCAATTAATAATTCACTGGTAACTTTAGAGGGAACAGTTTCAGTTGAATGATGTTAGAAACCAGACCATGGAGAGTTAAGTAATTAATGAGGAGAGGAAGTGTAAGCATCAATTGTAGATGGCTTACTTAAGGAATTTAACTAAAACATGAAGGACAGAGGACAATAGCTAGGAGGGATGGATAGATCAAGAGAAAGATTTGGTTTTAGACTGTGAAAGACATGAGTATGGCATTGGCATTGAAGGCATTGGCAAAGCAACCAGTAGACTGAGAAATTAAAGATTATGGAGAAAGTAAAGATGATAGGAGGAAGGAGGAAGCTATTGGAGATGATAAGATGAAATGAGGTTCCTTGTGTAGGTAGGGGTTTGCCTTAGTAAGCAAAAGGTCCACCTCTTCATTTGGGAAGGAAGAGAGAGTGGGAGAAGGCATCTAAGTGATGTGAGATGAGGAAAATATTAGAAGATGCTTTAAACCAATGATCTCAGTTTTTTTAGTCAAGTACTAACAAGATTCTTACTTGAGTAGGTCAAGCAAGGGAGCCATAGGAAGTTTAAAGAAAAAGAAAAAAGGTTAGAAAAATATTTGGGGGGAATGAGAGAGGGAATCAATTTGCCTTTTAGCGTCTGAGGTAGGATTCGGGTCTCAGACTTCATTTACTACTGGTCTAACCCTCTGTCACCCTAACTATCTTATAGGGAATGATATACTCAGGGCAAGAGCAGAATACCAGCATTGTCTATCTATTAGACACATTTTACAGTCTCTAGTTTCTAAATTTCACATATGCACCCTGAAAGACCTAGTAATTCAGAATATAGAATCTAAAGATTTCCATAGGGTCTCCTGAGCAGTAGCCCCCATATGGAATACTATTTTGGTACATCTGATTCTGTTATCTGTTACTGAAATTCAAATCAATATGTCATTCAGTCCAATAAAATTATGACATGCCATTTCATATTGCTGTCAGCCTTGCAAACAGGTTTAGTATTTGGGGGAAAGGAGAGTGGATGGGGGATCATTCTGTGAAATGTGTCTGAATCAGGGCTAGTTGGCTCAGTGGACCTGGAGACAGGAAGACCTGAGTTAGCCTCTAATACTTAACTTTCTCTCTCTCTCTCTCTCTCTCTCTCTCTCTCTCTCTCTCTCTCTCTCT
>NC_058130.1:23857465-23872192 GCF_016433145.1 Gracilinanus agilis | reverse complement strand
GGAAGGAAGGAAGGAAAGGAGGGAGGGAAGAAGAAAGGAAGGAAGGAAGGAAGGAAGGAAGGAAAGGAGGAGGGAAGGAAGGAAGGAAGGAAGGAAGGAAGGAAGGAAGGAAGGAAGGAAGGAAGGAAGGAAGGAAGGGAAAAATTTATTTCCTAGCCTACCACACTAAAGTCTGGTCTGTAGAATTTCAGCTTGCTTCCTGCAAGGTTCCAATCTCCACGTAGAAGTCTCTTAGTCTCTTTGGAACAAGAGTTTTACCAGTCTATGAGGGTGTCTTCCGATGGAGCCACCAATGTCAAATGGAGTAGAAGAATCAATCCCAGAAAACTGCCCAGGCTTGTAACTCTTAGTTCCAGGAACATTCCTAGCCACATTAATGGGATGAGTCAGATAAGAAGAAAGTTCACAACCCTGGGAGGAAGGGGTTCCCTTGATACAAGAGTAAGGCGACCATGCTCTCAATGATCTATAAGTTCTGTTCCATCCCTAAATCCATCATCCTATGGTGAGCTTGCCCAATGTAACCTATTTTAATGTAAATTTTAATTCTGTTGACTTCATAAATGTATATTCTTGTGGGACTATTAGTTGTTGGATACTTTAAATCAAGATAATGCTTTTGCCAAAGATAGGAAGTTCCCTCATCTTTTTTTTTTAAAACTGGTTAAATATCTTTAATTTCATAGAGATAATTCTTCATTATCTTATTGATTTCCTGTTGTCCAAAAATTATGTTCAGACAAATGTCTGTAGAATAAAACAAAATGTGACTTCTGACTTACAGCAAAAAAGTACCAATATCGCCTTTGGGGAACTGTTCTGTATTTACAGAATTACTCCTGGATATTATTAGGGATTCTAGAAGCAACAGTGTCCAGAGGTGGCCGATGGCAATTCACTTCTGCCTCTGGAACCCTCCCCTCATGTTCCCTGGAACATTCTTTTCTACAAAACTCTCCCATTGGTTAAGGTCTCCCCTCTCTGTAGGCCTTTGCTTTTAAAGTTTTGATATCTCCTAATCTGTGTACACATTGTTATGACCCAATAGAATAGAAGACTTGAGGGGGAAGGGACTGTTCCATTTTTATCTTTGTATTTCCCAAGCCTGATATATATAGTAGGTCCTTAACCAATATTTATTGGATTGAACTTCATTATTTCATTTAAGGAATAATTTTATTGAACACATTATAGGAATAATTATATTGAATTCAATAAATATATTGAATATTGAATAATTACATATGAAGTATAAGATCTTCAGTGTCTAACACAAAGCCTGGCATTCAGTAGATGATAAATAAATTCTTGCTGAGCTGAACTGAATTATTTAGAAGATACCTTTTTAAATACTGGAGTGAAGGAATAAATGTATAAGAGCCTCAGGGACTGCACACAGCAGGTACTTAATAAATGATTACTAAATTAAAACAGAATTGCTCAAAAGTTACCCTTTTAGATTCTAAATTTAAGTAATAATTGTACAAGATCCCCAGGATCAAGCAGAGTGTCTGAAGCACATACTAAGCGCTTGATAAATTTAATTAAAAGCTAAATAATCTCAACTATATAAAGCTTCCAACTATGTACCAAAAAGTCATATGTCCATGAGAGGAGCTTTGCTGCCCACTTCCAAATATAAATGTTCTCTCTCATCTTCATACCCATAAGCTAAATGAATAGGTAATGAGTCCATAAACAAAGGTGCTCTGACAGAAGGAAGAGCCACTTGTTCATTTTTGTCCACTGTTCTATTACTTTACTGCCCTGATTTTGAGAAGAACCCAAATCTGCATGGTCTTCCTAAAAAATAGTTGGTACCTTCCGTAGCACCCCAAATCACAAAAAGACCATGTCTTGCTGGTGGCTGTTTTTGATGATGTATCCTCTGTCTCCTTTGTCTTCTCTTATGTCTATCTTAATGCAGCTATTCTGTTTTCTCCAGTACCATGGTGACACCATTTTTGAATTGAGGTCAAGACCTCAAGGGGGTGAGCCTTGGCTGTTCCAGAAGGAGTTTTTTGTCAAGGAGAAAATTTTCTTTAAATGAAAACTATTTGGTGGGGCAGCTGGGTGGTTCAGTAGATTGAGAACTAGGCCTAGAGATGGGTTCAAATCTGCCTGCAGACACTTCCTAGCTGTGTGACCCTGGGCAAGTCACTTGACCTCCATTGCCTAGCCCTTACCTCTCTTCTGCATTAGAACCAATACACAGTATTGATTCTAAGACAGAAGGCAGAGATTAACAAATGAACAAACAAACAAACAAACAAACGAATGAACAAATAATTAATTAAATGAATGAATGAATAAATGGATGAATGAATGAATAAATAAATAAATGTTATTCCATGTGATTTCTGACTGAAATAGGCTGTGTTCACCATCAGTCTTAAGTCAGAGTCTTGTTTTAAAGCTTTCCTCTTGTTTTCTTGTGGAAGAGAGACTTACAGGAAATATATCATCATCATCTGAATCCAGCCTCTGTTTCTCTAAGTCATTTACTTTTTTTTTTTAATTTTAAACCCTTAACTTCTGTGTATTAACTTATAGGTGGAAGATTGGTAAGGGTAGGCAATGGGGGTCAAGTGGCTTGCCCAGGGTCACACAGCTGGGAAGTGTCTGAGGCCGGATTTGAACCTAGGACCTCCTCTCTCTAGACCTGGCTCTCAATCTAAGGAGCTACCCAGCTGCCCCCTCTAAGTCATTTACTTTTATCTTGAACCCCCATTCTTTTCTTTTTGATCTAAGAAAACTATTCCTTTGTCCCTCAGGAAAGATCTGTGTATATATATGAATATATGTTGTATATGTTTATATGCCAATGGGATTGTGTAATTATGAGTAAGGTCAGATCCTGGTGATGCTTTTCTAAGCTAGAGTCTGTTATACAAACAAGAATAAAATCATGAGTGAGAAGGTTTAGAAACTAAAAGAGTTTATTGTCAATAGGGGTGGATACAGCTTCTCATTGAGCTGCCAAGATGGTGTATGGAATGGGATGAGGAAGACCAGAAGGAAATTAATCAACAAATTCCCAGTAACTTCAGGAAAATAAATTTATGACTAGAGATCATTTTTGTTTTGGAGCTAATCATAATGAGATCATATGCTTTAAAAGACAAGAAGAGGCAACCTGTCAACAAAAGAGAAATGTGCCTCACTTAAACAGGACCCTTTTTGAATGGTCTATCTGATAAAATAATAAGATCTTTGAGGTCAAGCAATTGAATTTTTCCCCTCAAATTGTGTTCCCATTTTTCATCAATTCCACAGCCAAACCATATGCATTGTTCTCTTTCTTTCCTTCTCCATCAGACCTGAGCTACAAGAAAAGATGTCATTCAAGTTTGGACAACACCTCATCAAGCCCTCCGTGGTGTTTTTGAAGACAGAATTATCCTTCGCTCTTGTGAACAGGAAACCAGTGGTACCTGGACGTATCCTTTTTTGAAGAATCCCCTCAATCTGACAGACCCAAAGAACCAAAGAGTGGCCTCTGGTGGTCTTCCAAAGAACGGTAAGAGTGGCTTTTTTTTTCTTCCTCTTGGAGGGGACCAGGTGAGATGTTACTCATATTTATTCTGAAATCAGTCATTGGAACCAGGAACATGGTTGAGCAGTGTTGCAGAACTTCTGAGAATAGTTGCTTAGCAACTGTGACCTTCGAGGGAAATTTTCTACTGACCATTTCACTCGTCAGATGTATAAATAAACAGGTGCTTCTACAAGTTATCTGTGTAACTTAGGCTTTAAATTTCTCCACCGTGCTGGAAAATCTATGGTTTTCTTATGATATCTTCAATTTTTTAATTACTGGTTTCAGAGTGGACTCAGAATATGTTTTAAGAGTTGGGTGTCAAAATGGTAGCAAAATGTTAGTTGATTGCGTTTGAGTCATTTCATTTTTTATATTTCTATTCCTTTACACAGAAGGAGATCAAGGAAGGAAAATTTGAAAAAAAAAATTCTTACAGATAGAATAGAAAAAAGGGAGAGATTTCAGATTCTGTTCTGAAAAGGAAAGATTTTAATGGGAGTAAGTTTCATTTCTGGATGCCTGTCACTGGAATTCTCATTGGTAGATTGTTTTCTTTCTATCTACCTGTTACTCACAAACCCTTTACTTACTTTGACTTTGGTAGTAACCACTGCAGTGGGATTTAGGGAGTTGGCAAAGAAAAAAAATATCAGGGTTTATTTTTATTTTGTCAGATGTATTGCTAAGTAAAGATGTGCCTGTGCATTTTATACTTACTCCCCAGATATGCATCAGCCTGTCTGAGTAGGGGAGGAGGAGGAAAGAGGAGTTGACAAGGTACAAAATTCTATATTTTAATATAAATGCTCATCTATAATCTACATGTGTGATTTTTACTTAGAAATTAAACTTCAGGAGAAGGGATCCTCATTATTTTACATTGATCAAGATTCTATAAGCATAGCTGAGATTGTTATTGCCAAGTGAGATGCTTATGAAACTTCTCTCCAGGCTATTTCTTTATTTTTCACTCAGGAAAAAGAAACAAAGAGAAGATGCCCATGGATACTTCCTCCTCCCCTCTAAGATCAATAGAATTTTAGAAGTGAGGACCGCCCAAATGGGATTTGTAGGCTGTGCCCTAATTAAGCTGCTTGGAGATTATAAGTAGAAGCTTGCAGAAAAATATCTAAGAATAGCAACAATGACATAATAGAGTTGTTCAATTTACTATTGAAAAAAGAAAATTGTTTGGTAGTGTATTTTAAAGCTACGTTTGGGGAATGAAGTTGTATGATTGATTGTATTCGTAGAGAAGAAAAATCTTTGTGAACCGTTCCATGATAGAAGAAGATGGTCATCTTTTCTGTGTGTTGAGAGGGGGGATACAGCAGGGCTGGTGACAGACAATTGATTCCATTTTTAAGTCACTAGAATGCCGTTGGGGACCCAGGAAGAAGGTTCGAGCATGGATTCTACCATCTTGAAACCCACTTTCAAAGAATGGGCTCCTTCTTTCTTGCTGGTAAAAATCTCTTGATAGTATCTCATTTACTTTTTGTGTAGAATGTGATGCTTGGATGGATCTGGAATTTTATTGATTTTGCACGTTGCTGGTCTACATCACAACTTATCTATGGCTTCTTGTCCTACAAATCCTTCACATGGGGTCCACCCTGGTCATGAGTTTTTTCTTGGATCTCTTAACTTCTTCTGTAGATCTCCAGTGGAGACTCCATTAGAAAATCTCTGCTTGTTTCTATGTGAGGTGCCCACTTCCTTTTTTTTGCCCATATTTCCATATTATACTATCCTTCATGCCACCTCTATTACCCATTCTTCTTTGGTAAGATGATTCAGCCCATCATGTACCTCTCGGATGCTCTATGCCTAGGGATTAAGGAATATTTGGGAGCGCAAGATTTTTAAAATGCTGCTAGTTGAGTGCCAGGGAAACTTAACCAAACCTTTTAGGGGGCTGATTGTATCATACATTATATCAGGCCTTTAAAACTGTCATATATTATATAATTAATAGTATATATAAACTTTTAAACCTCATAATCTTTGGTCTTCCTTGGCTCAGCTCTCATAGCAGAGTAAGAATTTGAACTCAGAGCCTCTGACTCCAGATCCAGAGCTTTTGCCACAATACCTAAGAGGGAAAGGAAAGGAAGAAAAATGGGCTCAGCCGTTAATTAGCTATTTGAACTTGAAAAAGTCAGGTACTTTCTTTAGGCCTCAATTTTTTCTTTTGTAAAATAGGGAGAGTGGCACTGAACGACTTCCAATATTCCTTTCAATTCTAAGATTATAAATATGTGATTTGTACCATGAATGCTAATTGCAAGGAGAAGTAAAGGGGAGAAAAAGTATGTCAAATATTTTCTTGATTTCCTCACTTATCCTCTCAAAACTGCCTGCCAAAATGTGTTGGGGAAAACATATGGGGAGGGAAATATCCAAGTAAATATAGCATTTCCTTTATTAACTCTTCCACATTAAGAGGCAGAACAGTAATCCTTCTTTTTTCTTAGGGGCTGATTAATAGCCAATCAATGTTAGATTTCAAACCTCCGCCATCTTTTCCTGTTCAGGTTTGCCTCTGTGTTGCTCCTATTATTATTTAATCTTCCTTCTCATTTTTCCCATTAGATTCAAGTTGATTTCCTAAAATGAGTTTTAGGTTTTAGAGTAGGACACGGTCACCACCCTAGGTCTAGGATAGTTATATCTAGGAAGGGTGTTTGTATTACTTAAATGTTTAAAAAGATGAAGACAATTCAACCTCTTTACTCTGACGGATCTCCATGAAGAGACCAACTGAGCAGTAATGCTTAAAAACTAGTGCAAGTTTCAACATCTTCCTTATTACACGCTCCCTTCATAGGAGAGATCTGGCAAGAGCAGGTGCATTTTTTCAAGTTATTAAAACAATTCTATCTGTTTTCATTTTGTTGCAAGCCTATGACATTCCTTTTTCTTTGGGGACCATTTTTGTTTTGATGAAAAAAATAAAATATTTATGCTTGTGAATTCAGGAGTCAAAGGAGTTTGGTTTAAATGCCTTTTCACCGTAGGTGGCAGCTTTAATTGACTTCTCACTCAGGTAGAAAGGTAGGGTGTGAGGGAACGTGGGATGGGAATTGTGAATAAAGAGGAAAAAACCTTAATGTTTGGGAGGGAGGGAATACAACATTGTGGAGAAGAATCTGCTTCGTTTTTCGGGATGAAATAAGCATCCTCCTGATTTTCAACTCCTGGATAGAAGACAAGCACTTTCATTTTCATGGGGACTTCAAAGTAGCCTTAATAAAAGAGAGTTGGAAGACTTGAGGGGGAAAATGTCATGTATGTGTTGAGAAGATGCGCTAAAATCCTATGAATGACTGTCCAAAGGGGGAAGTTCCTGGTTCCTGGCAACTCATCATTGTCACATACTGGATGACTCAGATCTTCCTTCTCCGTTGGAATTCCTTTCCTAGTTAGGAGGAGCTGTCAGAAGGGGGAGAGTGTTGTTGGTTTGGGCTTATGAATGAATACCTGCCTGAGACTTTGGGAATCTTTTATACTAGGAATAGAAATCATTTCAACGAGTCTATAAAAGATAGGCTTCCATCTTGATGCTTTTATTCAATTTGAAAAGCCCTTTATTTTATCTGATGACACAGTTGTCAGCCCAATAGGAAAGAACAATAGTAGGATAGCGACTTGTCTGAAGACCATTTCTCTCTGAACTCCAGCACTGAGATGAGAAGAATGAAATAGCAATAATTGATCATCTATTAAGCTCCTACTATGGGCACCACGTTGTAGTAACTGCTGTGGGCACAGGGGCAGAAGGCAGAAAATAATTCCTGGGCTCAAGGACTTTGCCCTCTAATGACAATAAAATAACAACGAGGAGGAGAGGAATGTGGGTGATTTAACCTCTATAACCATGACAACACTTTTTACAGGGCTGACCAATCACTATTTTATTCAGAGATTTAGAAATTATCTTATGAGGCTGCTGAGAACCAAAAGCAGATCTTAACATTTCAAAGCAATGGAACCCTGCACAGGTGTTGGACTTGAGTGCCTTGATCCATCGGGTGTCGTAGCCATCTCGAGAACAAACCACCACCACCAAAAATAAATCGAAAAACAAAAAATAATTTTTAAGTGTTAAAAATGTTTATAGGGTGTTTTAAGATTTTTCAAAATATTTTACCCCATTTGATCCTCACAACATCCTTTTGGGGGTACATACTTTGGATAGGATGTAAGTTCTTATAGGCAGGGACTATTTCATCTTTGTTTTTATTTCTCCAGCACCTAACACAATGCCTGGCACTTAGTCGATAGAAAATAAAGGCTGTTGTGTCAATACTTTTTCTTTTTTACATTCTGTTCCCCCAGTGCCACCCCCATAAAAACCTCTCTCTTATTCCTCTTAAAGACTGAAGCCTTTCCTTACAACAAAGAAAAATGAATACTCAAGAACTCAGCAATGAGAGTTCCCTTTTCTGACAACATATACAGCGTTCCCGTAGTGCCCTCATATGCCCAGCACCTCTGGCAAGAAGGGGCGATTCTTGTTGCTTTACCTTGTTTCTGGGGTTACCGTGGATGAGGCGTGATGAGCTAATGTGGTCATTCAGGCTCAGGACTGGAACAAAATATGACACTCACAGGCTGTCTGAAAGTCACCTAATAAAGGTTTATTGAACAACAGGGAAGGGATATTCAGCTAGTGTACAGCATTGATTGAATTGAATAGAATCTCTGCGTGGCTTCAGGGCTAAATAGCTCCTTTGTTCTTTGGCACTAAGGAATTACCTAGGTCAATAGTCCAAGTCCCCTGAAACATTTAAACCTTAGTTGGCTGAAACAATTAAATTTTAAGGATGGTTTCACTACCTCTAAAGGGGAACACAAAAACAAAGACAAACCAAACTTAAACAAAGGAAAGTGCTCCAAGAAAACCATCCTAGGCTGAGGAAGATAAATGGTGCTTCTGTGAAAGGAGGATGTCATTGTGTGTGTGTGTGTGAGAGAGTGTGTGTGTGTGTGTGTGTGTGTGTGTGTGTGTGTGTGTGTGTTTTCCTATTACTTAGGACTGGACTTTTTTTTTTCTAAACCCTTCACCTTCTGTCTTAAAATCAATCCTGGGTATTAGTTCCAAGGCAGACAGACAGTAAGAGCTAGGCAGTGGGCATTAGGTGACTTGCCCAGGGACACACAGCTAAACAGTGGGTTGAACATCTTTTTAAGGGTTCCTTCTCTTTAACCTCCTCATATCAAAGAGTTAAAATGGTATAATCAATATGGCACCAGATTTGGCGTCAAGAGGTCCTGAGTTGAGACATTTACTAAATATACGACCCTGGGCAAGTCACTTAATCTCTGTGTGCCTAAAATTCCTCATCTGTAAAACTGAGGGGAAGAGGGAGAGAATCAATAGTTTCTGTGGTCCTTTCAATTCTAAATCTCTAATCCTATGTTCTTTTGAGTCTTCTTCATTTCCTCTGCTTCTAGTCATACAAATCTTGTGCTTCTCTGAACTTCCCCTATTTGTCATTTCTTATTACAAAGAAAGGTAACCTCGTCTCTTCTAACCCCCTCCCCAATTTTCCTTCTTTCTTTATCTGTGAGTTTTGTCATTTTTATTGTCATTTCCCATCATTAGGTCAACAAGCATTAATTAAGTGTTTACTCTGCACCAGGCTCTGTGCTAATTTCTAGAGTGACATCCCATCAGACTGATGGAGACCCATGAGATGCTCCAAGAGCAGCATCCTTTGCCTCCTTCTCCGGAGATTCACTTGGCTTTCCTCTTCCACCTTGGAAAGCAAATACTTTGGGAGCTGTAAGCAAGATTTAAAGCAATTCTTTGGGGCTTTATTCTCAGAGGTCCCCCTCTCTAGAGAAAAGCATCAGAATGTCTTTAATTCATTCATGCCTGATTACCAGAAAACATTTTTCATAATGCCCTGGTGAGACGACCTGTTTCCAGGAGCTGCCATCACCTTGGAGTTTAATAGGAAACTATTTGTGTAAACTCAGGGAAGTCTAGTTTCTCTTCGTGTTCTAAATAAATTTAAACGAATATTTTTAACACATCTCTTCTCCCTTGCCCTTGCCTTCGCATTATCCTGTGTTCTGGCTTTCATCTTGGGTTAAGCATGAAAAATGATTTTGAACATTAGCAGAATCCATTTGGGGACTAGGGCTTTTATTGTAAATAAAATTATTCATTTGTTATGTCCCATTGTTTTCAGCAGACAGAGTATTGATCCTTGGATTGCTATTCAGAATACCATAAAGAGCCCAGGCATAAGGGGGTCCACGGCAACATTTGTAAACTGATTGAATGGCGTTCATAATGGCAGAGACAAACCATGCTGGCTGCCCATGCTGCATGGTACAAATTATTTTTTCAGTATTTTATCAAATTAGTTATTAAAAGGAGCAGAACTTTCCAAACTAGGACAGTGAGCAAAATCTCATCCAACACAAAGTCATGGTGATTTGCTGAAGACAAGTCACAAAGTGGGTCTACAAAGATTTAGAATAGGACCTTCCGGTTGAGTAGAAGAGTTGGAGACAAGAGAAGCTTTGGTCTTGGGGTGCAGAACTGGTCTACAATGAATAATACTAGCTTATATTTTAATAGAACTTTACAACATCACTAGGATGTAGGTATTCCTGTTCCCATTTTACAAATGGGGAAAGTGAGTCTCTTCACCTTAGAAAGGTTAAAATAACCCATCTAATGTGTTTTCTATCTCAACATGAGCAGTGTGAAAATATGTATTGCCTGAAAATACTGGTATAACCTATATCAGACTATTTTTTAGCTTGGGGAGGGCAGAAGAAGGGAAGAATGGGAAAAAAAATCTGAGTCCTAAAATGTCAGAAAATAATTGTCAAAAATTGTTTCTATAAGTAAAAAAAAAATTGACTTGTTAATTAAAAAAAAAAAACTCGTCCATGGCCTCACACTGCTTGTAGCTGAGGCCAGAGTTGAGTGTTCTCTAAAGGTGGCATGATACGGGGGCATTAGTGTCAAGCATGTGGCCACATGCAGCCCACGACACTCCTAAGTGCAGCCAGAACCAAATTAAAGTATAACTAGGGAGAATTTAACAAAATAAATAAAATACAATAAAACATAGATTATATTACATTTTAAAACTAAGTCAAGATGTGGCCAACGGAGATCCTTAAATACAAATTAATGATCTCCCTTTTTTTCTGAATTTGACATCTTCATTGTAGAGGAAAGTGTGCTTGACTTGGAGTCAGGGGAGATTCAAGTTCAAATCTTACCTCTGCTAATTACTAGCTTTTTGATAGCTGGACAATTGACTTAACCTTAGACTTTTAACTCTCTAATCTGGAAAATAAAAGAATTGGACCATGTGGTCTTTCAGATCCTCTCCACCTTTCATTCTGAGACCATTTCTGGTCTATACCACCTGGCTTCAAGTCTATCATTAACAGGAGCATACAAGAACCAGCTAAAACTGGCTCTAGGAAGCTGATTGTTAAATTTTTATTGTGAACATTTAACTGTTGGAAATCAACAGGTCCTAAAAATTAGGACTTAATGGATCATTTTTATTATTTGTCTCCTCCTAAGATAGTGATGGGGAAAATGTTAATAATGAAGATAAAACTTGAATATGTATTGTGTATACATCTTTCACAGAAAGCCAATTGTTAAACATTTACCATCATTCTCCTGAGCACTGCCCATTCGTTACATGATATTACTTGAAAAATAGCACGTGATATTACAAGATTGTTATCATAAATCATGGATATAAAGGCTTTCTTTTCATACCACTGATGCTTATACCCCAGTGACTTTGGGGAAAACCACTTGACCACCCTAGACCTCAGCTTACCTGTCTGTAGAAAGAGGAAATGGACCAAATAAACTTTAGTCCTCTTCAGATTCCAAATTTATACTTCAATTATTGGGTTCAAATCTGTGCTCTTCTTTTGAGTGAATGCATCACCTTAGACAACTCCCTTAACCAGATTGGGTCTCCATTTCATCACCTGCAGATCGAGGGGGCTAGGTCCTTTTCAGCTTTCTCTCTAGGACCCTCTGAGTCTAGATAGATAGAATCTTTCCTTATGTGACAGAAAAGATGTCAACAGTGTTCAGAGTGATTACTACCATAGAGATGTCATAGGAAGAAATGCTTTTTTATTCATGCAATAAAAATCAGACACCCTTGCTATTTCCGGAGAAGGTCGTAAGTTAGTGAATCTAATCAACCCAGCCTTTAATTGTTCAGGAAGCTTCCTGGACTGAAGTTATTAGTGTGATGAAAACCTGTTTCATTTTTTAAGAGTTCTTCCTCATTCTAGGACAAATGTCAGTTGCACATGTAATAGATGATGATTTTTATTTTGTATTTCTATTTTTATTTGCATTTTTCTGGAGCATGTGGATGTTTTATGGAACTATTGTGGCATTTTCTTTTTTATTAATTTATTTTAAATTTATTTTTTTAATTCTTTTTGGCATTTTATTCTTCATGAACTGTAAGCCACATGGAAGAGTATTAGACAAATGATGGTCTCAGCCAGTGTTTTAATAATAATAATAATAATATATAATAAGTGTTTTAATAATAATAGTGTTTCTATAATATATTAAGGTTCTTGAAACATGTCATAAATATTGTCTCTTTTGATCAATCAGAAAAAGTCTAAGAAGTGGATGCTATTGTTATCCTCCTTTTATAAATGAGGAGCCTAAGGCAAACAAGGTTAAGTGACTTGGCTAGGGTCATGGCTAGTAAGTATCAGAGACTGGATTTGAACTCAGATCTTTTTTATTCCAAGTAGAGAGCTTTATCCACTGCATCACCTAGCTATTTTAGCCATATTTTGGAAAGGTGTGTTCCAGCAACATAAGAAAAGTCAAAGAGTTAGGGCTTGAAGGTGCACTCGAAGTCATTAAATCTAGCTCCTTTATTTAACAAAATTGGAAGAAGGAGACCCAGAAAGATGAAGTGATTCAGCTAGAGTCACACAGATAACAAATAATATATCTTAGATCTGAGCTGAGGTCCTCCAACTCTGGAGCCAGACTCTGATCTCTTCATTGCTGATTCATTAGGTCATTTCCAGTCATGTCAACCATTACTGACCCACTTTAGGGTTTTCTTGGCAAAGATACTGGACTGGTTTTCTATTTCCTTCTCTAGCTCATCTTACAGGGGAGGCAACTGAGGCAAGACCGCCTAGAGTCTCCCATTTGGAAAGTAGCTGAGGTTGGATTTGAACTCAAGAAGATGAGTTTTTCTGGCTCTAGTACTCATGCTCTATCCACTGCACCACCTAGCAGTCCTGTTCATTGTTGACTCTCCCTTCCCTGGTACAGATTATGGCTTATGTACAACTTCTGGTGCTTTTTGACTCTTGTTCACATACTCCATAAATCTTTTCTGCTGAAGTCTTTCCTCTAACTCTTGACACCAAGTAGATACCAGTGACTCACTTTGCCAAGCCATTGGTTGGTTGGCACTTCCCTCTTGATCTAGAACTCTTCTGCCATTTTTTTGGCAAACCACCCACCTTGTGCTTACCAATATAAGGATCTACCAGTATTTGAAATACTAGTCTGTGGCGGAGCCCCTCAATCTGGGCCTTAACCTCTGCTTTTTCATTTCTTGATCAAGAGAGTTAAACAAGATGATATCAAACCCTTCCCATAATTCTTAAAACATTTGATGATTATCCCAGGTATACAACGTGGGCTTTCATCATCGTACTGAACAACAAGATGGATAGATTAAAGGCAGGTCTTAAGTGATGGTTCCATTTTAAAATTGCAATTATGCAAAACTAAAAACTAGAGCAAGGTAAAATTTGCCTGTGTTTGGTCAGGGAGCTTGAACTAACCCAAATTAACCTTAAGTATAAAAGGAACAAAGTATGAAATTATTGTGTCACTAGATACTTCATCCTTTAAATTCCACCAATTGACATTTTCGGAAAAGAGCATAACTTTCTTGCTCATGTCCAGCATTTCCTTTTGAATCATGGCAGTGTTTTTTTTTAACTCTTCCTTGCTCTGTCTTAATAATGATTCTAAGAAAGAAGAACAGCCAGGGCTAGGCAATGGGGGCTAAGTGACTTGCCCAGGGTCCTACAACTAGGAAGTATCTGAGGCATGTCTGAGTATGTTGTTTTTATTTATGGTTGTTTTTATTGCTGAGGAAGGCCATTCCCCAGACCAGTTGGGATTTTCAGAGCTTTGGACTTAAGTTAATTTGACTCAGTGAATGATTAGCTTTCTAGGTTGTGACTCTCCAGGACTGGGGTATCCATCCTAGGGTATACAGATCCTCATGGTATCAGAAGCTTATCAAGAGAGAATGAGAAGTATTTAGTAAATAGTGATATTATCCCATTGGAATTAATTTAGTTATTTCTTATCTGATAGGTATGATAAACTCTAGAATTTGTTTCCTTTCATAATAAATGTAAGGTATAGGAATGTTTACTGAATGCCAGTAGGCAGAGTAAAGACAAAACTTTTGGAAATCCTTACTCTGGGAAGGTGATTGAAAGCTCCTTGAAGGCAGGAGATATGTTTAATGTTGTCATTGTGTCTCTAGTGACAGTGCACACAACACATTTTAAGCCATGTTATATTAATTATATTATATTAATTATATTATATTATATTATATTATGTTATGTTATGTTATGTTATGTTATGTTATATCATGTTATATTATATTATATTATGTTATGTTATATTATGTTATATTATTAGCAATGCTTCTTAGATCAGTATAGTGAAAAGAGTGCTGAGTTTAGTCAGGCATCATAAATTGAAATCTGTTGGAACATGAGTTATTTTAACTAATTTACACTGAATTATATTGCCTGATGGAAACACCATTCCTTGTGTATTAAAACTGCTGCTCTAATGTCTTATACTCATGAATTTGTCCTCCCTTTGCTCCCACTCAAATGAACTGATGGAGGAAGAGACAGTAACAGTGTCTGGTCAGTGAAAGGACAATGTTTGAGTTTCAAGTCAGAAAATTTGCCTTTAGCCTTGCTTTCACTTATTGGGTGATCTTGGACAATCCACCTTTTCTTTGCATCCCTGACAGCCCATTGCTTGACCAATAAGAAGCATTCCACAAGTGCATGTTGACTCAGTGAGTGAGATGTTTGTCTTCATTTTTTAAATGTAGCTACCATTTTTTACAACATAGGGATAA
>NC_058130.1:23846245-23856145 GCF_016433145.1 Gracilinanus agilis | reverse complement strand
TGGCGGAGCCCCTCAATCTGGGCCTTAACCTCTGCTTTTTCATTTCTTGATCAAGAGAGTTAAACAAGATGATATCAAACCCTTCCCATAATTCTTAAAACATTTGATGATTATCCCAGGTATACAACGTGGGCTTTCATCATCGTACTGAACAACAAGATGGATAGATTAAAGGCAGGTCTTAAGTGATGGTTCCATTTTAAAATTGCAATTATGCAAAACTAAAAACTAGAGCAAGGTAAAATTTGCCTGCATTTGGTCAGGGAGCTTGAACTAACCCAAATTAACCTTAAGTATAAAAGGAACAAAGTATGAAATTATTGTGTCACTAGATACTTCATCCTTTAAATTCCACCAATTGACATTTTCGGAAAAGAGCATAACTTTCTTGCTCATGTCCAGCATTTCCTTTTGAATCATGGCAGTGTTTTTTTTTTAACTCTTCCTTGCTCTGTCTTAATAATGATTCTAAGAAAGAAGAACAGCCAGGGCTAGGCAATGGGGGCTAAGTGACTTGCCCAGGGTCCTACAACTAGGAAGTATCTGAGGCATGTCTGAGTATGTTGTTTTTATTTATGGTTGTTTTTATTGCTGAGGAAGGCCATTCCCCAGACCAGTTGGGATTTTCAGAGCTTTGGACTTAAGTTAATTTGACTCAGTGAATGATTAGCTTTCTAGGTTGTGACTCTCCAGGACTGGGGTATCCATCCTAGGGTATACAGATCCTCATGGTATCAGAAGCTTATCAAGAGAGAATGAGAAGTATTTAGTAAATAGTGATATTATCCCATTGGAATTAATTTAGTTATTTCTTATCTGATAGGTATGATAAACTCTAGAATTTGTTTCCTTTCATAATAAATGTAAGGTATAGGAATGTTTACTGAATGCCAGTAGGCAGAGTAAAGACAAAACTTTTGGAAATCCTTACTCTGGGAAGGTGATTGAAAGCTCCTTGAAGGCAGGAGATATGTTTAATGTTGTCATTGTGTCTCTAGTGACAGTGCACACAACACATTTTAAGCCATGTTATATTAATTATATTATATTAATTATATTATATTATATTATATTATGTTATGTTATGTTATGTTATGTTATGTTATATCATGTTATATTATATTATATTATGTTATGTTATATTATGTTATATTATTAGCAATGCTTCTTAGATCAGTATAGTGAAAAGAGTGCTGAGTTTAGTCAGGCATCATAAATTGAAATCTGTTGGAACATGAGTTATTTTAACTAATTTACACTGAATTATATTGCCTGATGGAAACACCATTCCTTGTGTATTAAAACTGCTGCTCTAATGTCTTATACTCATGAATTTGTCCTCCCTTTGCTCCCACTCAAATGAACTGATGGAGGAAGAGACAGTAACAGTGTCTGGTCAGTGAAAGGACAATGTTTGAGTTTCAAGTCAGAAAATTTGCCTTTAGCCTTGCTTTCACTTATTGGGTGATCTTGGACAACCCACCTTTTCTTTGCATCCCTGACAGCCCATTGCTTGACCAATAAGAAGCATTCCACAAGTGCATGTTGACTCAGTGAGTGAGATGTTTGTCTTCATTTTTTAAATGTAGCTACCATTTTTTACAACATAGGGATAAAGAAAGGGCTTTGGAAGTTGTGAACAGATAGATGAAAATGACTTCAAATCATGGAATTTTGGAGCTACAAAGGCCCTTAGAGAGAGAGCATCCTGCCCAAATGCCTCATTTTACTTGCTCAAACAACAAGTTCTGAAAGACTAATGACTTGTTCAAATCACACAGCCATTAAATAACTGGAAATCCAACCTTCCCAGTCCTGTGATCGTTTTACTAGACAGTACAGTCTCTGTTGTTGTTACTGCTATTCATAATAAGCAATTAATTTAGTCTCAGAATTCTACAAAAAATCTTTTTAGTACTCATGTTCTCATCATTGAGTTAGTTACCATGAGGGATAAGAGAAATATAAAGCACAATTCCTGCCCTCAAGGAGTTTACAGTCTAGTTATTAATATCTTCTCCTTTATAATTTAAAGGTAAGACTCAGATTGTAAATCAAGTTACTTTGTGATTTATGCAAAAAAACTCATTTTTTACTAGGATAATAAACACAGAGAAACCCCCCTGCCCCCATCCTCTCTTCTCCTCTCCTCTTCCTCTGCTTCCCCTCCCATTCCCTCTCCTCTCCTCTCCTCTCCTCTTTTCTTTTCTTCTGTTCCCTTTCTTTTCTTTCTCTTCTTTCTTTTCTCTCCCCTCCCCCTTTTCTTCTCTTTCTCTCTCTTCCCACGTGCCAAAAACTGGAGATAAAGAAAGAGGCAAAAGACAGTTCCTGCTCTCAAAGGTTCTGATCTAATAGGGGAAAAATATTAAAATGAAGGGGTTTGATTAGATGACCTCTAATGTTCCTTCCTGCTCTGAATCTCCCATCCAATGATCCTACATTCCAGAATGCCCCAGTCAGGAGCTGTACTGGTTGTGAGAAGCATCTCACTATTTTATGACAAAGAATGAGGTCAATCGGAATTACAGCTATCAGATTCACCTGTTGGAAATTCCTAATCATAGTTATTGGCTCTTCTCCTCCAGGGGATTTGGAAAGCTTTTTCCTGTTACTGACTAAATCCATGTCAAACTTCTCTCAAATAATTGTGAATGATTTCAGTGTGACACCTGCTCACTCCCATTCATTTCCTTCTGGGCTTGCCTTTGACCTGTTCCCCATCAGTGGCCACGTGGCACAGGTCTGCCCCTCTTGCTGGAAGAGGCTGGTCCTGATGTCACTAGCCTTGTACAGTACTCCTAACTGAATGCAATTAGGAGCAATGAATGGAGTACATCATTATTCATAAGAAATGTCACATAATTAGCTCAAATAATGCAAAGTACATTCTGAATTTCAATTTGAAATGAAAATAGATTTGTTTCCATATCAGCAGGCAGCTAATGTTTATCCTATATTTTTATCCACATTTCAAAACTGTTATGTTCTATTGAGTATGTGTGGATCTTCTGAAACTCACTTGGTGAAGTTGGCTTGGAGAAGCCTCCTCTTATTTATGTAGTGTTGGCTTTACAATATATTGATTCATGCAACCTAATGAATTTAATGAGAAGAGGAAGCATCCTATAGTGGGGACTAGGCTTTTTTTTTTTGGAATCAGGAATGCTCAATTTCAAATCCTGCCCTGATGTTTGTTGGCTGTAGAACCCTGGAGAAGACTCTAACAACAGTAATAATAATAATAATAATAACAGTAATAATAATATCTAGCATATAAAATGCTTTGCAAACCACTGTATATATACATATATACACAGAGAGAGAAACTATGTATATATATACATATATATATATATATATATACACACACATGCAGAGAGAACATATATACACACACACACACACACACAGAACTTTAAGGTTTGCAAAGCATTTTACATAAATTATCTCACTTGGTTCTATCTACACTGCAAGGTAGGTGCTATTATTATCCTTATTTTACAGATGAAGAAACTGAGGCAGATAATGGTTAAGTGACTTGCCCAGGGCCACACAAGTAGGAAGTGTCTGAGGTTACATTTAACTCAGGTATTCCTAATTCCAAATCTAATCATCTATCTAGTTTACCATCCAGACACTGTCCTCAATGGTTATTCCCTCTGATCACCAACTTTCAAAGCAGGACCAGCCATTGGTAATGCTTAATACAAGCAGTCTTACGTAGTCATTTTTCAGTCATATCTGACTCTTCATGACCCCATTTGGGATTTTCTTGGTAAAGATACTGGAGGATTTGCCATTTCCTTCTCCAAATAATTTTATAAATAAGGAAACTGAGGCAAAAAGGATTCTTTAGGTTACCCAGGGTCATAAAGTTAGTAAGTGTCTGAGGCTAGATTTGAACTCAGGAAGTTGATTATTCTTGACTTCAGAGCTAGCACTCTATCCACTGATCCTACAGCCCCAAGATTAAAGCTGCCCTTTATGCTGAATTTCAGTGAAATCTTATTCTGCTAAAAGCAAAGAATTCTGTGCTAAGTCCAAGAAGAGTTACTTCTTTTTCAACCCCTCCCCATCTCCTTACCCAATTATTTAATTTTTCTCTCTTCCCATAGATTTGGAAATACTTGTAGCTATAAAAAGATCTCTCCCTTTTCTTTTTAAAAATAAATGTTAGTTATTTTCAACATTTATTTAAAGTTTTTTTTGAGTCCCCAATTCTCTACCTCTCCTCAATCCCTCCCCCACCCATTGAGAAGGCAAGCAATAAAATATCAGTTATAAATGTGAAATCATGCAGGGAATATTTCCATGTTAGCCATGTGACAAAATAACATAAAAAGCAAGAAAAATAAAGAAAGCAAAAAATTATACTTCAATCTGCACTCAGGGTTCATCAGTTCTCTCTGTGGAGGTGGATAGCATTTTTCATCATGAGTCATCTTTTCCTCTTCAAGATGTATTTTCATTTCAGGAAACTGGCTTGGGGCTGAAAATTATCAATTTGATGCTAACAACTTAAAAGTAAATTGTGATAACCTTTCACCAATTCAATTAATATGAGTGATTTGTTTTAATAATTGTTAACTGAGATCTGTCAGGATAAAATAAATCAGTAAGATTAAGTCTGGCATTTTTAAAAGATAATATTGGGTGTCAATGTATATTTCATGCACTAGAAGATTAATAAGTCGGTTAGCAAATTTCCATTCTTCCTGTCCTCCCCCAACTATTTAAGGATCAATTATTCTTCAGATGATTTTTTCCCATATACCCAAATCAGTAAAAGCCTTATTACAGATTATCACCAAAAAAGATTTCATAACACGTCTTTCTTTTACTTTTTATTTTTACATCTCATGAGCTCTTACAAAGTGGGGAATGATCAGACACCATGTCGCATGGCAATTGGTGTCTTGATTGCCTTTAAGTTCATTTACATTTTGAAAAAAAAGATCTGAAATTCCAAAAAATTCCAAATTGCTATGGAAATGGAGGAGCTAAGAATGGGTGTTCTTTCTTTGCACAAATCATACTCCCCATCCCAATTTTCTTAATCTCTTAAGAAACAAAGAATGGGAGGAGGACTGAGAAATCATAATTGAAAAGATCACTTGAGAGCAGATATTATCTTTTTTCTATTTGTATCCCCAGCACTTAGCACAAGCTTTTATACATTTTTGTGGTTCAGTTGTTTCAGCCATTTCTGACTCTTTGTGACCCCATTTGGGGTTTTCTTGGCATAGATATTAAAGCAGTTTGCCATTTCCTACTCCAGCTCATTCTATAGATTAGGAAACTGAGGCAAACAGGATGAAGTGATTTGTCCAGAATCACCCAGCTAGTAAGTGTCTGAGTCCAGATTTGAACTCAGAAGGATGAGTCTTCTGGACTCCAGACCTGGCCCTTTAACCACCACACCACCTACCTGACCTCTTAATAGATAGCAATCCATAGTAATTGTCTGCTTATTCATTCATTCATTCATTTTCATGTTTAAATCTATGGTTAACAATTTATAATGTAAGCATGTTCAAATCTAACTAATATCATTAAATTTTTGGCTATTTCTGGCACCACTGTGGCCATTCTATTAGTTAAATAGCTCATTTATTTTCTTTCACACTATCTTTATGTCCAACTCATTATCGTCTTTAGAGTACAGAATGTTGCCAATGTGTCTTTCACCAGGTAATCTTTACTTAATACCTGCCTTAAATGCTGGTTTGCCTTTCTTCCTTTTTTTTTTAAACCCTCATCCCCCAATCTTAGAATCAATATTATATATTGTTCCCAGGCAGAAGAGAGGTAAGGGCTGAGCCATGGGGATTAAGTGACTTGCCTAGGGTCACCCAGATAGGAAGGAATATTGCCGGACAGAGTAGTGTAAAGGGAGCCTGGAAAGGAGAGGAGGTAGCCAGGTTGTAAATAGAGAAAGAAATTTATATTTGATCCTGGGGCTAATAGGAAGCTTCTGGTATTTGTTGAGTAGAGGAGTGATGTGGGCACATCTATGTTTTAGGAAAATCACTATGACATCTGGACACTGGGTAGTTTGGAAGGAGGAGAGACTCATTAGAAGGCTATTAATATAATAATTTAAATAACTAGTGTTTTTTTTTGTAGTGCCTACTATGTGCCAGGAACTGTGCCAAGTGCTTTACAAATATTATTTTAATATACTTGGTAAGAGGTGATGAATACATGAACTAGATTCTATGAGTGCAGAGAAGAGGATATATTTGTGACATGTAGAACTAAACAAAGAGAGAATAGTAAAGGGTGTTACCAGTGTTTGACAGTCAAAGATGGTAGTACCAAAAGGAGTAGTATTCAAGTTTGAAATAGAGGTGAATTAGAGAGAGAATGGTAAGGTAATGAATTTTCTTTGAAAATGTCCACCTTGAGATTCCCGTAGGCATTTGGTGAATGGGGGATTAGAATTTAGGGAAAAGACAAGAGTAAATATATAGATATTGGAATCACTGTTAAAGCAAGGGGAGCTCAGTATAAAGAGAAGAGGGTCCAAAACACATATTTGGGACATATCTACCATTTTGCATGTGATAAAAGAACCAGCAAAGGAAAAATGAAGAGCAATTAGACTGGGAAGAGGAAAACCTACAAAGGCAGAGGATCCAGAAAGAGAGTGGTCAACAAATCTCAAATGTTATTTGAGGAGAAGAGGGGATGAGAAGAGCCTCACCATTAGATTTCAGGAGAAGAAAATGGTTGGTAACTTTGGAGAGAAGATTTGATTTTGAATAATGAGGCTGGAAGACAAACTGACTTAGAAGATTTAAGAGTTAAAAGAGTTAGGGAAGGAGTAGACATTGGTATGTAGAAGGCTTTATTGGAGAGTTTGTCTGAGAAAGGTAGAAGAGACAATAATGAGCAGAGATGATAGGATTTAGGAAAAGATTTTAAGGATTATCTCTTCATCAGAGACTGGGATACAGGAAGCAATAGTCCAGAACTATGTCATAGTATTGCAAGATAAGAGGAGAGGGGAAATCTTTCTCTTCTCTTGGTAAACCTCAATTTTTCCAGAAAAGCAAGAGGTAAAGACCTCAGTAGAGTAAGTGGGAGAAAGAACTATATTATTAGTTTACTGGAAAGCAGAAGTTTGAAACAAGTATTTAGGAATGGAAAGAAAGAATCAATCAGGGAGGAGCAGAAAGATTGCCTTGTTTCTCTGAGGGCCCAATTGTGTTTAAATAATATAAATTTGTTGCAGATCAGGGTCATTATGACTAAGTGTCTTCCCTCATGACCCATGAGCTGAAACAGAGGAGGCACATGGCAAAAAGGAAAAGAGTTCGAACAGAGGCGAGAATAGAGTTGAGCTGATTTTCTGAAAATATGAAATTGGAAAGGGTGTGAGGAAGGCTGGAGAAGTGGTTGTAGCCTGTCAAAATACTGAAGGATATAGAGATTGCAGATCCTAATAAAGATAGAGAATAGATGTAGGTAGAAAAAGGCATAGGAAGATTTTAATTAGATAAAGGAATCCTAGAAATCCCAGAATTCTTTATTTTGGATCATTGTTGGTGATGGAAAAATCAAGGATCTTGTTTGTCATTTCTTAGGGCACAATAGCATTCCATTACAATCATATATCACAATTTGTTCAGTCATTCCCAATTTATGGACATCCCTTCAGTTTTTAGTTTCTAGCAAATTTATGGACATCCCTTCAGTTTCTAGTTTCTAGCAAAAAAGAGTTGCTATAAATATTTTAGAACATTTAGATTCTTTTCCTTTTTTATTTATCAACTGATGAAATAAACCTAATATTGGTATTACTGGATCAAAAGATATGCACATTTTTGTAATTCTTTGAATATAATTTGAGATTGCTCTATAAAATGGTTGGATCAACTCACAGCTCTACCAACAATGTATCAGTCTCCCTATTTTTCCACATCCCCTCCATTTTGCCCTTTTATTATTTTAGCCAAGTCTGATAGGCATGAGATGATATCCCAGAATTGTTTTGATTTGCATTTCTCTAATTAATAATGATTTAGGACAATCTTTCATATATTTATATATAGTTTTGATTTCTTCATCCAAAAACTATTCATATCTTTTGACCATTTATTAATTTTATGTTTTTAAAGTTTTGTTTTTTAAATCCAGAAATTATCTGAGTGAAATACACGAGGAGGAAGCATGTGGCTTTTGTTATATTTTGCTAGGGACATTCTAAATCTCTGGGGCAGAAAAAGGTGCTCACCACAGTTCAGGTAGCAGGAAGACAATTTTACAAGTACCCACAAAATCCACCTAATTAGCAATTAAGCTGAGTGGGAGGAATCTAATGAGAAATCTGTTTAATTCACACTTTCCTAGCATGACCCCTCATTCAGAGAAACAAAAGAATTTATGCCTGCTTGAGTTTTAGAAAGAAGAAAGTCTGAAATAGAAAAAGAACTTATCCCTGAAATACTATTGAGAAGTGGAAATATCTTGGAAAAGAGTTTGCCCTTTCTAAACTCAAGTTCCTCCCACAAACCATCCAGTCATGAAGGTAAGAGAAGGGTTTAGTTGCTTCAAAAGATCACTTTCTAATGGACAGGGGGAATTATTCCTGCTAATTGTCTGGCATCCTATAAGACCTACAAATTTTGAAGATTTTGCTTATGAAGAGTAGTAACACATAGGCACAGGAAGTCTCTCGAACCAGAAGGATCTGATTTCAAATGATGCCTCTGACAATTATTAGCTGTGTGGTCCTAAGCAAATAACCAAATATCAGTCCTTTGGGCACTGCAGAGGAGGGCATATGCTGATTTTTGTTGTTAAAGGGAATTTCCTTCTCAAGAATCCTCCTTATCAAACAAGTCACATGTCTCAGTAAAAAAAAAAAAAAAATTGGTGTAAAAGCCATTTGAGTAGAAATATAGTTTAGTATAGTGTGGAAGGAGGTATAAAAGTCGAGATTATTACATATGGACAGTTTAATCTTCTTGAGGGCATTATTGGTTTATCAGTGGTTCTTTATTAATGTCTCCCACCTTTGAACACTGTCCCACCTAGCAGGGAACACTCTTCCTCTTGATTTCTACTTCTTAATTTTAAATCAGTAAACATTTAAGTTCCTGCTAGGTGCTGGATGCTGACCTAAATGCTAGGATTACAGATAAGAGAAGGAAAGTCAATCCTGGCCCTCTGGGGCATCAGAGGATACCTAGCACAGTGGGGCATCATGTTCCTTGTGGTTTCAACCTAGAAGAGCTAAGGGTAAAAAGAGGAGAGTAAGTTGGAGAGACCAGAGCCCCATCTATAAAGGATAGCACTGGGAGGCTATTCATACTCCCCACTCCAGCCCCCCATTCAGAGAGCGAAGAGGCTGAGGAGGGCATGAGGAAGGGGCTGAGCATCCAAAAGTGAGCTGAATGTGAGGAAAGGGTTGAGACTTATCAAGTTGTCCCAAAAGGAGTTCCTTTTCCTTGGAGATCAAACCAAGCAGAGGAGTTTCCTTCTAACCCAGACCAAGAACCACCTTTCATTTTAGGTTTTCTCTAATCTTCCTAATGGCTGTGTTCTCTCCTTTTAGTTACTGTCATTACTCAGTAATTACTTGTCTATGTGGACCTGAGAAGCCAATATTTTGGGCATCTCTCTAAAACTAAAAAGTTCTGACCTCCATTGGGCAAGGAATTTCTTATATTAGTGGAATTATAAGTTCAGACCTTCTCCCTAGTTCCAAGAGGATGTCAGCTTTTGGTGGGAAGGTATTATTTTTATATTTGTACCTCTAGGAACTAGCACATAACAGATCCTTAATAAATGCATGTAGAAAGATTGATGGTATGGTTTTGTTTCCTTCTTTCTTTCTTCTTTCTTTCCTCCTTTCTTTCCTGCTTTCTTTCTTTCTTTCTTTCTTTCTTTCTT
>NC_058130.1:23830739-23843374 GCF_016433145.1 Gracilinanus agilis | reverse complement strand
TCTTTCTTTCCTTCCTTCCTTCCTTCCTTCCTTCCTTCCTTCCTTCCTTCCTTCCTTCCTTCCTTCCTTCCTTCCTTCCTTCCTTCCATATATTTGCCTCCTGGTGCTCAGTACAGTACCAGATACAAAGCTTGCGGCTTCAGTATTATTTGTTGAAATGAATTAAATTTCTTTTATTTCTCTTAGCCTCAATATTCTTTTCTGCAAAATGGGGGAAATAGTTCTTGCTGCCTAGCAACATGAGTTTCTGGACAGAGGACTGGCCTTGGAGACGGGAAGCCCTAGGTTTGGGTCTTATCTCTGACATAGACAAAGCTGTGTGACCATGAACAAGGCATTTTGTCATTCAGGGCATCAGACCACACTGTAAATCTCAGTGTTTCTGATCTATAGAAGTAGAGGGAGTTTCCATACCAGGATAAAATCACAAATCAAAACAAAAAAATTAATAATAATTTCAAAACCTACCTCTTTTTATGGTGAGTAATGTTCTTTATAAGCAACATAAAAATGAAAATTATTATTTGAAAATATGAGAAGAACAACCATTAATAAGTTAGTATAATTATTATAATAATTCATTGTGTTGTATTTGGTCTTAACCTGTGATTTCTACTATGTGTCTGTCCACTTCTGGTATAGAAATTTCCTCTTTGGGTCCTATTCTTCTTTAACTTAGTCTCAGATATTTTTCTAGGATTTTGAAAGGGTAAGTGATTTGCCTGAAGTCATGTATTCAGCATGTATAAGGCAATATTTGATCCCAGGTCTTTAATAAATTGAATTGACATTTAGTCCTTGCCATATGCCAGGTTCAGTGCTCAGGGTTAGGGGATGAAATACAAAGACTTAAATAATATCTACTCTTGAAGAGTATATGGGAAATTTGGTGGGGATCACAGAAATACATAAAATAATTACAAAATAAAAATAATATGAATAATTGCAATGCAGTTGGGTAGAATTCACTAGAAGCCGGTGAGATCAGGAAAGATTTCAAATGCCTCAGCTGTGTCTTGAAGGAATGGAGGGTTTCTGGTTAGCTATCTTCCTGATGCCTGTGCTGGCTCTCTACTAACTCTGTCATGTTGATTCTCATAATTCTTTTTAATTGCTCTGTTGGTGTATCTCACAGGTGAATTCCTTTTTTAGTTGATCTATGGGAGTAGAAGATATTGGATTGGAAAATATTGACTCGTGGTCTAAAAACTAAATGCATGGCCCAGTCAGTAGGAACTTGAGAAAAGATCTTATTTGAATAAAATGATAATAAAAGGAGCCAGGACATATAAGTCAGAAAATAAATCAGCCACTACCCTCTCCATGCCAAAGTGAGCAGAGCCCAACTCTAAAATCAAGCCCAAAGTCAAAAAATAGTCTGGAAAAATAAACAAATAACAAAAAAATAACCTGACCGCAAAAACTACTCTGTTGAAAAAATCATGATACAAACTCAGAAGACAACATGAAAATATCTACAAGTAAAGCCTCAAAGAAACATTCTGATTATATATCAGCCCAACAAAATTTCCTTAAAGAGCTAAAGAGAAAAATTTTTTAAAAGAACAAAAAATGTTTTAAAAATCAAATAAAAGCAGTAAGGAAAATGGGAAGGAAATGAGAACAATGCAAGAAAGTAATGAAAAGAGAATTAATAGCTTGGTAAAAGAAGCACAAAAATGCTGAAAAAAAAGTCCTTAAAAATTAAAATTGGTCAAGTGGAAGCCAATGACTCGATGAGACATTCAGAAGACGGTAACATAGCAACTGAAAGAAACAGGAGGACAATTTTCAAATACTCAATTAAAAATGACATAGAAATCACATAAGGATTTAAAAATAGATCCACAAATTTGTGAAAATCTGACAAATTTCAGAAAGCCTTTTCTTTCTCTGTGGGCAGAGTAAAAAAGTCTTAAATTTTCTACAGTGTTTTTAGAACCTAGGTAGGAGTAGGTGTGTTAACAGTCTCCACTTTCATTCATGGCTTTGAGTCCCTTTGCCATTGTGGCTTTCAATCAAACCCTCAGGGGGTTTAGAATAGTCTGGATGCTCAACTCTCATTAACTGTAATGGGAGTGACTGTACACTTTTCCTTCCCCTGCATGCAGCATTGAAAAATGACCCTTTCACTCCCTTTTAGTGTCTTTTTCTTTGAACTAATTTTTATGGATTTTTTTAGAAAGTGAAAACATTTTAATGAAGTCCTCAGGGTGAGGAGATGGCCTACCATGCAAGAATAAGCTGCAGATATGTGTATTGTATCTCCTGACAGATAAATGCCAGGAATTTCCACCCATGTGGTGGCTTTCTTCTTGGATTACATAGCTTACATTTCCTAGCATAAAATAAATAATTGGGCATTTCTGTATCTTTCCTCAAGTTAGCCTCACTCAGGACTCTGTTTGTGGTAGACACCCATGAACTTAACCTATGTCGGGGTATATAAATTAATTTGAAAAGAAAAGAAAAAAAGTTAAACCCATAAAAGCAACCAAATAATTTTGGGGGGTGGAATTTTTTGTTATTACTGAATCAATTTATAGAGTTCAGTATGTTTTTTTTTAAATTCTAAAATGACTTCTGAATCATCAAAGAAAGACAAAATTAACTGCAGTGACTTTTTAGTGTTTAACACATCATATCCTAATTTAAATCCTTTGGAATTCCATAATAATATGTATAATAGACTAAGGCCTCTTTGAGAATAGGGCTTTAACTTTCAATCTCCCAGCCCCTGGCACATAGTAGGTGCTTTAATGTCTTCTGAACTTTAACATTCTTTCCCTACTCTCCTACTATTCCCCTGAAACATGCTTCTCATTGTACTTCCCCTCACCATCAATTCCCATAATGCCCTCTGTCCTCACTTCCACTTTTAGAATTCTAAATTTTCTTAAAAATTCAAGAAGCACTTTCTGTTCTCCATAATTGTGATTGTCTTTCCCAGTAGAACATCTTGTGAAATCATCATGTATAAACCATATAAGTCCATTTGTAAGACTGTAAGCCCCTTGATGGCAAGAATTATTTTTTCCCCTTTGACATTTTCAGATCTTTCTATAGAACAGTGCCAGGCATAAAATAGGTCCTTCATAAATGCATGTCACAGTGTGTGGTACATAGTGGGTGCTTAATAAATGCACATTGATTGATTGATCAGTTGATTGTCAGGTGGTTCTGTCTACTTTTGCCTTGAAATAATTCAAATAAAATGTTTTAATTCAGAAATGTGTGCCTCTTGATCTATATTGACATGAATCTGTAAGACCTTAATGTAATTACGCCCAACAAATACACTTTGAAACTCATTGACCAAGTCTGCATGAGAACTTTCTTGATCTTAATTGATAACATTTCTTGACTCCTCCACAAGTACATTGAATTTCCTTTGCATATACTTTGCATCGACTTGCTCTGTATTATCTCTCTACTCCCTGCTCCTTAATAGGATTTGAGTTTTTAAAAGCAGAGACTGGTATGGTGCCAAGCATGGAACTAGCACTTAATAAATTCTTTTAGAATTGAATTGAGTTTTTGGATTGGATGGTTTATTTTGAATGGCTCTGAAGATTTCCTTGGTGTCATGGGCTATGCCTTGAAGGCTGATCAATAGCAAAGTGGTTTTCTTTGATCTTAGCATAGGACAGTGAAAAAAATAGTGAATTTTGGTTTTAAGGATATTCATTTTCCATCGTAGCTTTACAACTTAATGACCTATCAGACTTTGGACAAGTTGCCTCACTTTTCTGAGTCTCTGTCCTTATCTGAAAATGAGAACCTCGTAGACCCCTTCTAGCTCTACATCTCTAGTTTAATGATCATGTAACTGCTACTCCAATATCCCTCCAGATAGGAGATGGGAACAAAAAGAGTGAATTTTTGTGGGACCAATAGCAGCAGGAAATGACATAAATGAAGAGATGAAATACTGGAAAGAGCCCTGGTCTTTGAGTCATAAAATCTGGGTTCAAATCCTGCCTCTGACAGCTGGACCCTTTCATAGTCACCCACCTTCTTAAAGCCTCAGTCAAGTAGGGACAATAATATTTCTATTACTTACCTTGTACCCTTTGTACCATGCCTTGCTATTATTAATCTAATGGGGTTTGGACTAAATGAATGAATGAATAAAATTGGGTTTAAAGAGAGTCATGTGAAATGCAGAACAAACTGAATCCCCAAAGAGGCTGTCTGACAGATTTCCCTATAACAAAGCTCTCCTTTTGCCTTTGCCCCCTGAGAAAACTTTGTCTAGTCCTAGACATACAATTAATTGTGTCTTTTTATGAAGTGGGCCTTGATGTAACTAACTCCAACTTGGACTGAATTCTCATGGTACTTTACTGTTCTCTAATTCCTCTCTTAGAGGAAGGAAGGAAGGAAGGAAGGAAAGAAGGACGGAAGGAAGGAAAGGAGGAAAGGAGGGAAGGAAGTAAAGAAAGAAGGAAAGGAGGGGAAAAAAGTTTAAAAAAAAGGGAAGAGAGAAAGAAACTGGCCTTTGAATGGCTTGACAACATCACAACCTCCTGGTATATTTTTTTACAGTCAGTATAGGAGAAAAAGTGAACAAAAGCTCAGTTGGTCTGGCTTTGAGCTTGAAAAGGTTGGGGAAACATTATGTTGCTGCCCATCTCCTCTGGGGTTGGGATCCCAATTATTTCTTTCCTGCTCAGTTCCAGGCATTTCAGAGTATTTCTAACAGCCCTATAATTCAATTCCCAATTTATCTGGGCCTCTGTTAGAACTGTATAGTGTGAGATTATAATTGTGTGTTCATACTCAAGTGAGCACTGTCATTGTTGCAGCTTTTAAAACTTCGAATTCACTGTGGAGGGGAGAAAGAAGGCCCTTTGTCTCAGGTGGTTTATGTCAGAGATTCAATTAATTAATCAAGTGAGCATTTATTAAGTGCCTACTAGGTTCAAGGCACTGGATTAGAGACTAGAAATATTTAAAAAAGAAAAAAAGCTGAAACAGCCTCCCTTAAGGAGTTTACATTTTATAAGGCAGAAAGAGACATCCTATATAGAGATAAACAAAGTATTTACATAATAATAGAAAATCATTTCAGAGAAAGAATTATCATCTGAAGTTGAGGAGTTAAACAGAGAATCAGAAAAGGCCCCATGGAATATGTGTCTTAAAGAAAGCTGGGTTTACACTGGAGACTTTGACAGAACACATGTGCATCCGTATAGAGGTTTTTTTTTCCAGGGAATGTCATGAATGGGGAATAGCTGCCCGTTGGGTTTGACCAGAATAGGGAGTGCATCCTGGAAAATCATATTAAATGAGCATAGAAGGGTAGGCAGGGGTCAGATTGTGGAGAACTTTAAGCCTATTTGTTTTACCTTAGAGGCAAATGGGAGACTTTCAAAGTAGGAGTCAAATGTGAGCTTTGGGAAGGTTATATTTTGGTTTTGGTTCTCCTTTCTTCCCTAAACTACAATACACATACATATATGCACACATATGTGTGTGGTTTTATATGTATACACAAGTGCATATATATATATACATATATGAGAAAGAGAGAGGAGAGAGAGAGAGACAGTGACAGAGGCAGAGAGACAGAGAGAGACAGAGAGATAGAGAGACAGAGGGACGAGGGAAGAGAGAGAGACACAGAAAGAGAGACACAGAAAGAGAGGGTGAAGGAGAGAGAGAGACAGAGGAGAGGGAAGACAGACAGAGAGAGAGAGACAGAGAAACAGAGACAGAGAAACAGAGACAGACAGAGAGACAGTCAGAGAGAGGGAGAGAGAGAGGGAGGATAGTCCATTTGGTTGGACCTATAGTTTTTTAATAATAAAGCACAAAGAATAGGTATTTATTGCTCCAAGTCAATATGGAAGGCAGTCACCAGTGGGCTACACACACACACACACACACACACACACACACACACACACACACACACACACATTCCTCATCTCTTTTACTGTGAAAAGACTACAGATGGTGCAGTGGATAGAGTGCTGAGTCTGGAGTCAGGAATATACCAGTTCCAATCTAGCCCCAGTTGTTTGGTAGCTGTGAGATCCTGGCCAAGCCACTTAACTTCTTTGTGCCTCAGTTTCTTTATTGGTAAAATGAGGATAATGATAGTCTATCCTTTCAGGTTTGTGTGAGAATAAAATGAGAAAATTATTTGTAAAATACTTTGTAAACCTTAAGGCACTATATTAATGCTAGCTAGTAGCCATTCAATGATTAAATCTATAAATATACTTATGTGACTATCAGTTCCACCCCACATTCTCAGAATCAGATTCTCACATTGCAGAGTTGGAAAGACACCAGCGATTTATCTAGCCCGGCCCACTTCAGTAACATCCCAGAAAGGGTTAAATAGCCTTCAAAACCTTCTTAGGTACCCCATTCTACTTTGAGATGCCTATAATTGTTAGGAAGTTTTTCTCTATTTTGACCTCTCCATAATTTCCACCCTTTGGGGCCAAGCAGTATATAGGTAGAGTCCCTCTTCCACATGATAGAAATTCAAATACTTTATGAGAGTCACCATATCCTATACCCTTCCCTTATTTTTTTGCCTCCTCTTTGGCTAAACATCCTCATTGCTTTAACATCATTTTTTTAAATTAATTTTCAAGGTTTTTTAAAACTCTCTTGATCATTCTTCCCTGAACATTCCCCACTTTGTCAATGTTTTTCTTAAAATAAAGCCTTCAGAAATGAACACAGTTCTCCCAGGAGATATAAATAGGTTAGAGGACAATGGGATTTTTACCTCTTTTTTATGGAAACTACATCTCTTACCATCCACCAAGATCAAATTAGCTTTTTTTGGCTTCCTAACCACATCATTGATCCATGTTGAACTTGCAGCCCACCAAGTTCTCATATCAATTTCCCCCCCAACTAAGTCTACAACCAAGCCACAATTCCCCCATCTTGTACTTAAGGAAATTTATTTTTGAACCTTTTTGTGACATTTTTCATTTACAACTATTATGTTTTCTCCAATAAGATCCAACCTATTTTTTTTCCCATTGAGATCTTATAGAATCCTGACTTCTGTATCCTGGATTAGAATCCCACCTCAGAAACATATGAGCTGTATGTGGGCAAGTCACTTAAGCTCTCTAACCTCACTTAACTCATCTCTAAAATGGATATGATCACAGCCATCATATCTACTCAGAAAGCTATCGCAAGGATTAAATCATAAACATAAATGTGTATGTATATACATGTACATATGTATACATATATACTCAGTAAACTTTAAAGTGATATATAAATGCCAATTAATATAATTATTTATTAATCTAATCAATATATTAATATATAATGATTACATATTATAATTTTTATCCAGTCTATTAGATATTACTTTCCTATTTATGTTGCCTACAGATTTGAAAAGCCTGTCAAATATACTTCCATCTAAGTTATTATTGACTAGAACCTATGGAATACCTCGGAGATGACTCTCCATGTGAAATCATAAATAACTCTTCTTTCTGCCTGATTATTCAATAGTTTTAAATCTGATCAAAGGTACTACTATCTATCCCACAGGTTTCTTAAATTCCTGCCTAACCTTTCCCTTGCACCAATAAGTCTTCTCTTTGTATTCCCTCCCCATGAATTTTGACAAGATCCATCCTTTGTATTCCTGAATCTGTTGGGACTTTTCTCCATCCCTATTTGAAATTGGTCTCATTTTCCAGGACCAGCCTGGATGTCGCAATAACTCCCAGCTCCATGCTAATTCTTCTTAACTTAACGATGTGCTTCTAAAGATGGTGCCATTAGGCTGTGGGTCAAGGGTTTTCTTCTCTACCCACCGCTCTCTTTGTACATTCATCACTGGTTCCTCCTGCCATGTCCGTCTTGTTTAACCTTGTCCGCCACATTTACTCCTTTCTCTGGAGACGTTCTAACCTGCGCTGCTTTACCCTCTAAGACAGAAGTCTGCTGACACGGACTTCAGACAGACTAATATCACTCAGACAGACCAAAGAACGCGTCAGATTAAGTGGCACAGGCTGCCGTTCACAGCTTCTGAAGAGGTTCTCGAGCTCCCCTCTCTTTGCTTGTATTGTCGAGGCTGGAGTTTCTCCTGAGAGGTAAGAGAGGATTAGCCCTCCTGATTCATCCTCCTCAATAACCTCGCTGTACCACCGAGGATTAGTGCCCAATTGCAAAGATTGGAGGGTTTAAAATTCATTGGTTCAACTTTCTCTGGACTATGTTTGGATGGAGTCGTTTAAAACCACTTGGTGCAAAAGATGATCAGTTTTATAAATGATATGAAACAAATGCCCTGAGATTATTGTTGTAACTTATCATGCAGAGATAAATGACTTGTATTATATTGATTGGTGCCCTGGAAGTTTTTATCACAAGAATGATAAGATCTTGTTGGCTAATCGATTAATCAGTGAGCATTTATTTAGCACCTACATCCTGTATAACCTGTCCCCTGGATCTATAAGTCTTCTCTTTGCATTCCCTTCCCATAATTTTTGACAAGACCCATCCTTTGTATTCCTGAATCTTTAGGAACTTTTTGCTATCATCTGTAGCTTGAAAGATAAAAATGAAAGAGTCCTTTGGATGTGCCATACCACATCCAAGTATTTAGATAATGACATGTAAAATAATTACAAGGTAATTTGAGGGAGGGGTCAGCTAGGTAGTACAATGGACAGAGCACTAAGCCTGGAATTAGGAGGACCTGGGTTCATATCTGACCTCAGATGCTTACTGCCGAAGTGACCCTGGGCAAGTCACTTAATCCTGATTGCCTAGCCCATGCCACTTTTCTGTCCTAGAATTGATTCTAGGACAGAAGGTAAGAGTTAAAAAAAAAGATAACATGGATAGGAGAGGTGCTTAGGATTTGGTAAGGGGACAGAACTGGGAAAATCTCATATTCACGGAGATATTTAAAAATGGGATTTGAAGTAAACCAGAGATCCTAAGAGATAGAGATGAGGAGGGGAAAAAGAAATGGGCAGAAGAGATATAAGGTGTCATGTGCAAGAAAAGAAGGAAGAAAACAAGCATTTATTAGCCACATACTATATGTAGACACTCTGCTAACGACTTTACAAATATCATCTCATTTGAGCCTTAGAACATAGGGAGGGAGGTATTATTGTTGTCCCCATTGTTGTACAATTGAAGAAAGGTAAACTGTGGTTTAGTTATTTTCCCAGAGTTATACAGCTAGAGTACAGATTTCAATTTAGGTCTTCTATTTATTTATTGATTGGTTGATTAATAGAATATATTTCCAGATATCTCAGTCCCTTACTAGCTAGGTGACACTGGGCAAGTGACTTCACCCTGTTTGCCTCAATTTCTTCATTGGTAAAATGAGCTAGAGATGGAAATAGCAAACTACTATAGTATCATTGCCAAGAAAACCCCAAAAGCAATCATGAAAATAGGACACGATTAATTGACTAAATAACAAAGATATTCCAGGTTTGGGGCAAAGGTGTATGCAGAAGAGAGAAATAAGTTTTCATAAATGAGGAACAGAAAAGTAAGCTGGAATAGCAGGAGATTTCACAGAGGGGCAGCAGGTTGAGCTGTATTTCTAAAAGAATTCTTAAACCACCTTGCCCTGAACCCTGGGACCTCCCATGTTGCTCAGTGGTGCTTTGCTATTGAGATAGAATTTTCTAGAGGACGTAACCTGCTCCATACAGCAAACACCCTACTTAGTGTCAGAACAAGTCAAACACATACAAAACTGTGAGGAATTCGGTTGCCTGAACAGATATAAGACGCAGAAAACAAAGCAGAGCTGAGGTGATTTAACTGAATTATTGTAGAATAACAAGAAAAAAAAAATTGAGCAATATAGGAATCATGGAGGGTTTTCTTGGCAAAGATCCTGAAGTGATTTGCCATTTTCTTCTCTAGCTCATTTTACAGATGAGGAAACTGAGGCCAATGGCATGAAGGGGTACAATAGTGTGAACTTCCCAGAGTTGGATCAAGTGAGATAATACTTGTAAAAGAATTTGCAAACCTGAAAATACTATAAAAATAACAATAGTAATGATAATGCTAATAGGTGCCTGCCTTTCACTTTAAGATTTGTAAAACCCTTTCGATATATGAACTCATTTTCCCACATAGCAACCCTGTGAAGGAGATGCTATTTTTATCCTCATTTTACAGATGAGTAAAGAGAGGCAAGCAGAAGTTAAATGACATTAACAAGGGCACACAGAGATTATATTCCTGAGGACGTATTCAAGCTCAGATTTCCCTGACTCCAGGTCCAGAGCTTTACCCCCTACATAAATGTCTAAAAGTCTAGGAGGACAAGTATACTTTCATGTTTGTTTTTATTTCTCTAAAACCTAGCATAATACTTTGACAATATTAGATGCTTAATAAGTGTTTATTCAATTAAATTGTCAAAGATAGGGGCTTTGATTTCCCTCTGCTGCCCATTCTGAGTCCCATATCACTTTATTCCTTTTAGTGGGCCATAGCACAAAAGACAACCCCATAATTATAAATGATTATAAATAAAAAAAAATATATCACACTATAATGTGATAAGAAGAAAGTAGAGAACACTACCAAAGAAAGGGATTAGGGAACAGTGACCCTGGAGTCCCAACGCTAGGTGATAAGAAGCAATAGAATCACAGAAGGAGGTGATCCTACCTTTGGCAGATGGCACAGGTTAAGTGTGGATTATGGGCTCATGAGTGCGGAGGTGTAGATTTTTATTCCCCTCCTTTATCTAGATGGATATGCAGTCAAATATTTTAAATACTTCTTGCTTGACAATGAACACATAGCACAGTGTGTGGCACATAGAAAATGTTTATTGGTTATTGGCTGGCAATCACTTTCTGGCTGTGTTGAACTTTCCATAGTTAGCAGATAACAGAGCAACTTGGAAATAGCATTTTCTGGTTTATCTCTTAAAATTACTTTCTGCTAAAGGAAAAAAAAAGCTGAGTCCATACATGCAAGCTGGTGACATTTTTTAGGAGGATAATTGACCCTTGATTCCTTTGAAAAAGAAATATGTCATTGCCAGCAGCAATCAAAGGAACATATATATGAAACACTGAAATTAGTAAAAGGCAAAAGAAGAGGCAAAGGAAAGTCATCTGAAGGTAAATCTGGAGACCTGACTGTGCTTAAAGGACTGGTAGCAATCGGATCTGTTGTTCTTGCTATCCATCACTTATAATATATAGGAAGAGGAGAAGCAATAAATCTGATAGCCTCAGGTGTCTATATACAAATGTATAAAATGTCTGCAGTAAACAAGGTCAACTAGATATTGCAACTGAAAGAGACTGATTTGACCTCAGAAGTCCTTGTGACTCAGTATGTTTCAACCCATGGACTAGACTCTAGTCATGGAAGGGGATGCCTGGATTATTAATGATGATAATGACAAGAATACTTCATGGGAATATTTCATATATGGCAACTCGTTTAACCCTCACAACAACCCTGTGAAGTAGGTGCTATTGTTATTCTCATTTTGTGGAAACTGAGGCTGAGGAATATTAAGTGATTTGCTATGGATCACGTAGCTAGTAAGTATCTGAGGCAGTATTTGAATTCAGGTCTTCTCCACTCCAAATTCAAAGACTCTATCCACTGAATCACCTGGATAAAGACAGAAGGAATTAAGAGTAGCATTGAATATCTTAAAAGATATGTGCAAAGGTATCTTCTATGAGGAAATCTAGGAAGGGGAAAGATGGTGGTGAGTATATATGAATATATATGTATAACAAAGTGATATTGTTATGGAGCTCTTTATAGAACTCCTAGAAAGGAGGATGTAGACAAGCATCTATCACACATCTTGTCTAGAGACAAGAACAGGCATAGCAATAAAAAGGGACTCCAGCTTTCTATACATCTTCAGTCCTCTCTTCCAAAACTAGAAAAATTGATCAATTCTTGACCTTCCTTAATGAAAATTTAAGTCTTCCAAAAGGTAAAAGAAATGACAAGGTGATCTACTTACCATTCTACACCTGAATGTGAGGTTTGAGGAGAAATTAGAAAGACACATGATCAGAAACTTGGGAGTAAAGTGACTATTTATCTTAGAATAAATCTTAGAGAAGTAGAAGAAAGACAGATATAGTCTGACTTACATGCTAGATTTTCGGAGGGCACTCATCAGAGTACACAGAAAGCATAGAGAAGCTCCCATGGCCCCAAACTCTACAGAGGAACTTGATCCAAATAGAATGAGAAGCCTAGGAGTAGGTATACCCTGAGGGGGTGGTCTAGTGGTGGCAATCTTGGGGATTGCCAGGATATAGGGAGAAGCATACCTTGTCAAATATAGAATACCCTGGGACAAAGTCTTGGTCTCCCTATGCTAGTTGAGGCTCAATATAATTATTTGTCCATGCTGTTGAAGAAATAATTTTTGCTAGTATTCTTAATAATTAGCCTAATTCTTTCAAGAATTCTCAAGGAAAGAAGAAGGAGGGAGTGAGGGAGGAAAGAAGGAAGGAAGGAAGGAAGGAAGGAAGGAAGGAAGGAAGGAAGGAAGGAAGGAAGGAAGGAAGGAAGGAAGGAAGGAAGGAAGGAAAAATTAATTTACTAAATATTTGCTTTGTGCCAGGCACTATGCTAAGCACCTTTCA
>NC_058130.1:23810319-23830695 GCF_016433145.1 Gracilinanus agilis | reverse complement strand
ATATATATATATATATCATAGGAAGAAGATACATATATATCATAAATAACTACCTGCCATGGATGGTTTCCCTACTGACCTATTTAGAAGATAAAGGCTTAAACTGATGCCCTGTTTCATAATCATTGACACAACGGATCTATTCTATGAACACAGAATCTAGAATTTTTATTTTTAGTCTTTGGTTTAGAATGTGAAAGAGTGTTGTCCCCAAATGTTAGGAATCTATATATAAGTATATTTGTCCCTATAAATAAACATCCCCAGTGTGAAAAAACCTAAAAATATAGATAAATAGATGGTTAGATAGATAAATGATAAAGATGGAAAGACAGAGAAAGAGAGGGTGATAAAGATTGTCACTCCCCATACACGATATGTCAAACATCATCACCGATATCATAGCTAACATTTATAGAGTATTTACCATATGCCAGGCATTGTGCTAAGTATTTTACAATTATTTTCTCATTTCATCTTCACAGTAACCCTGGGAGCTATTATTATCTCTCTTTTACAATTGAGGAAACTGAGGTAAACGGAGATTGTGACTTCCCCAGAGAGTCACACAACTAGTGTCTGAAGCCATATTTGAACTAGGGTTTTCCAGACACCACGCTCATGGCTTTATCCAATGAGCCACCTCTACTCTTCCTGGGTTTGGATTATTCACTCCATAAGCCTTTGATAGCAGATAAAAGTTCTCAGAGAAAGTCCACCACCATAGGATTACATTTGACCTTTTTCAGGTCTTAAACTTAAACCTGTTGATGTTGAATGCAGTTTCCCTCTTCACCCCTAGAGCTCTTGAGCCCCCATCCAGTGTATTTTCTCTCTATACAACCAGACCCTCAAAAGAGAATGAGTTTTCATAGTATGATATTTATATAATTGACCATCCACAACAAATATATTTTTAGATCTTAAATATAATAATTTATTTAGTTGTAGAGCAAAATAATAAATACTAATATATTAAAGGAAAGACAAATGAAAGCTATGTAACAATACTTAAATGAAACCTAGGTGATTCTCTCTCACTTGTGGGAAGGCACATATTTATAGGAACCTGGCTGGAAGCTTAGGAGAAAAGAAAACTTATGTGCTGCAAATAACTCATAATTCTGGTAAAGCATTCAATTGTTTTGGGCCCTTTCAGTAACATTTATAACAAACAAAATTGCTTTTCTGCTCACTGCTTGATTGTGGATCTTTACCACTCAGAGGGAAATGCCCTTTTCTTCCCAACTCAAAGTCTTTAAAAGCTCTTTCAATTAACCATCACCATTATTAGGGTCTTAAGAAAGTGTTAGCTCTTAATGTGAAAAGCAATTCTCTTTAATCTGGAGAACTGCAAAACTCATCATTCTGTGCCAACCTGAGGTGGCCAAGAAGGGCAATGGGCCCCAGAATGGTCATTGGTCTTGGCCAGTGAAATCAGTTCTGTCTCTTACTAATCAATAATCTCTCATCAGCTCTCAGCTGACTGCAACTACTCTAAAAAAGAAGCATTTCAAACCCCTCTTTGTGTCTTGAACCCTTGTCCTTGTTGCTTCCTCCCCTAATGTGGTTTCTCCCATGGTACTATTTTTTTTTTTTTTTTTTTGCTACTCAGTGGCTAAAATTAGAGTACCTTGACTCCCAGTAATTCATCTTTTACTTCAAAAATCACCACTCCTCAAGCTTCTCTTATAAAATTTTCAAATCAAATCTGTCTCCGGATATCGATATTTTTCATTTTCTTAGTTTTCTTCCTTCTTTCCTTCCTTCCTCCTTTCTTTCTTTCTTTCTTTCTTTCTTTCTTTCTTTCTTTCTTTCTTGCCTTCGTTTTTTTCTTTCTTACATCAGGACTTGTGACTTATTGGTTGTGTGGGAATTCCTTTGTGTAAACACTCCCTCCACTTCTGCAGATGCTATAAGCATCTGTAATTTATAAACCAGTTGCCAGGGGCACCAGAATATTAAATGACCTATCCATGATTGTATAGCTAATATGTTTCTGAGGGAAGATTTGAACCCACGGCTTCTTAACACTGAAATAGTGCATGAAGTCACAACATCTCTCTGGAAATCTTTTTGCTCCAGAAATCAACTTGTATTTGCTATTTATTTATTTAGTTGTATTTCCTTATTCAGATGCATATTGTTTGCTCATAAAAACTTTAAGTTTTATGATGGCAGAGATGGGTTTCATTTTTGTCTTTGAAAATGGATGCTTAAAGTATTTGTTCAATGACTGATTTTAATAGAAGTAAAACTTTATAACATAATAATGACCCTATGTTAAATTTCATATTTGTAAAGATGCCTCATGTAGCCCCTGAATAGAATTAAAGAATATAATAACACTTAACTATTTAATGAAGCTAGATCTCTTGCATTAAAATACAAATATTTGACCTTCCTGACAAAGATGGATGGATTGAGGCTGTCTTGCATGATATCATTAGATTGTCGAATAACATCATTATTCATGATTACCAAGAATTATTCAGGTGAAATGGCAAACCTAATGGAAAGCTACTATTTGTGTGGGGGTTGCAGTTTGACTGTCCTTGTCAATCCAAGCCCTAGAAAGGAGTGAGTATAACATCCGTGCATTCATTTCACTGCAGGGAATAATTAATAGTATAATTTAAACAAATGGAGCCAATTAAAATAAGTGTTTTACTAAGCCAGATCCTAGAACATTCTTTTGAAAGTTTGACTAAATCCCAATTCCATTTCCTATATTTGTTGTTCTGTTAATACTTATGTTTCAAGTTGTAGCAAAGCTTCCAATGCTATTTTGTTGATTTAGGGATTTACCCAGGAAGCATTTGCTAAGTCTTACCATTGACAACATAAATCACTTTTAAAGTCTAAAATTGAGAATATGATGGACTAGACCATGAAGAAGCTGTGTAATGGAGTTAGAGAATTTGGATTCAAATCCTATAATTGATCAACTGTGTGACTTTGCACAACTATCTTCCCTTCATTGGGACTTGGTTTCCTAATTTGTGGAAAGCGGGATGAGGTGAGAGTAGGAGTTGGGCAACATGATCTCTAAGACTCTTTCAGCTCAGAATACATGATTAATTCAATTCAATTCTCCAAACATTTGTCAGGCACTTTCTGTTGGCTGGAGTATGATAGACAAAATCTAGAGTGCACTCTGAGGATAAATGAAAGAAGAGCTTAGGGATTATTGACAAGGAAGATGCTCCCCTTTTAGTCCAATGGTAAGGGAGGACTCTTCCATAAATTATATTTGAAATAAAATTTTCCAATTCCAATTTTACTGAAATTTATATCTCATTGATTTGGAAGTTTGTTCCACTGATACTGATTATAATTTTTGACTGACTTTTTATGACTGACTTTTTGACTTTTTATGACTGACTGCTTTCCTGAATAACTCTTGTCACCCATTCTTCTCTTTCATCTGACATCAAAATGGAAACAATGGAATAGTTTTGGTTTCCAACCCATCATCCCTCATTCTTGTTACATGGTCAACCCATCTATTCTTCCTGACACATAATGCCTTGATAATAGTCTTTCTTTCTTCTATTCTTTGAACCTCCTCAAAGCCTACTTGTATTGCCTTCCATATAGTATGTATTTTTAATCACTTTTGTATTCCATATCTTGATACACAAAGACAATGGAAACACAAAGATCAAAGAAAAAGTTCCTGCCTTCAGGGTATGTTTGAGTTGCTTAAATTGAAACATTCCTTCCCCTTCTCCCCCAAAAAGGTCTAAAACTATGTGGGTGAGGAGGCAACCCTTTCCCACTTTTAAACTTGAACTTTGGTCTACATTCAAAGAAAAATGGAAAAACACCAAGGTCTTCTGTAAGGGTAGGTAGACAGAGTCAATGGAACTGGGTTTAAAGTCCAAATCTACTGTACTTGCTAACTGTATAGCCTTGGGGAAGTGACTTCAGCTCTGATTCTACTTCTAAAAATAGAAGGGCTTGACTAAAAACTTTTTAGCTTTGGTGTCTTCATCCCCTAACCAAGGAGTTCTCAGAACTTTTTGGCTTCAGGGTCCCTTTACACTCTCTAAAAATTATTAATGGGCTCCCCCTCCCAAAGAGCTATTGTTCATTTTTCAGTTTATCTACTAATATTTACTGTATTATGAATTAAATTTTTTAGTAGTATAATGAAAATATTTTTGACTTCATAGACTGCTTGAAAGGATTTTGGGGGCTCCTAGGGGTTCCCAGACTACAGTTTGAGAACCACATTTCAACTTTTGTATAACAAGGATCATAACTCATCAAATTAGATTTTGTGCCAGTTTATTCAGTTTCTTCATCTTATCTAATAAACCTGCTTGTGTATACATTTGTCCTATGATATGGGGTTAAATAGTGAGCTTGTGCATGATGAGATTACTGTCAGCAATTGGATTAATATCCAAGAGGGCCTAGGAAGCTCTGTTTCTTTTCCAGAAATCTGCTATTTTAATATAGAAACCTTTGTTTTAAGAAGGTCACACTTTGAACTTCATTATATTAACTTTAGCTTAATTATTTTATAGCCAATTCCAAAATGACTTTTAAATATACATGAAGGAGAACGTCTGTTTGAAAAAACGTAGATAAATGACCAGACTGTAAATGTAAGAAAAGAGATATAAGCATATTCTATAAATATATAAACATCTATGGACATATATATGATAAATCTGCATATTCACATATATTCTTGTTATCATTCACAACCACTGATATTCAGTGAGTTCCTGGAGGAGCAGTCCTTTGCTCAGAGGGTCCTGGAGAAAGTACATCAGTGAAGTGATATTTGGGTTCCTGGTAGTCACTGAAAGGGGCCAAAGATTAAGTTTTTCCAAGAAAAATAGAATGAAATCTATTATTCCAGTTAAGACTTTCTTTCAAAACTAGATGGATTTTATATCATTCTGGAGAAAAAAATGAAATACATGGTTGTAAGCATAAAGGATCCTAGATTTAAAAATCATCTAGTCCAAGATTCTTATATTACAGATGAGGAAACTGAGACCAGAGGAGCTTAATAAGCTATTGACTAGCTGAAGGGGGATTTATACCCAAATCTTCTAACTCCGAACTTATTTGTTTTTCCATTATACTGTGCTGTTCCTACATTTTTCTTTGAACACTAGAGCATAATATGAAATTTGAACTTAAGTCCTCTGACTTCATCCAGAGTTCTTTGTGTTTTATTGAGCTGACTCTGAAAACCCTCCTAGTTATGAGAAAAGCAATGATAATTCTTGACATGGACCAATACATGCTTTATTTGAATTCATAGGTAGGACCCAAGTAATTTACTTTGCTCAGGCACTCTGATCTCATTTGATCCCTATGAGGTGTCACAACTCTCCTCATTGACAAGTTCTCTGATTTTTTGTCTGCAGATGTTCCTGGCAGTTGCCCAGCAAAGCTATGGATTGAGAGCATAAAAATGGCAGTTTCAAATCCTGCTTTTCCTCCATATATGGAGTTGTAGCTTAACCCTCCCCAAAATTAAAAGAAAAAAATTCTAGCTCTTCTGACTCAAAGTCAGTTGATGATCTGAGCCTCTTCTTCTCCTTCATTCCTTTCTAGACAGGCTACTGGCCGAATATTATAATCAGATGTGGGTGCCATATTTTTTAGACTATTGCTAAGCTGTAGAGATCCCCAAGAAAGACAATGAGAATACAGAATGGCCTTGAATTCACACCAGATGAGGATAGGTGGAAGAAAATGGAACTGTTTGGCTTGGAGGTGAGAAGATTCAGGGAGAATATGGTAGCTGTTCACAAGTATTGACAAGGGTCACATAGGTAAGAAGTATGAGTGAGGACAGATTTGAACCCAGGTCTTCTTGACTCCAGTCCTGATTCTCTATCCACTGAGCTATCTAGCTTCCCCAGTAGGTATATAATAAATGTTTATTCACTGACTGACAGAGACCTAGGAACAGCAATATGGGAAAGTTGCAAAAAGAATACATTTAGACTTAATGTGGGGAGAAATTTTTTTCTAACACGTAAAACTTTCCAAATATGGAATGAGTTACCTCAACAGTTTTTTACCGGCCACTAGAGACACTCACTAGAATTCATCTTCAAAAACAAAGGATGAATGACAATAGGAAATGTTCAAGAAATTCCTGGATGCCCCCTTGATAGATACATTGCTGTAACTGTGATTTTTTTTTTTTTTGGCAGCATAGGTTACATTATGTGGCCATTAAGGTCCTTTATAAAGCTTAAAGTCTGCCATTCTGAGATTATATTGTCAAATAAAGGCAAAGAAAAACTTGATTGAGAAATCCCCAGAGAATCATAGACCAAGAACTAGAAAGAACCTCACCTGAAACCTGTCTAGTACCATTTTGCAGATGGAAAAATTGAGACCCACAGAAGTATAGCAACTTGAAAAAGATCACATAGGAATATGTACCAGAGTCAGAAAGTGGTGCCAGCCCATTCATTCAGATATAATGAATTTCCAAAGGTGGTTCATTCTCTTAAGAGGGAATGGGGTGGGGATGGGGGGCTGATAGGAGCAGTAATTGGATGTCACTAATTTTTCCAACCATAAGAATCTCTTTCAGAACCACGTCATTCTAACTGTTCTTCCTACATTTGAAAATATTTTATATTTCCTCCACGTTTTGCTCTTAAAAGTTGCATGCAGTATGTGATAAAATTTAATTTCAACCAAAAGTCAGTATGAAAAACCTGAGGCTTTAATAAAAAATGTTTCCCTTAAAATATGTCAACCAGTGGAGTTGAAATGATTAGAAAACAACACCTTATCATTTAGGACACTTTGTTTCCCTAGTGTCAGCATCATAGAAAAGTATTCTCTGAAGGGCAATAGGTTTGGAAGGAGAGGGGAGGTCGTGGGTATTATACGTGGCTTAATAGTGGAAAGTTCTTTATTGGAAAGGTAATCACAAAGAACCATCCACATGCCTGTACTTGTGCTCCAACTCCAAAACCCCTTTTTTATATTCTAACATAGGCATTAAAACAAATACTATTAAAATGGAACATGCCATTCTATTTCTCTAGTAGTAAATTTCAAAGAAATCAATAACAGCATAACAGAAAAAATTGGTCGCTACCTCCGGTGTCTCAGCATTAATGGGAAAAAAGACTTTCTTATCTCCAAGGAGCTGATGGTTATAAAATGAAATGTGTCTAAATACATGGCAAAAGATGATTAAAATATCATGGAGACCAAAGCACTCCAGCTGTGGATATTCATTAAGCTGACCATTAATAACCCATGATAAAAAGTAATATTACGGCATTCATAAATTCTGTATGCAGATTTTTATTAAGCTGGCATGTTATAAGAATTGATTCTCTGACATCTTCTGGCTGTGGCCGTAGATAATAATGTTTCATTCACATTTTTTCTATAATCCAAGAATTCTGAAGGACTGTTTCTAGCTAGTTATTATGTTTTTGTTCTAGATAGCAATTCTTTCAACCACTGTGCAATCAGGAAATATAATTATAGTGTTCAGTGTGAAATGCTCTAATGTTGTGTCAGCATTTCCATTATAACCCCTCTTTTTCCTAGGAATTATAACTTGGACAGAAAAATTTTGCTCAGGTTTCTATGTATACTTTAGTTTGTCCATTGGGTTTTTTACCCCCCTTGATTAAGAATATTAAGAGAATCTGACTTGTCTTTATAAAAAAATACTGAAATGTTTTAATCTGTTTGTTTATTTCTGACCCCCTAATTTCCTAGCCAAATTGATTTCATAACAAAAGCAAGTGTATTATTAAGGACCAAATTTCTACATGCTAAACACTATGATAGATTCTGGGGATGCAAGTATATAAATGAGACATCCCTTACCCTTTAAGAGACTGTAGTTGTTATTAACAAACATCCTCTATATGGACAAATTAGTATGATATCAATTACCATGGGAGAGGTCACTAACAATTTGGGATATTAGGATTTCTATAGAAGATGGTGTCTTTGAAGAAAGCTGATATGAAGATAAGAAGCTAAGGATATAACAGTCCTTAAGCATTTTCATTGATGAATTCTGAGATCAAAGAATCATAGATTTCCAACTGGGGAGAACCTCAGAGATCATTGAATACCACCTCCTCATTTTAGAGTTGAGGAAACTGAGGCCCAGGAATGTGAATTAACTTGCCCCAAATCACATGAATAATAAACATCTTTCTTACTCCAATTCCAGCAATGCTTGATAATGCACCATTTGTAGAGATCCCATCTTAGGTTCCCTGGACCACATCGACTTGCTAGATTCTAGTTCTTTTTTTAGAATCTGTTCAGAAGACCTTTATCTTTGGTGTTACCTAAGGCTGTAGCATTTAACTATTTTCTAAGCTTTCCATTATTGTATTGAAACTAGCCCATACTTGCACATAGTCAGCACTTAATAAATTTTGCTGATTGAATACAATAATTCTCTGGAACCAGCCCATATTAGCTTGGGGAAGCTGGTTATTAAATTTTCAGTGTGAGCATTTGCACCTCAGAAATAGGCAAAATACAAATCAAAGCCTGATTTATTGTTTAGCTGATAGTCTGTTCTTAAGAAAGTGATGGAGAAAATGTTAATAATGCAGAGTAAATTTACAAGTGTGTCATGTATGTGCAAGCCCACCCCAAGCAGTTAAATATTTACAAATACACCTCTGCATGTGCTTGGCATTCTGGGGAAGCTAATGGATCTCTTCTCAGAATAATGTTTTAAATTTCTAAAATAAAGTACACAGAATTACAAAGGAAATCAATTATTTTGAAATAAAAATTTAAGTTAATGGACACCCTAAATCTGTCCATGGAACCTTTGGGGTCTGTAGACCCTAACTGAAAAACACTGTATTAATTGAATTTATTCTACACTGTAAGTATCTTGCAAATAGAGATCATTTTATTTATCATATTTGTATCCCTAGTACTTAGGACAATGCCTGACAAATAGTAGGCTTGCCTAGTGATTCACCATCCAAAGAGGCAACTGTGAAAAGTTAATATTAATTTGTACTCCTCTTTTTGTCCCCCCAAAATCCTTCTGATTTTTAAAGTTTTGAAAGTTTGATTTTAGGACTGAAGCTCCAACTGTCTGTCCCTAAGGCTATGCTGGGTCCTCCCTCCTTTTGTCTAGATGGAAAAAACTGGCAAGTTCCTCATTTATCTGTAAACAAGAAATCTTTTGGATCAGCTAGGCAGATCCCATGTAGAGAGAAGCACATATGACCCTGTTGCAATTCTGAATTGCCCTGTGAGTTTCTTGGTGTCCAGAAGACCTACCTGAGTTCTCCAATCAGAGAGGTTCTGGAAAGGGACATGACAAAGAGTATAATTTGACGGATGGGGTAGGAGGTGGAGGCTTTTTCCTGGACCAGGCAGACTCAAATGACTTAGAAGCACTGGTTTGTTGGGCTACTCTAGAATTTCACTCTCCCACCTAGGTAGCCAACCAACTCATTCTCTCTCCATCTTTCTCTCTCTGTGTCTCTCTTTCTTTGTCTGTCTGTCTGTCTGTCTGTCTGTCTGTCTGTCTGTCTCTCTCTCTCTCTCTCTTTATCTCTCTCTCTCCCCCTCTTTCCCCCTCTCCTTTTTTACTATTTAACAAATAATAATTATAAAATTAAGGTTTCCAGAGAATTTTAATTGTTACACAACCAATCAATATAAATGTATGAAATGCCCATTCCATGCCAGACACTGAAGATATGAAGACAAAGACAAAAGATTTTCTTCACTCAGGAACACATGAGCATATAGGTATATACGAAACTCATTTAAGTATTTATTATATACAATAAGCATTTATTAAATACATATTGTGTACAAAATACTGTGCTAAGCTGCAGATATGAAGGGGAGAGAGTCCTAGCCCTCAAAAGGCTTATATTTATCCCATTATTTTAAATTTAAGATTTTCTAATGGAGAATTGTTCTAAAATCCATTGCATTTTTATAGATGGGGGAAAAGTATAGGCTACACTCGGTTACCTTACCATATGGATTCCAAAAATACATGGGGAAAAAATAAAATATTTTTAAATGTTGCCCAGAAGTTTTCTCAGCTATAAAATTAAAACGAAATGACAAGCCAAACAGAAAATACCCAAAATAATTCCTCAGTTAGCTCAGTTATGGTTTCCAACCACTTATTTAGTGAGACTGAGCCTTCTTCGTGTTATTTTGATGTTCATTTTTACAAAGGTCCGCATTTAAGCCCAAGAAACTCTCTTCCCTTGGCCCTCTTACTGGCTCCATGAGTCTTCTCAGGGTTGGCTTGTCTGTTTGTCTTTATGGAATTCTCGCTCCTGGATCTCAACTCTTTTTGATTCCAAGCTAGCCTTGTAAAGAGCAGTGTAAAGAATGCCAAATTCATTGGCCTTTTTAATAGGAGCTAGGAAGGCCTGTCCAAATTCCACTGGCTTTGGCCGGAGTAATACTTCTGGTAATGGGCTTGAGTTGTTGCACCTGGTTGGGGCTTTGAGATCCCATCCTCGTGAAATGCAGGCAGAGAAAGGATAGGCAAATAAAAATGATTTGGCATCAAGAATTCCTATTATTTTTCTTCTTCACTATCTCTGGCCTATCAGGGAATGTTTTAAACTTTAGGCCTTCCATTATGTATTATAGAATTGGATGATAAAGTATTTGGAATTTATGATAGACTTGTTTCTCTACGTTAGCAAGTTTGAGATAGCAGGGAGCCCCTAGAGCCCCAAGCACAATGTAATAGAGAGGCAAACTCAAGAAAAATTGCTCTCAGCCCATAGAACTGTATATAACTGTGCCCATTAAATCGGAGTTCTCATGTTCATATTGCCCCAAACCATGCAGAATAATGGCGGCTATAGTTTCCAACTGAGAAAGGCAAGAGACTCCTTTGGACTCTATCTCATTAGCATTTTCATCTGTGAAACTGGGGCTTTATTTTTTTGGTCTTCTAGAATGATATTTTTTTCACAATAGGGTGCACTCATTTTTCTGACCTTGAACAAGAAGTTCTAAGTTGTGGGATGATAAAATTAGAAGTGGAAAACCCTCTAAAAGTCATCTAATGGAACCCTTTTATTTAGAAAATGAGGAAACAGAAGTTAAATCACTTGCCTAAGACCCCCCATTTCAGATACACAATTAAGTCCCAATGAGTACAAATGATAAATTTCCTAAAGTAGTCACACATATTATAATCACACCATTCAATGATATAATTATGTAAAATATGATCATTGATTTTAATCTAATAGAAATATGTAGGGCAAATACAAATAATGCACATACTACAGAGGATTTGCACGTGTGTGTACACATACACGCATAATATATACACATTTGTGTATATATGCAATTATATAGTATGTGTGTATACACATATATACATTATGTCTCTATGCCTGTATTTGTATGTATTTATATACATGATATTATGTTCATATATGGTATTTATGTACAGGTGTGATTGTTTAGGTTGTATATTGTCTTAGAAAACCTCAAATTAACATGTTTTGTTGAATTTTTATTTATTTTAAATATTTCCCAATTACATTTTGATTTGGTTAAGAGGCAATATTTGACACTTCTGTCTATAGGATAAATTGAAGCTGGCTGAAGCCGGATACACATTTTATCTCCCTGTTGAAAATAAGTTCCTGAGGACAAGAATTTTCTCCTGTGTATCTTTGTGTCCCAGCGCCTACCACGTAGTAGATGCTTAATAAATGTTTAATGAATTGAAATGTTTTAACAGATATTGATATCGTTGTAAATAGTTCCTGATGTTGGGAAGTTTACCGCTTTGTCACAGCATTAATACAAATAACTTCTGTTATGTTTACAAAGCCTTTTGCTCACAGAAAATCAGTGAAGGTGCTAACAGAAGTCCTATCATCATTCCATCTTCCATTAAGAAACTTGAGGCTGCATGGTTAAATTAAGAGCCCAAAGGCAATTGTAGACCAGGGACTTGAACTTCCGTCTAATGGATCCAAGACCATTGATACCATATAATTGATATCATCAAATTAGACCTCTGCTCTCTCTGAGATAATGAATTCCTCCTGCAATGACAAGATTTCTCAGAAAAGGAAGAACCTCATGTTGTCTTGGAAATAGTCAAGAAATAAGATCTTTTTTGTAGAAAATCTATTTCCATTGTCCCTTCCACTTCTGGGCCAATAAATGGTTTCCAAAACCTCAGTGGCCTTGACTGGCTGGTGAAGAATAGATGAGCTAGGTGTAGCCAATTACTTTTTAACTCCTGTTGACAATACCCAGGTGACATTTAGGAGAAAAGAAGCAACGTTGAAGACACCATCAACTGGGTGCTTTTCTCTCTTGAAGATTTGTACTGTTTGTTGAAACAGCTTCTCTGGCCCCTGCCCTGAGTTTGGGTGATTCACTTGCTTCTTGAATATGACTATTAATATTTGATGAACTAGACATCAGAACCTGCCCTTTGCTGACCTTGAGATCTTTAATCACCAGGGCTAGTTCTGAGAGTGGAGAAAACTTGTTTATGGTTTGGCTTTTTTCTTCTCTCCCCTCTCAGTATACTCTCTGAAGACAATTCTAAATTTTCTGGTAGAAGTTTGATGTCAAACCACTTTGGGAGATTGTTGAAAAGGTAAGGGTGGTTTGTAGTATTGCAGATTTACTATCAGGACTATCGCTAGCTGACCTCAGGGCCTGTTTCCTATCTATCCACCCTAGATATCTTGGGATATCATTTTCTCTTCTCCCTCTTGCCATGAGAATAGTTGAAGAAATACTGTTATTATGTCTAGGAAGGACATGAGATAAACTCCATACATGTGGCTCCATACATCATCCTAATGACTTGAAACCCAAACTCCCCTCTTTGGACTCTATTTCCCTATATGTGTAACATCTTTGAGGGCACGAACTGTCTTTGTATCCCTATTATTGCCTGTCATATAATAGACTTTAATTTTCCCCACCTTCCCATTTGTTGGCATCATTTACACTTCTTTAGAAATGAGTCAATGTGTGCAGGGCAATTAGGTGGCATGATGGATAGAGCATTGGGCCTGAAATCAAGTTGACACATCTTCATGAATTTAAACCTGGCTTCAGATACTTACTAGCTGTGTGATCCTGGGCAAATCACTGTGCCCTCTTTGCCTCAGTTCCTCAATTATAAAATGAACTGGAAAAGGAAATGGCAAATCACTCTAGTATCGTTGCCAAGAAAACCTCAAATGGGGTTACAACGAGTTGGGCACCATTGAACAACAAATGTGAATACAGCTGAATGTAAATCTCTGTTCCCTTATAAATTCATATCTGTATTGCTAGAAGGGACCTTAGAGGTCATCTAGCCCAACCTTCTCATTTTATAAATGAGGAAATTGAGGCCCAAGTAAGGTGAGTGACTTGTCTAAGGTCACACAGGTAGGAGTCAGTCAACAATCATTTATTAATGCCTTCCATCTGCCTGAAACTGTACTAAGTCATAGAGAAATAAAGATCAAAAAATAATCCCTGCTTTCAAGGAGTTCACATCTAATGGAGTAGACAACATGCAAACAACTCTCTACAAATGAGGCATATGTAGGATAAATTGGAGATAATCAGCAGAAAGAGGGAACCATCATTCAGGGGATTGGTAAAGGCTTCTTGTAGAAGATAGAATTTTAGCTGGGATCTTGAAGGAAGCCAGAGAACCTGGGAGGTAGAAGTGAGGAGAGAGGGAATCTCAGATATGGAAGGCAGTCGGTGAAAATGTCCATAGTCAAGAGATGGAGTGTATTGTTCAGAGAACAGAATGGTGGTCAGGTCATGTCTCTGAATCCCAGAAAGAGTGGTATATAAAAAGACTGAAAAGGTAGGAAGGGGACTATATTATAAAGGGCTTTGATAGCCAAACAGGAGGTTATATATTTAATCCTCAAGGTGAAAGAGAACCACTGGAATTGATTGAATGGAAGAATCAGTGTTATGGTCAGACGTGATTTAGAAAGACTAATTTGACAGCTGAGAGGAGGATGAATTGCACAGGGAGAGATCTGAGGCCAAGAGATCAGCCAGAAACAGACAGTTTCAGTAGTATGGGCATGAGATGATGAGGGCCAACTCCATCCTGGTGGCTCTCTGACTTGAGAATTAGGGATGCATTTGAGCAATATTATTAAAGTAAGATGCACAGGATTTAACAAGAATAGACATACAAGCCAGGAGAGAATGAAGAGCCAAGGATAGCACCTGAGTGACTGAGAGAATGGTGATAATAATAGAGAAGTTTGGAAGTAGGGAGAGTCTTAAGAAAAAATGTAGTAACTTCAGTTTTAAACACAATGAGTTCAAGATATCTATGGGACATACAACCTGAGATGTCCAACAGGCAACTGAAGTTGTGAGTGTAGAGATTAGGAGAGCTATTAGAACAATATATGTAATCCAAAACATCTACATAGAGATAATAATTTTTAGAATCCTTGGGAGCTGATGAGATAACCAAGCAGAATAGAATAAAAAGAGAAGAGAAGAGGGTCATTGGGATAGAATCCTAGTCAGAGTCAGAATTTAGACTCAGATCTTCTGGTTGCATAGCTGAAGTTCTTTTTTGCTATATTAGACCTTAGAAGAAAAAAAAAATCTCATAGGTGGCATTAAGTTCATTTTGATTTTTATTGTCTCTTTTGTTACTTTTGTTTTTCTTCATCATTGTATTGTATTTACCTGACTTTCTATATTTCTCTTGTTTCATATGTTTTGTTCCTTCTGATTCTTTCTTTTCTTGGTGCCCATCTGTGCTGACTGCATATTTTAGTTGTTTGCAGAGAAGAACCAGGTATAATCTTTGATTTGTATGCCAAAATACCATACTTTATATATAGTGCGTCTGGTACTTTGGTTTAAATATATTTATTTAAATCCCTACCTTCTGTCTTAGAATCAATATGGTGTATTGGTTCCAAGACAGAAGAGCAGTAAAGGCTAGGCAATGAGGGTTACATGACTTGCCCAGGGTCAAGAGCTAGGAAGTGTCTGAAGCCGGATTTAAACCCAGGATCTCCCATCTCGAGACTAGTTTGAGAGCCTGGCTCTCGATCCATTGAGTCACCGAGCTGCTCCCAGCACTCTATATATTTTTGAAGCCACAAAGATCTTATTTATGAAGATATGATTATTGAAAAAAAATTATGTTATTAACTTCTTAGTGAATTTAAAGTTCTTTGACATTTGCTATCCATTGATCCCAGATGATGGCCAAATCTTATAAGAGCATCAAATGTGCTGGTGACTTTATAGAAACATTTGGGGAAATTTTTTGCCCCTTTATTCCCCACCTACCTAAATCAACATCTGTTAGAGACATCAGCAATAACATTGAGGAAAAAGCCTTGAATTTGGAGTCAGCAAAGAATCTTGGGTATGAAAACTATGAGACAACTCTTCTCCATAACTTGTTGTTCAGTCATTGTTTAGTCATTTCTGACTCTTCATGACTCCAATTAGGAATTTCTTGACAATGATACTGAAGTGATTTGCTACTTCCTTCTTCAACTCATTTTGCAGATGAAGAAATTCAGGCAAATGAGGTTAAATGACTTGTCCAGGGTCACACAGATAGTTGTTCATCTTTCATTTTGAAGACCAATAATGTCTTGTCTTGATTAAGAATTTCATTTAATGGCTGAACAAATTGTGATATATAATGGTGATGTAATGCTATTGTGCTGTAAGGAATGATGATCTGGAGGATTTCTATATGAACTGGAAGAAACTCAATGAATTGATGCAGAGTGAAATGTATTTATTATTATTATTATTATTATTATTATTATTCACAGAAAGTGAAACATTGTGGAACAATCCAACATAATGGACTTTGCTACTAGTAGCAATGCAACAAGCCAGGACACTCCTGAAGGACTTATGGGAAAGAATGCTAACCACATTGAGAGAAAGAACTATGGGAATAGAAATGCAAAAGAAAAACATATGACATCACTTATCACATGTATATATGGGTATGTGAATCGGGGTTTAGGCTTTAAAAGATCACTCTATAGAAAAAATGAATAATATGGAAATAGATATCAAGCGATAACATTTGTACAATCCAGTGGAATTGCTTGTCAGCTCTGGGACAGGGAAGGAAGAGGGGAGGGAAAGAAAATGAATCATGGAAACATGGAAAATATTTTAAAATTTTAAATTTAAAAAAAGAATTGCATTTAAGTGAGACTGTGGTACACAAAGCTGTCAGTCTCACTCAAAGTCATCAAAGTCCAGTGGCAAGACAAAGTCTGGTTGATTGATAATGGTCTGGGATGCAGTGGTTGACTTTGGCATCTTCGGTGTCCTAATCTACCACACAGGCTTATTGTGAGGGAAGTACTTGGTAAACCTTGAGATGCTCAATAAATGTGAGTTATTGGTATTATCTCCTCCTAGAATGATACCACTTATTTCTGACAAAAAAGATATATAAATGCCCTTGGGAATGGATTACATTGCTACTCAGGGGTCAGTTTGAGGACAAAGATATGCTCACTTTCTTCCTCTGAGAATCAATAAAGTGGTCATACTTGCAGAGACAGACAAGTCTGAACCATGGGCAGTCCATTATTTTCAAATCTCTGGCTCTCCCAAAGGTCCCTCCAAGTCAAATTCTTCTTGACAGTTTATTTCACTCTGAGAGTTTCAAATTCCTTCTCTCTTGATATCATGAGAAAAAGTCCATGGAAAAGAAGATAATAAGTAGTTTGATTTATTACCTCCCATTTGTAATATCCAGAATAATGGGTGACTTGTCTTTTATTTTGACTGTAGAACAGGATATATATTTATTATTAGTAGTAGTATATTGCTTTCACTACCCCAAAGCCAACCTCATGATGTACCTCTGTGAATTTAGCTAGGGAAGCCTTGTATGCCAAATGCAGCGTCCACCACTAAGCCCATAAACAATGCCTTTTGGGCTAGTTAAGGCCTACCAGAACCTGTGTTCCTTCTTCATGACTTTTGAGAGCCCAAAGTACCCTTCTTTGTCATACTGAGGCATCAGAGGATGTAGAGAATTTATAAAATTTAAATTCTTATGATGGTGACTGATAGTCTTCCATGGAGACAGATTTCTATTCAAGTGCATTGGAGGACATAAGGGTGAGAAAGCACATGGGTATGAAGCGTAAAATATAAGAAGAAAATATAGAGTACTGGATGACTAAAAACTAAAAGATCATAGGACTTAGAAATATAAGGGATCTTAGATATTATCCATTTCACCCCATTCCCAGTTTATAGATTAACTGAACTCAGTGGTATAGATCCAATCCAATTTGATAAATATATATTAAGTGCCTCCTATGTCCACATTACTGCTTAAGCACTGAGGATATGATGAATAAAAATGAAGATAGTTTTTGCCCTCCAGGTGCCTACAATCTAATGGAAGAGGTCAACACACAAAAGGAGAGTTAAGGTGGGGACGGTACAGGTTGTTCTGGTGGAGTCTCAACCAGGCAGAGCAGCAGATATGAAGTGGAATGAACTGAAAATCCAGTGTCAGTTCTCTATAAAGGAAGGCATTGGGAGGAGTAGAATACTCTACTCTCCAACCCACTGATCAGAAGGGAGGGTAGATTATGGAGGTGGTTTCAATAAGACGAGTTTAGAAGAAGTGATGAGATTAAATGATGAAGTACCAGACTTGGAGAAAGGAAGATTCATCTTCCTGAGTTCTAATCCAGCCTTGACATTTTCTAGTTGTGTGATCCTAGTCAGGTCACTTAAACTTGTTTGCCTCAGTTTTCTCATCTATAAAATGAATCAGAGAAGGAAACAGCAAACCACTTCAGTATCTTTGCCAAGAAAACCTCAAATGAGGTCAGCAAGAGTCAGATATATTGAAGAACAGTAATCTAATTGTTTCTCTGACTCATCTCTCTAGTTTAGTCTATCTTTCACATTGCTGCCAAAATGACTTTCATTAGGTGTAGATCTGACCATGCCACTTCCTGAACTTGCAATGACCTCCAGTAGCTCCTAATTTGTTTTTTTCTAGAATAAGATAAAATTGTGTCTTTTTAGCCTTTAAAGTAGAGGGAAGTTATAGGCAGGGAAGATTTACAAGGAAAAATAATGAGTTCCATTTTGGACATGTTCAGTTTAAAATGTCTATTGGACTGGTTTAAGACATATGAAAGGCAGTTGGAAATTTGAGCCTGAGCATCAACAGAATGGTTTGAGTTGGCTAAGTAAATCTGGGAATCATTAGTATAGAGATGATAATTAAATCCATGGGAACTGATAAAATCACCAAGTGAAATAATATAGAGAAAGAGGAGTGCAAAGGACAGAGTCCTGTGGGACGTGCACAGTTAGTGGGCATGATCTGGGTGAGAATCCAAGAAAGGAAGTTGAGAAAGAGCAGTCAGAGAGGTAGGGGGAGAGTCAAGAAAGAGGCAGACAGACAGAGAGGCAGAAAAAGAGACAGAGTCAGACAGAGGGGAAAGAGAGAGACAGAGAGACAGAGGCAAAGAAAAAAGAGAGACAGAGAGACATGAAAGACAGATGAGAGAAAAGAGAGACAGACAGACAGACAGAGACAGAGACGGAGACAGAGATCATGAAAAGTTAGAAGAGAGTTTCATAGATAAAAGAGTGTTTGACAGTATTTAAGGCTGAAGAGACGTGGAAGAGAGTGAGGATTGAGAAAAGGTCATTGGATTTCATAATAAGAAGATTGTTGGCAAATTTGGAGAGAACAGTTTTGGTATAATGATGAGGTTGGAAGTTGGATTGAGAGAGAAGAAAGTAGAGACACCTATAAGAGAAGACCTTCTCAAGGAATTTAGCTACAAAGGGCAGAAGAAATATAGAACTATTATTAGCAGTTGAGGAAGTACCAAGTGAGCGTTTTTGGTTTTGGATAAAGGAGACATGGGCATGTTTGTAGTTAGTAGGAAAGAAGTATGTTGACAAGGAGAGACTGAAGATGAGTGAGAGAGTGGGGACAACAGGGAACCAAATGTAGGAGGAGATAGGATGAAATGGGATCACTTGAGTAGGCAGAGAGGTTGACCTTGGTAAGGAATAAGGTCACCTCATCATGTAAAACAGGAGGAGAGAGGGACAGAAGACATCTGAATGTCAAGAAATTAAAAAGAGGGGAAAAGAGGAAGTTCTCCACAAATGCCTCAATTTTTTCTTTAAAATATGAGAAAATGTTCTCAACTGAAAAAGTAAAGAGAAGTCATGAGAGCTTTGAGGAGAGATGAAAAGGTCTGGTAGAACTGCTGTGGTCCCCAAAAGAGTGAGTTAATGAGGGAGGGTAGAAAATTGCTTAGCAATGGTGAGGGCATAGTTGAGGTTATGTAACATAAATTTGTAGTGGGCACACTCAAAACAGTTGTATGATTTTCTCAACTTTTGTTTTCTCAGCCAAGCCAGAATTTGAACCCAAGTTTTCCCAACACAGTAGGCTGTGCTACCTCTAAAAAGGTTATATACCTGTTTGTCGAATTTCTTTGTCATAACATATAATAAAATAGTTGCAGTTAACTTAATAATGTTTACTTTAAAAACACTTTCTGACAGGGCAAGCTCTCAAATATTCATCTCATTAGTATTAGAAACCTTTAGTCTAGGGAAAATGATTGTATTAAGAAAAATGTTCTATAATGTAACATTAAATGAGATAAATGTTTAGTTGTCAGAAAATTTAAATGAATAATGGTATTCAAGGCATTTTGTTTTTCTTCCAATTTGATGTATGAAAATATTTTCTATTTAAAACTTTATAGAGAAACCTGGTTCCTTGGAGAGCATTTGTCTTGGGGCACTCTGAAAATTCAAATCTATGTGTTCTAGAAATTTCTGGATCACTGTGCATAATTGGGTACTTTTCATTTAACCTCTCTGAATATCAGTTTCCTCATTTGGAAAATGAGATTTGACAGGATTATGACACTGGAAGATGCCATGTGATGGATGTAGTTAGACATGATGTCACGTTCAAATCACAACTCAGACATTTCCTAGCTTTGTGACCCTGGGCAACTCATTTAACCTCTGCCTCAGTTTCCTCTTCTGTAAAATGGGGATAATAATAATAGCACCTACCTCTCAGGATTGTTATGAGGTTTAAATGAATTAACCCATGGGAAGCATTTTTGCAAACTTTAATGTGTCATATAAAAATCAGTAAGTCAGCTAGCATTTATTTAGCACCAACTAAATACAGAATTCAAACAAAAACAAAAACAAAACAACCCAAATAACTGTTCTTAAGGAGCTCACAATCTAATGGGGTAGAAAACATGAAAACAACTATGTACAAAGACTCTAGATAGATAGATAGATAGATAGATAGATAGATAGATAGATAGATAGATAGATAGATAGATAGAT
>NC_058130.1:23764106-23800337 GCF_016433145.1 Gracilinanus agilis | reverse complement strand
ATATAAATCCTTGGTATGGTCAAATATTTGACAACAGAAACTGATATAATTTTATCACTGAAAGTTACACTGAAGGGGTGTCATGATTTGCTTCGCAAATCATGGAATCTTTATATGTGACTTTCCTATAAAACCATCCATGTACATCGTCATGGAGCTGGGATTGTCTGACTTTTCCATTTCTATCCCCAAAGTGCCTAACACAGTGCTTTGCCCATAGTAAACACTTAAAACTTGTTTAATAATTATTATGTATATAGGTACACATGAGGTACAGACACATATATTTATATATTGATGGTGGGGGAAGAGGAAGAGAAAAAGAGGCAGAGAGAGAGAGACAGAGAGAAGAGAGACAGAGATAGAGAGACAAAGAGAAGAGAGACAGAGAGAGGGAGAGAGACAGAGAGAGAGTGTGTGTTCTTGGAGTGTAATAACATTCAATTATAGTCATCAAACTATAATTTCTTCAACCAATACATAATTAATGTTCAACCACTTTGTTTAGGTACCACAAAGAGTTCCACCCACTATCTAAAAGCTTCTTACTTTAGCTAAATTATTCCTTCAAGTAAGCTTTTCAAGAATCACATGAACTGTTTGTCCCCTCTTTATTTGTCACCCCAAGGCAAAACCCTGGTGGTTCTGACCTAGTTACACCTTTTTCTCATATGTATTTTATTTGTTTCTGTTTGTTCTTACTCTCCTGTCAGATTGTAGACCATTGAGGGTATGGATCACATCTGTTATTTGTTCTATACGAAAAACATCTTAGACAGAGCTGAGCTTGTAATGTACTGTGAATGCTACATGGGCATTAGGTGGGACTTATTATTATTCTGAAGAGAATGACAAAAGTGAATCAATCATCAAGAGCTCCTTAAGTTCCTACCATGTGCCACCTCAAGTATGGGGGATACAAAGAAAAACATGAAGTTATCTTTGACCTTTTGGAGCTCAAATTCCATAAGGGGAAAAATGTGTTTATATATATATATCCATATATATACACACATATCTATTTGAGTGTGTATATGTATATGTGTGTATATATACCAATATATACGTGTGTGTGTGTGTGTGTGTGTGTGTGTGTGTGTGTGTGTGTGTATGAAATAGAATGAAGGTAGAAGGAAAGTAATACAGGGTAATCTAGGAGGTATGCCCATTGGAAGGAAGACACCGGCACCCGGGGAGATAAAGAAAGTTTCCATGCAGGTGTGTGTGAGCTGAGCTTCAAAGGGAGGTTTCTCAAAGGTAGAAGTGAGTCAGGAATGCATTTCAGGGAAAACCCAGAACAAAGACATGGCGATTGGTGATGGAGTTCTGTGTATGAAAAATAGAGACAGTGTCAGTTTGGCTGGACCATACAGTGTGGGAAAGGGAGTAATCTATAATGAAGCAGGAAGGTTGGAGGCCAAATTGTAAAGGGCTTTAAAAAACAAACAAAGGAGTTTATATTTTATTCTGGAAGCAATAGGAAGCCACTAACTTTTATTGAGCTGAGCAGTGACATGATTAGATCTACTCTTTAGGAAAATCACTTTGGTAGCTGCATGGAGGATGGATTAGAATGGGAAGACGCTTGAGGCAGGGAGACTATTGAGCAGATATTGAAATAGCCTAAATGAGATTTATATGAGTAGAAGGAAGGGGTGTGGTAGAGGTAAAAATGTCAAGATTTATCAACTGATTGAGGATGAGTGGTGAGAAAGGAGTAGAGAAGAATGCTGAGCTTATGAAACCAGGGGATTGAGAGGATTGTGGTGCCCTCAGTAGAAATGAGAAAGTTCAGTGGAAGAGTTTGTGGGGAAAGATGCTAAATTCTGTTTGGGATGTTATGTTTGAAATGTCTCCAAGGCATCCTATTTGAAATGTCCATCAGGCAGTTGTTGATGAGAGCCTGAGACTCAGGGAAGATATCTACTTAGAGATGACAACTAAACCCATGAAAGCACATGAGAATTAAGAGAGAACAGAGGGTTCAAGTCAGAACCTTTGGGTAAACCCATAGTTAGGGAACTGTATTTATATGATGAGCCATTAAAGGAGACCAAGAAGGAACCAACAGGTAAGAGGAGACCTAAAAGAAAATAACCTCATGAAAATCCAAAGAAGCAAGAGATACACAGAGGAGAGCATGGCCAACAATGGCAAAATGTTTTAAAAATAAAAAGAATGGAGATTAAGGAAAAAACAAACAAATAACAACATTATATTTGTTCATTAAAGAAATCATTGTGGGGGACTGGTAGGTGGCTCAGTGGATTAAGAGCAAGACCTAGAGATGCAAAGTCCTGGGTTCAAATCTGGCCTCAGACACCTCCCAGCTGGGTGACCCTGGGCAAGTCACTTAACCTCTATTGCCTAGCCCCTCCCACTCTTCTGCCTTAGAACCAATTCACAGTATTGATTATAAGATGGCAAGTAATAATTTTTTTAAAATCAGTGGTGATTTTTGAAAGGTTGATTATTTCTATTGAGATATGATAAGTCATTGTAGAGGTCTGAAGAATGAGTGAGAGGAAAGGAATTAGGATTAGTGCACAAAGGAATGGGAAGTGAAGATATATTCTGTATCCTCCCCTCATGTCTAATCTCCCTCATCCTGAGGAAATATCTCCTTTCTTGCAGAGTGGATACAGCCAACTTCTGGCTTCATGATCACCAGAGAAATTCATGGTTTAGAATGTTGAGCCCTGATCTAATGTCAAAGTACACTGGAAAATCCCAAGTATTCTATAAATGAAATGCATTATTATTATTATTATTATTATTTAAAAATTGGAATTGTTCCCAAAATGGCATTCACTACCTTCTAAAGTATAGGTCTCCCCTTCTCTGGGAACAGTCAGGCCTGATCCGGATTACTAGAATGTAAACTGCTTTATATCCACCTTGAAGAGTGATTGGCATGTATTAGGTATTTATTAAACCTTATTGATTGTAATTAGATAACCACCCATCCATCCAAAATTTTAAAAGATAAAAAAAAAAAGGATTATTGCATTTGATGGTAGGCAGGACTAGATGGCATGTTATATTCCTTCCAAATCTAAGATTCTACCATTCCTGAGTCAGCTAGGTGGTAAAGGGGTTAAGAATGTATTGTACTTGAAGCCAGGAAAACCTGAGTTCAAATCCTGCCTCAGACAAAAGTCACTTAATTTCTGTCAGACTCAATTTCTTCACCTGTAAAATAAAGTAATAAAAGCACGCTTCTCACAAGACACAAATAAAGATCCTTATGAGATGCTCCAAATGCTAGCTATTATGATGAAGCTCAAATTAAAGCACTGTTTGGATGGTAGCTATTGTTTTTCCTAAAAGATAATTTCATACCCATTCCAATAGAAACCGAGTCCCTACTTGGGCAGAGTCTAGCTCGATAGCCCCAACATTCTGGTGCCCACCATCAAGATGTAATCTTCCCTGTTCACCAGGAATGTGGTTTTCTGCTTTTCTTCTTTCTAAGACCACTGCAGGGATAACACTAATGAACAGTATTAAGATTCCACTTGCATTATGCAGAGAATGAACACATCCAAGCTTCCTTTCTGTAGCACTACTTGTTTTTGACTTTTGTTGCTAGCTTCTCCCCTAAAATACAGTAATTATTTTGAAAAGTTTTATTTAAAGATCTCTGAGAAAGATGGGATTCAGTCAGTGTTGCCAACCTTTCACTCTTGGCGAAGCATAAGCCTAGATCATTCCTTTGCTCTAATCCCTGTGTGTGGAATGCCTTTCCTGTCAGAATCCCTGGTTGTCTATGAACTATACTCAGGGTCTACTTCCCACATGAGAAAAGGTCTTTACTCATCTCCCAGTGGTTAGCATACTCTTCCCACCCACTCCCAAATTACTTTGAATTTACTTAATATATTTTGTAGTTATTATTGAGTCATTTCAGTTGTGTCCAATTCTTCCTGACTCCATTTGGGGTTTTCTTGGCCAAGATATTGGAGTGATCTGCCATTCCCATCTGCAGCTCATTTTACAGATCAGGAAACTGAGGCAAATAGTTAAATGACTTGTTCAGGGTCACACAGCTAGTAAGTAAGGTCAGATTGGAACTCAAACCTCCTGGCTCCAGATACAGTGATCTATCCACTGCACTTACTTAATATATACTTTTCATTTTTTTGTGTTAATACATATTATAAACTACATGTTCCTTGAGAGTTCATAGTGTTGTTATTTTTTCTTTGTATTCCTATCTCTTAGTACATAGTAGATCCTGAATACATTTGTTGAATTAATTTGAATCTTGCAGAGTTCAGTGTATATATAAACAGTAAGTTTTGTGAAAAAGTTACCAGAGATTTGAAGGACATCAGAGCAGTCTATAGAGATAAATAATTTGATTTGTTGATGGAGATCTAAGTGGTCCTTCCTTCTTCAAAAGATGATGGTGTTTAGGTACGGTGATCTGGGTTCAAACTGTGAGGTCAATTGAATTTGGAACAACCAGGGGAAAAGTACAGGAATTCTTATAGGGCACTTATTTTATTTTATTTTATTTTTTTGAAGCTTGCTCAGGCAGAGAATAATTAAACTGCTCATGACTGCATGTAATTGCATCGTTAGGTACACAACCCTGTTTTTGTAATTCGGATCATTGGAGAGCAGTGTCAGAGCCTCTCTAATGGTATTTCATTCTAGTTGAACATTTCTAGAAGGAATTGTGGGAGTTTCCCTTTCTCCTCTAAGAAGACATTTAAACTTTGTTTCTGTTCTTTATCCATCAATCACCCAAACTTTTGAGGAATGACATATTTCCTTTTTTCCCCTTCTGTTTTTCATTCTTACTTAAGATGAAATTCAGAAATGTATCTTCTGAACATTTATGAGTTTTTAATAGATTGCTATAATTCCTATTCATCTTTTCCTCAGATTATATTATGAATATAAGGATGTCGACTTTGAATCAGGAGAGAGCTGAGACATAATTTGACCCAATCCCTTCATTTTATAGATGAGGAACATAGGCTCGGACAATCAAAAGACTCTCAGATGGCAAGTGGTAAAATCTGTATCAAAATAGGTCTATAGGCATTGATTTGAGGTCCAAATCATGGGGGATAGAAAGATAAAATTAAAACAGATCCTGCCCTCAAGGAACTTATCATCTGTTGGGAAGACATGCACCTACAAAATAAATACAAAATATTTTGGTGAGAGCTTTAAATTGGTAGCCATAGGAATAATCAAAGGTTTCATGCAGCAGGAGGCATTTAAGCAGACTTTGGAGGAAATGAGGAATTCCAACCCAGGCCATCTGACTTCAAACCCAACAACTCAGTGAGGAAGCTTTCATAATAATCCCAGAGAGAAGTGATGAAAGCCTGAGCTAGTGTGTTGGTTCTGTGAATAGAAACTAGGGAACAGATAGCAAATTATGTGGTGGAGGGCAAATTCGTAGCATGAGGTAAATACTTGGATATGGGGAGGGATGGTGAGAGAGGAAGGGGTTAAGAAAGAGTAGAGGCTGGAATGAAACTTGAGTATGACACTCACAGGAACAATGGTGGCGCCATATTGGGTGATCTTTCCACTGTTCACTGTGGTCCCCTAGGAGTGACCCTATTTGATGTTCCTTTCTGCTGGAATAGGAAAATGTCATTCATTCAAATCCTATTAATTATAAGTTTGTAATAATTCATGGGGACTGAGTGGAATACTACACGTCTGCTATCTAGAAAGTAAAGGTCTACTCATCAGAAACAAGTGTAAACAAGTACAAAAACAAGTGTAAACAGGATTTCACAGAAAGCCTCCATCCTACTTAGGATGAGAAACTAGTCTGAAGCATCTTCACCCAGTTTAGAAGCACCTATTGACATTCCGGAGAGAGGCAACTTGTTTATTGGAAAGAATACTGAAATTTCAGGATAGAAGAGTCAGGTTTGAGCCCAGACTGATACTTCCTATCTGAATGGTCCAGGAAGAGAAGGCAAGTTAACCATTGTGCTCTCTATTCCCTTATCTTTAAAATGAGGAGTTTGGACTCAGTTTCTTAAGTCCATCCTAGCTCTAATCAATGGTACTGGGTCACTAAGACCCTCATTCTCTGTCTTGGTAATTGAGAAAATCAAATGGGATAATGTAGGGGAATGATTATATGCTTGGACTCAAAGATCACTGCAGACAAATACTGTAGCCATGAAATTAAAAGATGCTCCTTGGAAGGAAAGCTGTGGCCACTCTGGACAGCATGCTAAAAAGCAGAGACATCACCTTGCCAATAAAAGTCTGTGTAGTTACAACTCTGATTTTTAGAAAAAGAATGAAACATAGAAAATAAAACAGATACATTTTAAAACTACTGACCTGCATAATAATGAGTTCATCAGATATTAGTATAAATATGATTCTGCCCATTATATAAAACCATTACTTATTAATATAAATATAAAAATTACTTATTAATATAAATATAAAAATAGTATTTTTTGGAAAAGTATCTTTTTCCCCAACAACAAAAAATATGCAAAGGGTGGCATTGTTTGTACATGTTTTTTCAAATCTCTTTAATGGCTGGCTTCATACTTCATAGAAGAAAGCTGGATTCTCATATCTTCTTCCGTATTCAATCTGATTTGATAAGGTTTTTTTTATTTGGTTGATGTATATGAAGAAAATCTCAAATAGATATGTGGCTGGAAAAGAGAGGACAATTTTAATCAACAAATAGTAGTGTTATGGAAATCATTTTGACCCCTCTGAAAGTTTCTCAAGTACTTCCAGGAGATCTTAGATTGTCATTTGAAATCCACTATTTTTCCAATGTTTTCTCAATGTTTCTCAATAATGTAGAGTGGTTTTCTCCCCACATAGTCCAAGTGAGTTTGGCTTCCAAGAATGGAGATGGCTGAAAATCTGATGCCTTTTCTCTCAATCCTTGTCATTCTGACTCTCTTGTGTGACAGTAGATGAAAGTATTTGTACATGGACCTCAAAAATCTAAGCCCAGGTCTTCACAGGGTTCTGTTGTTGTCAGTTCCTTACCTTACCTTGTCTGCCTAATTCAGAATACTCTAAGACAGTGATGGGCAAACTATGGCCATTGGGCCAGATGAGGCCCCCTGAAATGTTTTATCCTGCTGCTGGACATTATTCCTAATCTGATGAATACAATGAGTAGGACACAATACAATGACACTTCGAAAGAGTTGCCTTAGAAACAGACTGAGAGATGAGCATTTCCTTTCCTTTGGTCCCCTCTTTAAAAAGTTTGTCCATCACTGCTCTAAGATAATCAAAGATTCAATGCATCCCATCATCTCCAGACATTCTCCTGAATCCTTAGTGAATGGAGGTGATTCAGCCACCTTTGCCCTTCACACATCTGAGGAGGGACCTGTAGGTTTTCGTTGTATTTAGTTTAGATCCAGTGTCACAGTCCTAGAAATGACTGCTTTACTCTTCAACTAAATAAAAAATTAGTTTTGATTTCTTACCTTTAAGCATAACATATTTAAAACCTGTTTTCTAATAATTGAGAAGCATTGTTGGTGAAATACCAGTGAAATATTTGTGCTTTTTTATACAGTATTTTGATACATTTTTATGGATGTATATTTATTGGTTTTTCACATTGTCTTCCAATATATCCTTTTGAATCTATCACTTGCTAACAGGAAAAAGAGCTGAGCAAAACTAATAAAAAATGAATAAAAATGAATAAAAAATAATTTTAAAAACTTCCTTCTTCCTTCCCTCCCTCCCTCCTTCTTTCTTTCTCTATCTCCCTTCCTTCCTTCCTTCCTTCCTTCCTTCCTTCCTTCCTTCCTTCCTTTCTCCCATCCTGCTCTGATCTTCTATGCAAATAATAAAGACTATGTCAGCTAGAGAGACTACAAAAAGGAACTGATGTCCTCTGTTCCATTCTCCCTAAAAACGCTTTTCAGCCAGATTTTTCTCTGATCTGTTTACATGTATTTCTTTAGCTGAAAAACCCCAATGATCTTTAGGAACAAAGAGGACAATGTACATGCTCTGGTCTCATTTTCCCATTACCATGGTTATCGAGAAATCTCTTGACAGCCTAATTTATAAGGATGTTTAAAAACAATTTTCTTCATATCCTAAGAAAATTACTTTAGGCTTCTGATTAATTGTTGCTTCACTACCATTAAATTCCAAGGTATTTAAACTCATCTAATGTACTTTTCATTTTGTCTTCTAATATCTTTCATTGTACAAAAGAGTACAAATTTATCCATTTTGGCTATAAATTATGGTAAGCAGTTAATTTATGAAAAAAATTATTTGCATATAAATCTCATTTTTGTAAATCATGAGAGATTTATTCCTAAAAATAGGAATTACTAAATGGAAATCAGCCTTTTCATTTTCTGTAACCAAAACAGCATACATATATATTACACACATCCATGTGTGTTTATACATAATATATACACATTCATGTGTGTATGTGCATAATATTCACATGATGCCCATATTACATGCATACACCTGTGTGTATATTTATTAATGCAATGTGTAATATGTACTGCATATATACGCATATACAGTTTGTGTGTTTGTATGTGTAACATGTATGTATGCTTTTTAAATTCATCTTTTCAGTTTGAGTTATTTTCTAGAATTTAACTGTCTCCATACTCAGGATCCATATTTCAGTAGTTAAGTTACATTCTCCTAGTATTCTTCCTTTTTCCTTACTCTTCTCTGTTTCCTGCTTTTGAACCTTTTCTTGCATCTGGAATGCAGATGTTCTTCAAAATTTTATTTATCCTTGGTCTTCTTTCCTTCACTATCTTTTCTCTTTCCCTTCGAAATCTCAACATTTCCATAACTTTGTCTCCTTCTTGAAGATGGCTCCAGATGTGATTGTCCATATTTACTCTCTCCCATTATCACCAGTGCCTTTCCATTTTACCAAATATAATCACTTGGGTGAATGTGTCAGAAGCACCACAATTTCAGTTTGGCTGAGGGTGAGGCACTTAGGTGGCACAGTGAATAGGGCTTTGGACCTGGTGTCAAGAAGACTCATCTTCCTGAGTTTAAATATGATCTCAGATACTTATTACCATGTAACTCTGGGCAAGTCATTTAACCCTGTTTGCCTCAGTTTCCTTATTTTTAAAATGAGCTAGAGAAAGAAATGACAGACCACTCCAGTATCTTTGTCAAGAAAACTGCAAATGGAGTCACCAAGAGTCAGATGCTATTGAAAACTGAAGAGTAGCAGCAAAGTTGAGATAATTCTTACCTTCTTATTCCACACAAACCTGTAATGGTACTTTGAGCCTCTTTGCAACCCAGACTTGACAACTGGAAGTCTCTGGAATTCTCCCTATCCCTGATCCCCATTGTCCATCATCACTTACTAAGTCCTTCCAATTCTATATCTAAAATATTTCTCATTTCTTCTGTCACTCTATTTCCTTTTCTAATCCTATTCTAAACCCTTTTTTGGCATCTCTTCCCCAACCTTGATAAGTCTGGTAAAGTAAATGAGCCTCTTCTCATAAATGCGTAACATAAAATACATAGGAAATCAATTATGTTGAAATAAAGATTATTTTTTCACTCCCCAAATTTATTGACCCCATGAAATCTGTCCATGGATTCCTTTAGGGTCTCATCATCCCAACTAGGTCATACCCTTGAGAACAATGACTAGATAGTCCATGATCTTATGTCTTTATTGCAACTCAGTGCCTATTTAATGTCATCTATGATGATGCTAAGTACTGATGGCAACATAGGACATATTTGTTGATGGATTGATCAGATCATTGTGGAGTGTTTGACTCAAAAAGCTTTTATATTCCTAATTTTCTAGGAAACATAGTTGCATTATCCCTTCTCAAAGATCATTGATATTAATAACATTGATGCTGGACAATAAATTTCTAAATGGCAAGGGAAAGGGATCCTTCCATACATTCTATATTGCAATACACTGATACAAAACAGATTTGAGCTTTTAAATTTGGGTACCCCTTTCAAAGATATAGACTCCTACCAACCCATCCTGTGTGGCTTTTGTCTGTGTCCCCCATGGGCTTATGTCATGGGATCTGCCCAATGTGTTGGGGGCTTTCCACCAATATTCTCTTTATATTATAGGGTTCACAATGACTTGGGTTGGTTGTTCTCCTATTATCCATTTATCTTGCTTTATTACTGTCCCCTATATATATATATATTTTTTTTTTCTTATCATACATCTAGTCTTTGGTCCTATCCTAACTCTTCTATATGGAATCAATAGTACACTATATAGTTATGGTATACTATATATACTAAACAATAGTATAGCTCTGAGAGCAAAGAATCTTAGCTCTTATATTATGTTATAGAATCAAAGACTCTAGCCTTCACTTGTCAATTCTACTGAATTGTTTAAGATCTCAGTACTCCCAAGGAACTGTGATTTCCATGTGGTGACTTCTACCACTCATATAGCTCTCAATCACAGTGTTTGGAGTCTTCATGATTTATTGTGGTCAAAATAACTTGTCATTTCATGGATATTACCAGGCTTTATCGAGCTTAGCTGGTCTTCAGAGAATATATATATATTTTTTTTCTGAGGACTAATTTGAGATAAAATGTAGTGTGATAAAAAGGCTTTGGAGTCAGGGGATTTGGCTTAAATCTCATGTTGGCCACATACTAATTCAGTGAGTTTAGACAAAAAAAAAGAGAAGGGTATAAGCTTTTATTAAGCACCTACTATATATATATACATATATATATGTATATATATATATGCNATGGTGTTTTTTTAATTCATAGAGCCAACACAGTTATCTAAACTGAAACTTATATGAGCATTTGTTTTTCAATCATTTCAGTTGTGTCCAACCCTTCATGACTCCATTTGAGGTCTCCTTGGCAAAGATAGTAGAGTGGCTTTCATTTTCTTTTCTAACTCATTTTATAAATGGGGAAACTAAGGCAAACAGTGTTAAGCAACTTGCACCAGGTCATATAACCAGTAAGTATCTGAGGCCAGATTAGGACTCAGAAAGAGGAGTCATTCTGATTTCAGGCCTGATACTTTATCCACTGCACTACTTACATGCTCATATGAATGTTATCTAGGGGAAAAATTATCTTTTTTATTTCACATTGAGTTGATAGTTCTGATTTAAGATATATATATATATACATATATATATACATATATATATGTATATATATATATGCCAGGCACTGTGCTAAGAACTTTATAATTATTATCTCATTTGATCCTCACAACAACCTTAAAATGTAAGCACTGTTATTATTTCTACTTTACGGTTGAGGAAACTGAGGCAAAGAGGATTAAATGACTTGTCCATGGTCACACTATTAAGTGCCTGCAGCCAGATTTGAACTCAAAAAGAGACTTCTTCCGCTATCCACTCAGCCACCTAGCTACCTCATTTTTCACAGTACCATATTGCATTCACTGCAGTCTCTTGCAGTAGGCAATCTGACAATTTCCTAGTCTGCCTACTGATGATGGGTTCCTGACTATACCTCTTAATTATCCTGAAGAATGTCATTTTATGGTATTGCCCAGTCATATTTCCCATCCCAGAAGCGAGAAGATCATCACCTTTAGATACCCAAAGTCCATATTTATTCAAAATGCCCAGAACAGAAGGACATCATTTCATTCATTTCCCCATCTGTCCTGCAGTAAAGACCTCCACAGAAAGCAGCATAATTTAGACAACATGCCCATTTTACTATCCTGATCTTTTTGCTCAGAGAGGTGCCAATTAGCCAACTGCAGAGGTGGGATTCTGTCAGCAACTTTCTCATCTCCTCTCCCCAAGACTCGAAAGGGGGTGGGTGTCTTGTCACATTTTTTTTATTACTGTATTAGATGAAACCATTCTTCAGTGCACTGTCTGTATACTATCAAATATTTATTTAGAGCTTCTCAAATACAGAAAACTACAAAATTGATTTATGGTTATTTGAACTGTCTTTCAGGGCTGCAGACAAATTACAAAGGATGCATGACTTGTCTGCCTTACATCAAATGACCCTGGAACAAATGATGAGTTCTAGTTTTGTTTGAAGTAAAATATATACATTACCAAGTCTTGGGGTTTGGAGGGTCCCCTCTCCCTTACATTGATTCCTTATCTGGTTTGTTGAGGGATTAAATGATTTGCATTAAGTCTCAGTTATAAATTCCAGAATAAAAGCCTTCACCTTTCTCAGAACAATAGACCTGGATCCATATTCAAATATTCAACCTACTCTTCCAAGGCCTATGAAATATTTAAGTTTTCTAACTCCTCTCTTCTCTAGCAACTCTGAAATACCACTTTTGCACGTATGAATGTGGCAACAGAATTGTGTAAACATCAAAATGAATTTCTTTCCACTCTCATTTTCAAGTTCTCAGTGGAAAGCACCCAGGGCTCCTTGCCATATTCACAAATCCCCCAAATTAAACCTAGACAGAAAACCTGGAGCAGAAATTCAACCCCTTCTGTTTCCTTGATCAAAAGGGGAATTAGAAATTCAGTTCCATTCAGCAAACATTTATTTAGTACCTACTGTGTGCCAGATTCCATACTAGGTGCCAAGAGGCTCAAAGATGAAAAAGAAATCATCTCGGACTCTAAGGAGTTTACTGATAATTGGAGGAATATAAAATGTGCACAGATAAACTAAAGAGAAAATAATTTGAATAGGGTTAGTGAATTAACTTAATGTTCAAGACAAATAAAATTCCACTTAAAAATTATTGAAAAGACAAAAGATTTATTATCAAGTTTGCTGGAATCCATCCTGGGGAAAATGAAAAACTTCATATGTAAGATTTTTTTCTATTCATTTAAGTTTTTTCTATTGTGCTCATAAAAATGCATCCAACTCTTTTTCTCTTCTACCACTCCCAGGACCCTAGTTCTCCCCTTTCTTGGTATCATCATGGATTAATGTTGAAAATCCTTCAACAGGTCTCCTCACATTTGTTATCGGCCACCCCATTCCTCAAATCCTCCCAGCTTAGGATAAACCAATCTCCCTAATATGTAGGTCTCCTGGTCAAAGCCCTTTCATAGTTCTCTATTGTCTTCTGAAAAACCTCAACCTCCTGTGCCTGGCATTTGAGGCTAGTCACAATCTGTTCTTTCCCTCCCTTTGCTGCTTTATCTCATCCTCTTACTCTCCACCTACTCTTTGTTCTACTCAAACCATCATAGATGGCATCTTTCAGATACTCTTCATCTCTGACTCCTTTTTTTACTTTTGCTCCTGTTCGCCAGAGCTCTCTCCTAACTCTCTTCCCTGTTCCCTGCCACAGATGACTAAATTTCTCCAGCAGCAGTAAAGCTCCAAATTCCACCTCCTCTTCATTATGTCCTTGATCAATAATGACCTCCTTATGAGGCTTTGCAAATTTCTTATAAAATTTTTATTTCTTTTAAAAATTTCTTTCCTCTCTTATGCACTTAAGGAAGGAAATAAACAATTATTAATCGCCTACTGTGTAATAAATCCTATGCTAAACACTTTACAAATGTGATCTCATTTGATCCTCACAACTGTCTGGGGAGGTGGGTGCTGATAATTCCCATTTTACCATTTAGAAAACTGAGGCAGACAGAAGTGAGAGACTAGTGAAGAGGCTTGCCTGGGATCACACAGCTAGTAAGTGTATGAGGCTCGATTGAATAGTCTGCATTTTACTTTCTTGTATTTGTATCATATATTAGAAGCTTCATGAAGACAGAGAGATTACCTTATCCATGATGCCACAAACTTTGTGTCTTCTTCAGAGTATTTTACAAATTATTTACAAATTGTATACAAATTGTATGTTATTTCCCCCATTAGACTGTGAGCTCCTGGAAAAGGGGACTATCTTTGACCTTTCTTAGTAGACCTTAGTAGAGTACCTGGCAAATAATAGGTGCTAAATCAATGTTTGGTCTTTGCCTTACTACTATAATATTCAGTATGCAGTAAACACTATCTGTTTATCTATCTATCTATCTATCTATCTAATCAATCCATCTATCTATCTATATATCTATCTATATCTATTTATCTATCTATCCATCTATCTATCCATCTATCCATCTATCTATCTATTTATCCATCTATCTATCTGTTTGTCTGTCTGTCTATTTCTATATATTTATCTCTATATTGAGAGATACAAATAGACCTAAATTTTTGTTGGATTCAATTGGAACCTTACAATAATGTCTAAGTTTATTGAATCCTTGATTTTATATTTTGGCCAATTGAGTACTTATTAAGTGTTTCAAAGACTATCTAGGGAAAAGGGAAAGCAACAACAATTCCTGTCCTCAAGAAGCTTACAATCTAAAGAAGGAGACAACAGTATATAAGCAGGCACATGTGATATATAGAATAGAGGGAAGATAGCCACAGAGGGAAAGACTCTAGCAATGTAAGGAACAGGAAAAAGGCCTCCTGTAAAAGGTAATGTTTGAGCAAAGTCTTGTAGGAAGTCAGTCTTATTGGAGGGAGAGTATTTCAGGCATAGGGCACAGCCAACCCAAAAGCTCAAAGATAGTAGATGGAGTATTGCATGCAATGACCAGCTGTTGGGCCAGTATAATGTGACTCTGTAGCATAAGTGAGAGTGTGTTTAGAGGAGTAATTCACTTGATGATCATGAAAATGGAAAAGGGTCAAATTGTGAAGAATTTGGGTTGCAACTCTTCCATTCTTTCTCATCTTCTGAAATTCCTCAAATATTTCCTTAAGTGCTCTGTTCTTGTGTGTGATATATGTAAGCATGTGAATATGTGAATGTACATGTATATTTGTGCTTCTGTGTGTGTATGAATGGCTTTCACTCTCTCTTGGATCTCTTCCATTCTGGCTTCTTGGCTAGCCTCTTTACCGAGGCACACATGTCCTCAACGACATCCTTCTCATCATTTTTTGAGGGCAAATCATTGTTTTTGACAAGCTACAGCCCACTCATGCCCACTGTACATTTTTTCCATTTCCCTTTGGGGTTTCGTAGCACAATGTCTGGCATATATCAAATATTCAATAAATGTTTGTTGACCTTTTCTAATTGTAATTTCTCCAGAATTTCTGTTCTCCGTTTTTCATAGTCTTATAAACTGATTGGGAACATTGTTGGTGCTTAAGAAATGTTGTTTGGTCAGAGATCATTAAAAGTTCTGCCCAGCACTCCTCAGACACTTCCAAGCTGTGTGACCCTGGGCAAGTCACTTGACTCCCCCCCCATTGCCCACCCTCACCACTCTTCCACCAAAGAGCCAATACACAGAAGTTAAGGGTTTAAAAAAAAAAAAAAAAGTTCTGCCCAGGCTCCAAAGTATAGTGCAGCCTGATCTCCCATCAACCAAGTGAGAGCCAAGAATTGGTATTTCAGTGACATACTTTAAGAGTCAAACAATTAACTTAGAAATAGCATTTAAATAAATATATATGTATATGAAAAAATATGAACATATATTATACATATATAATAGTATATATAGTAACATTACCTTAAACATTACATACACATATATGTACATACATATACACACATATGTATGTATATGTATGTACATATATAAAATTATATATAATAAGTCAGGGCATTCTGACAATAACTATGTCAGATACTTTGAGACCCAATCAACCGACATGGAAATGAAATTTTAAATTTTGGGGTCATTCTCGAAAGAGCAAGGCCATTAGCTATGTGACCTTGGGTGAATCCCTTAATTTATCTGTGACTTTAGAACCCTTCTCTGTTAAGATGTGATAATACCTGCTTCTTACTCCTCCTCTCACTCATCAGGTTGTTGGGAAACTATGAGAAAATCAAATAAATGAAAGTTGAATTATGTTGAAGAGGCCATGGATTAAGGTAGGAGGTAACCTACCTGTGGAAGAAAGTAATCTGTCCTGCTTGACTTTGGCTTCTAGTTAAAGGCTCCATTTCCAAAGGAATGTTCTACAAAGTATACAATATCGAAATGAAAGGTTTTATCAAAGCATTCTTTTCATAGATCTAAGAAACAGTTCAATCCCAGATGGCATATTTGGGGTCAAATGTAAATCTCAAAAAAAATATCGAGTCCTGGAATGTCTAATTTAAGGAAGTTTTGCAACTGTTTCGTGGGGGTCTTCCAGGCCACAGTACATAACCCCACCCATAGTTGGCCTATATGAAATATTTTTGGAAACTAGGGAAAGATTTGAAGATTTTTATCTGGTCATTTTTTCTTTCCTGAGATTTCTAAAAGATGGCTGCCCTGTGATCTTGAACATTGACTGGCAGCATAATGGATAAACCATTGGACTTGGAATCAGGAAGACCTGTGTTCAAGTTCCACGTGACACTTATGAATGCCTGTATGGTCTGGGCGAATCACTTAACCCCCTTTGCCTCAGTTTCCTCTGAAAGATAGAATAAGCCCTACTTATGTGGTGGTGTGAGGATCAAGTGATATAATGCATGTAAGGAGTTTTGCAAACTTTAAAATGACTAATATATACTTACTATTATTATTGTCGTGAGGTTGGGGTGCTTCAGGGAGACTTTAGCAAAAGCTTACAGTCTTTAGAGAATAAATTTTAGAGAATAAAAGACAGAGCCTTTGAAAGACAAAAGACTTTAGATTCAAAATAGACATGCCGCTTCTTTGAAATGTGGGAAACTGGAATACTTTGATGTCATAAGAAGAGGCCAGTAAGACAATGAATGAAGCTCATGGAGCACAGACTGCATTAATACTAGTCACTCATCAGATAAGATTTTCAAAAGTGTATGAGAGGTGAAAATGACTGAACTGAAACTTAGCTTCATTAGGAACATGAAATGGCTTCTGGGAAGGAATTTTCTTTTGAAACAGGAAGAATCTGACGACAGAAAATGCAGCATGACAGGCAGTCCTCAGAGCGGAGCCCCTGAGAGGGTCTATGGGAAGATGCTTTTGGTGATCCCAAGCTATAGGTCATTGCTCTGACTGGAAGATACTCCACCTAAAGAGAGCACAGTATCATCTAGCACGCTGACAGGTAGTCGATATAACTGCCCATCAAAAAACAAACCCAGGAGACCAGTGGATCAGCCCATCAGCCAGAGATACTATACACTGAGAAGAGCCCAACAGTCAAGCTCAGCACTGAGCCACTGCTTAATAGCTGACTTGCCAAGTCCATCAGTAATGGCGCCCTCAAAGGAGCCAGCGTAGCATCCAAGCAACCTGTGTGACCCAGAACAGCAGCCAAATGGCCTGTCCAACCAAGATTCCATACTCTAGGAGGAGCAAGCTGGATCCAACCAACATAGCCCAGGTTAACAGCAGAGAACTTGGAGTAAACTTCTTGAGAATCCTTTGAAGAGTAAAAAGACACTGAGTCATTACAGTTCTGTAGGTGTGAGTTGCCTCTACACATATTCCTTAAAACCATCATACTTTACATCTGTGTCCCTTCTTCTGCTTTCCCTTATGGTGGGAAATTGTGGCTCTGGTGTAGGAGAGAATGCTTTATAACTACTATTCTTCCTATGCCACTTGAGTAAATGCTTTTGCTAAAGAACTGTGTCACCAGTTAAATGGCACATTGGAAGTTCCTGCTTGTGAATCCCATAAGCCAGTGGACAAGGAGGCCTGGACCAAGGACCTGGGGGCCACGAGGGGGTTGTGAAAATTGCGGCACTTGAGTTTAGTCTTGAAACCTTTGTAGAATTTGTAAGAATTAGGATCGTAATGCAGAATTACATAATAGGCAAAAGGGAATAGAATGGCATTCCAGTCAAATGAAGCAGGAGGGCATGGATGCTGTTGAAATAAGTCTGGAGTGTGCGGAGGACAAGGAAGAGATCTTTTGCTTATTGCAGAAGGTGCCTCTTGGAGGGCGGTGGAAGAGACATTTGAATAAATAAGAGAGAGCCAGCTTATAGTATGCTTCAGAAGCCAAGGAGTGGGATATGGACTTAGCCCGAGACAAGGTTAGGAGTCACCAGAAGTTTCTGAGGATAGTCATGACATGATAGAAACAATGATGATGGATGATGCTTCTGCCAGAGAGGTGGGAGCTACATCCATGTCATTCTGCTCTGCCCAAGGCTGTTACAACATAGAGTCTCCCACTGAAGTGTGTGGGCTTCTCTTGGACTCTCATGCTTCCTAGGAAAATCCTAGTATCAAAGTTATTTCTATTTCCTAGTCATAATAATATTTGTTGGCATTTTTATAGGACTGCAATGTTTACAAAGCTCTTTTCAAAAAGTATCTTATCTTTCCTTTACAACAATCCTGGGAAGCAGATATCACTAACTAGTATTCCTATTTTGCTGCTGGGGAAACTGAAGCAGTTTCTTGCCCAGGGTGCCATAATTATGACGTGTTCCAGGCTGGATTTGAACTCAAATCTTCCTAACCCTAGATCTGGTATTCTATCTATTGTACCACCTAGCTACTCAAGTAGGGATGGGAGAAAGGGAAAGAAAAGGAATAGGTATTGAAATAGAGCCTACTACATGTGAGGGATTTTGCTAAATATGTTATAAATATTACTTCATGAGCCTTACAACAAGCCTGTGAGGTTTTATACTTAAGAAAACTGAGACAAATGGAGATTAAGTGATTTGTCCAGGTCATATAACTAGTAAGAGGCTGGATTTAAACTCATCTTTCTGACTTCAGTCAGGGCTAGATCTTTATCCACTGTGCTACTAGCTGGACTCTCTAAGCCAAGGATCTTGATATCATAGATGTGTATATGTCAGAGACCTTAGAGGGCATATAATCTGGTCTGGTCTTTTTACAGATTAGTAAACTGAGGTCCACAAAAGTTAAATGACTTGCCAAGGGTCACACAACTAGGAAGTATTAAAGGTGGGACTTGAATTTAGTTCTTCCCACTAGAAGTCCATTATTTTATCTGTTGTCCCACACTAACACTCTTTTGTTTTAAACCCTTACCTTCTGTCTTAGAATCAATACTGAGTATTCCAAGGCAGAAGAGCAGTAAGAATTAGGCAATGGGGATTAAGTGACTTGCCCAGGGTCACATAGCTAAAAAGTGTCTGAGGCCAGATTGGAACACAGGAACTCCCATTTCTAGACCTTGCTGTCTTACTCACTGAGCCACCTAGCTGCCCCTACCACACTAACTCTTGACACCATCTTTGATGCTGGGAAGCATCCATAGGGTTGTGTGGGACTAAATAGCACTCTAGGTACCGGTCTATCTCATTAATTGGTTTCTCCAAAGGCAAACAGTGTCATCAGCCCTAAGATACACCTAGGTGACTCAGTAAGATGAAAACTCAGAGGGTCAATTCAAGGCACTGTGCCCAGTTGTTGGCTGAATACTCCAGGAAAGCTAAATGTCTTCCATAACTGACAAAGGGTGGCAGGGGGTTAGAGTCAGTATTTTTTATAAAACAGTGATGATTGCCCAGAAGAAGCCCATCTGTTCTTCCTGACGAAGCCCATACACTCAGTACCCAAATGATGTTAGCAGCTGCTCAAGTGAGGAGGACCAGCAGCAGAGGTTGCTTGGAATTTTCCCTGAAACACTTGCAGTTGCCCCATTTGGGAGTTGGGGACTGTTGAAATGGACTAATCAGTTCCACTGTGGCTCCCGGCTTTTTTTCTCTGATGATCATTTTGTGAACTTTTTGACAGCAGCTCATGGGTATAGATGGGCATCCTAGCATCTGCTGCCTATGATAATCTCGGCTCTCCAGTGAGTGATCTGAGTTTTTTCTAGTTGCAGGTCTTTAGTATTTACGGTCATCTGTGTCCATTCATCCCACAGTCCAGACTGCTTCTTGAGAACAGAAACTGTTCAGCTTTTGTCTTCTTTTCATATCCTCATCATCACCGTCATCATTGAAATCATCATCGAACTAATATTGATGAAGCACTTTTATATTTATAGAATGCTTTATGTGTTACCTTGATTGACTATCACAACATCCCTGTGAGATAGATACCATTATTAAACACATTTTATAGGAAAGGAAATAGATTGGTTAAATGACAGCTGACTTGCCCAGAGTCTCTCAGCTAGTTGTGTCTGAGGAAGAATTTTAGTTCAAGTCTGACTGACTTTTTTTTAACTTCACCTCTTGTCTTAGAATTAATACTAAGTATTGGCTCCAAGGCAGAAGAGCAGTAAAGATTAAGTAATAGGGATTAAGTGACTTGCCCAGGGTCCCACAGCTTTCAAATATCTGAGACCAAATTTGAACCCAGAAATTGAATCTAGCCACTGAGCGACCTAGCTGCTTTGCAGCTTAACTGACTTTCACATTGATATTCAGCAATTGCCTGTAGGAATAGTCCTTTGCCCAGAGGGACCTGGAGAAAGTACTTCATTGAAGTCTCTTTGGGTTCCTGGTAATCACAGAAAGGGTCTAAAGATGAATAATTCTTCCAAGAAATAGAACAAAATCTGTTATTCCTGTTAAGACTTCCTTTTAAAATTAGATATTTTTATATCATTCTGGAGCAAGGAAACACATGATTGAAGACATTAAAAAAATCATAGATTTAAAAGTCATCTAGTCCAAGATTCTTATTTTACAGATGAGGAAACTGAGGCCAAAGAAGCTTAATAAGTCACTTACTTCAAGGGACACAGTTATTAAGTAGCTGAATGGAGATTTATACACAAATCTTCTAACTCTGAATTTTTTTTGTCTTTCCATTACACAGTGCTCTTCCTTTATATTTCTTCAAACACGAGAGCATAATATGAAATTTGAACCTAAGTCCTCTGACTTCATCCAGAGTTCTTTGTGTTTTATTGCACTGACTCTGAAAACCCTCCTAAGTTATGAGAAAAGCAATGATAATTCTTGACATGAACAAATACATGCTTTATTTGAATTCATAGCTAGGACCCAAGTAACTTACTTTGCTCAGACACTCTGATCTCATTTGACCTCTAGAAGGTGTCACAACTCTCTTTATTGACAAATCCTCAGGATTTCTTGTCTGCAAATGTTCCTGGGAGTTGTTGAGCAAAGCTATAGACTAATAGCATAAAAATAGAGGCTTCAAATCCTGCTTTTCTCTCATGCCCAGGAGTTGTAGCTTAACTCTTTCCAAAACAATCACAACAACAACAACAAAAAAAACCCAACAAATTTGGGCTTTTTGAACTCAAAACCAATTGATGATTTGAATCTCTTAACCTTCCCTTCTCCTCTTGAGTCAGGCTACTGTCAGACAGTAAAGACGCCAGCATCATCCATTTCATCCCAGGCCATTGTCAGGTGTCCTGACTTTTGTTTTTCTATGGACTTCAGTGACTGGAAGAGAAAATGAGGCTGACAGTTTGTACAACTCTGCCTCACTAAAGTACAACTCACATGCAAATCAAGATTTCACCCTTCCGATGTCATTGGTCCTCATTGAAATGAAGGACAAACAACTACTGACTTTATGTTCAGCACTCTGTCCACTCTGCCAATCTGTCTCTCTTGACTAAACTTTGTTATATAGCTGAATACAGTAAGAAAGAAGGAAAACAGTGCTGGCCTTGTGTTCAAAGCCCTGTGTTCAAATCCTGATTCTGATTCTTGTGATTTTAGACAATTCATTGAACCTCCCTGGGTCTCAGTTTTCTCACCTATAAGTTGAGGGACTAGATAGCTTCTGAGATGCCAGTTGAGAGCATGTTTAAAGAATTTAGGATAGAATGGTAAGGAGAAGAAGCTAGAGACAGGGAGGGCAAATCTTGAACTCACAATAATGCAAACATGAGTTGATAAAACCTGGCCATAATAGTAGGAATAGAAAGTAAGGATAGGAAAACAAATTTATAGGAAAATTTGGCATGATATATGTATGGCTGGATTTAGAAGATAAAAGAGAGAACACACATAATATGGTTCTCAGATGTTAAGCCTGGTAGTTAAGAGTATGGCAATGCCATTGACAGTGACTAGAAAGTTGGGAGCTAGAGCTAATTTGGAGGAAGAGAGGAATGTCCATTTTGAGTGACTCTGAAGTAGAAATGTCCTAGAGGTAGTGGATTACTGTTTGATAGGAATGATACAAAATATTCCACTTTATTCCACAAAATTTGGGAACCTTTTTGTTATGCTTTGTGGAGTTTTGAAAATTCTAGGAACTCAGGAGCTCATGACACCTAAACTCAAGGCATCCTCCACAGGAGTGTCCAGATGTTTGTTTTTTAATGACATCTTACTATGTTACCCATCAATTTCATATAGAGATGAAATGAAGTCACCAGGACTGGGATACTTCTTTTTATTTAGTTATTTTTTTTTTAATTTTTTTTAAACCCTTAACTTCTATGTATTGGCTTCTAGGTGGAAGAGTGGTAAGGGTGGGCAATGGGGGTCAAGTGACTTGCCCAGGGTCACCCAGCTGGGAAGTGTCTGAGGTCAGATTTGAACCTAGGACCTCCCGTCTCTAGGCCTGACTCTCAATCCACTGAGCTACCCAACTGCCCCCCTGGAGTACTTCTAGTTATTTATCTTCAGAAGAAAAATATCTGTAGTTTACATCTGGAATTAGACTAGGAAAAGGGTTAAAGGTGACATATTAAACCAATTTCTTTATTTTTATTTTTTCCAAATTATATGTCAATATGATTTTTAATATTTGTTTTGACATTTTGCAATCCATGTTTTTTCCCTTCCTCCCACCATCTTCAAGAAGGCAGCTTATATGATATAGATGGTACATATATTATCACACAATAACTATTTCTCTGTTTGTCATGTTGTGAAACAAGACACATATTGCTTACACTAGAGAAAACTTCATAGTGGAAATGAGAGTGAAAAATGATATGTTTCCATCTAAATGAATCTTCCTCTGCAAAATGAGTTAAATATTACTGTTGTAAATTCAGCAAATTGCTGATTTAGAAGATATTACAATCAGAAGTGGAGGATGCCTGTTCACAAGCGTTGGGAACTGTAGTAAAAGGATAAAGATTTCTCCTGTTGACTCTGTAGCAACTTGCTTGCTGGACTTGGAATTAGGAAGATCTGGGCTTGGCTTGTACCTCACACACTTGGTGTCTCTCTGACTCTGGATGGATCTCTTAAATTCTCCAAAGCTCAGTTATTAATGATAATAGCATCCACCAAAGAGGCATGCCAAAGCTCTAGTGAGCTTTACGTATGTAAAGCATTTTGTAACCTGTTATTGAAATGTGAATTATTGTTAACCCAGCAAACTCCCAACAATCAACAAATCAGCAAGCATTTATTTAGTGCCTACAGTATACCCAGTACTGTGCTAGGGGTTCATCCAAGTTGTTAAGCTGTTTTTATTTTGGGGGAAATATAGGTAATTTAGTGTATTGAGAGCCAGGTCCAGAGATGGGAGGTCCAGGATTCAAATTTGATCTTAGATACTTCCTAGCTGTGTGACCCTGGGCAAGTCACTTAATTCCCATTGCCTAGTCCTTACTGCCCTTCTGTCTTGGATAACACATGGATTCTAAGATGGAAAATAATGGTTTGTTTTTATTTTTTAATATTTTTTATTGTTCTTTAGTCATTTCTAACTTTATTCATAGTAGAACAACATATATTTCAGGTTCCAGGAGTGAATTTAGTAGTCAGAAAGACCTGGATGTTTCCGTTAAAAGTAACATGGAGGGAAATGAATAGAGAAATCTTTCATTCTGCTCTAAAATGACCTCTTGTGTCATCCCTTTAAAGAAATTATCTTCTGCAGAGTTTCAAAGCACATAAGCTCCTCTGGAAAACTCTTGGAATTTGCATAATTAAACCCTGGTCCATGAGCCATTCTCTGCCATACAGCTAAACCAAGAAAATACCAAAAAGTAATCATCATCATCATTTGTTTTCTTTTGACAGGTGCTCTGAGTTCAGCTCAAAATATTTATTAAACACCCATTATGTGCTGAGCACAATGCTAACTGCTAGAAGTACAAAGGCAAAAGGGAAACAATTCCTGCTCTCCTCAAGAGGTTTATATTCTACATGGGTGGGTAGAAATCAATACAAAGTATATCCATATTGATAGTAACCTAGCATTGATTCAAGTAGATTCTGTATTGATACTTTTGATTAACTGGATGCTTTGCCACTCTTTGACCAGCATCATTTTCCCTCTGTTCTAAATTCACATATGAAGATGGACTAAAAAAACTATGAAGGCATTGCTTAATAACTCTAATCTGAAGATTTCTCATTTGGGGACTATCCCCCTTTGCTTCTGTCTTTGGAGACTTTTGACTGAAATGACAGGGCTGCGAAGGGAAAACAAAGGAGAAAAACAGGCTTTGGCATGCTTCCACAAAATTGCTGCTGGCTTTGTGAAGAAGGTTTCCTGGGTAGGTGTCATCTGTATTTGTAACGTGGACGACTCAGAGCTCTCAGACAATAGCCAAGCTGGGCAAGGGGGTACGCTTTTTCAGATTGAAGGCAGCTTACTCTCTGATCCGCTTTTTAGTTCTAATTGCTTTTTTTTTTTCATAGCCCAAATACCTGCCACTGAAAAATGTTAGTCTTAAGAGACCTATGGTAAGAAATTTCCCATAAGCTCCATTTGAAACTCTGGAACATAATAAGCCAAAAGATTTCTAGATAGAGGTTTTGATGGAGACAGCCTTGAGTGTGCAGCGTAATGAGGGTCTGGCTCTTTGGCAGAGCCCATCAGCTTGCTCACCTGATGTAACCGCTCCATGTGGTACTTACTGAAGAGCAGGTCTCTGGGAGAATTGTCATAGCATGTAAGGGAAGTGCAGTGAAATGGGAGTAGACATTCTGTAACTGGTTCCAGTTGATTTACCAGGCAGTAAATGAGAAGGTCTTTAATTGGCTGGGGAGGCATTTGTTAAAAGGCTCTAGTTGGCTTTCTCCATCCTCCTTTGTCTCTCTTTGTTTCATTGAGTGTCTACACTTATGACATTTGGTCATAATCTGTCGTGTAAGGGGAGAGATGAGGAAACCAAGGTCTGTAGGGTAAAATGACTTGCTTGATGTCTCACAAGTTGAAAGTAGCAGAGCTTGGATTGAAGTTTGGGTCCTTTGGCTCCAAATTCAAGATTTGTTTCTATTGTATCTCTCTGTCACTTACTTCCCCATACAATCCACTTGGTGTTAGTTACCAAACATGAATCGGACTTTTAAACCTTGTCTTAAACCTTGCACCACATAGCAGGTAGTACTGGTAGGAGATAGAACACTCGGTGTGGTATATTCATATTCTACTACAGATACTTACTAGCTGCTTTACTCTGAGTACATCATGCATCTTCTCTGTTCCTTCACCTGTAAAATGAGGGATTTGGACTAGATAGCCTCTTTTTCCATTTTAAAATTTTCATTAGGGATTTATTTATTTTTCTTATCTGACTGATAATAGTTTTTGTCTATTTTCTTATCTAATGTAGTAAAGCCTGTGGCTCATATCTGTGTGTCATCTGCCTGTAAGCTTTCTGCTCAGCCTGGGATTGGAAAGGTTTTTGGATCCCAGGATGGAACAGCCAACCTTTTCCATGACCTCTAGAGTTTTTTTCTGATCCTGAATGTAGGAAATATTTTTTAATCACAAAGGTGAGTCAAGCACTTGAGCTATGGTAAGGAAAATGAGGCTTTGTGAGAAAGCACATGGCTTTTGAAAACATCTGACCTTTAAGAGTGACTGGGATGAAAAACAGTCCAAAATGACAGAGGAGAATAAAGGTACTTGGAGAAGAAAGCCTGGTGGATGGATAGATCTAAACAGAGAAGTTGTGGTTAGTCCTAAATGTTAGAATTAAGGGTTTGAGGGGAAATAGAGCATAATTCTGGTAAACATCTCAATTAAGCTAGCCCTGTATATAAGCCCTGGATCCTGAACTTCTAATAATAGGGATATTTTAAGGCAATAACTAGTTTTCTGTATGATGATGTATGTGAATACTATAGAGGTCTTTATATTGAATATGTGCATTCAATAAAGCAAATATGTATTATGCACATACCATACAGCTCTAAATATATAAAATCTCTTCTGATCTTGGAAGCTAAAGAGTTTTGGACTTGATTAGTACTTGTTTGAGAGACTGTCTAGAAATACTGAGTTCTGTTGACTTTAACAGACCATGGTACAATGGGAAAAAATGTTGGATTTGGAGTCAGAGGACCTGGGTTCAATACTGTATTATTGTATTATTAGCTACTATTCTGACTAATAATAATTACTAACACAATTAATTAAATACAAGTACAATTAAACACAGCAACAGAAAACAGAACCATCAAAAACGAAAAAGAAATGAAGAAAATCCCTCTTTCTGGGGCAACACCAAGCTTGATAGTATTTTCCCCTACCCACAGAGATTTATGAATGACCTGGGGTGGGGGCTGAGAAGCTCTGAGCAGCTCACCACTGGTTGAGAACTCTCAGCTCTCACCTAATGGCTGAGCTCCCTCTTGGAATGTTCAAGCCCCTCTTACTTCCTTTATGAATCTAGCTGGCCAACTGTTCACTTCCTGTCTGTCTCTCTATCCACCCATCTGGGGTGCCAAACTGTAGGAAAATATAAGTAATGGGGTCACCAGGGATATTAAAATCAACTATGGGGTTTGTGGGAACACTCTCTGGGATGTAAGAGAGACTAAAACTGGACACTGAAGTCTTGTACAGCTACACCACTCCCAACTGGAAAAATAACAGCCAACTGTCACTCTGGCCAGAGGCCTTGAATTAACTGACAAGGTAACAAGGTGAAATTGGGTTTTAATTAGAAACAACTAAAAGGAGGGATAGGAATGACTACTCTAAAATCTTAACACCTAATAACAAAACCCAAAGGGACAGGGAAGGACTTATTCAACTACACTAATTTAAGCTATCTAACTAACAGGGTCCAAGGAGCTATACTGGAGTCTCTGGGATTCTGCCTCAAACCTAGAACCTGCCAGGCTTGAGTACAGCTGGGGCTTTTGTGGCTTTGGGATTCCTCACTGCAATCCACTGATGATGTCTGGATGCCAGGAGCTACAGTTGTCTCAGGAACCAAGCAGTAAGGGGTTTGCTTGAAGCACTGTCCTCTTTTCTTGGCTCTGTAGATCTTGTTCTTTCCTTAAATGCCACACCACACAGGATCCCAGGGGAAATGAGGAAGCAGGGTGTCCTTTGCTCTGAGGTCTCCCAGGCTGGCAACGGTTTTTGCCTACCACTAATGGAGTCCACACACAGCACACAGATAGACTTCCTCCTCCTTCGTTCCAACCTGGAATTCCCAGCTCCAGCTCCTTCCTGCTAGGTACTTCCTAATCAATATAAAATCAATACCTAATAACTAGCTAATCTAATCTTACTCATAACAATACTCCCTTCCCCAGTACTCTTCCTCATCCTTACAACCTGTGTGAATTTGAGCAAGTCACTGAATCTCTTGAGGCCCCAGGTTACTCATCTTTAAGAGGAAGGAGTTGAGCTACAGGATACCGAAGATTCTTTTGTGATCTATCAATAACTCAATAAATAATTATTAAATACCTTATGTATGTCAAATATTATTCAAGGGATTAGGGATATTAAAAGAATAAGCATTTATACCTATACTCTGCTAGGTGTTGTGCTAAATGCATATTAATTCATTCTCACAATAATCCTGGAGGAGGAAACTGAGACAGTCAGAGGTAAAGTGACTTGCCCTGAGTCACACAACTAATAAGTGTCTGAGACCAGATTTGAATTCAAGTCTTCTTGGTTCCAGGCCAGTGGTCTATTTTTTGAGCCACTTAATTGCTATATGTATGTATGTCTATGTATATATGTATATATGTGTGTGTGTCTATAGAGAGAGAGAAAGCAAGGGAGAGACAGACAGAGAAATGAAACAGTTCCTATCCATAATGATCTTATATTCTAATAAAGCTATAATCAGAAATGATTGAACTAGCAAGGAAAATCCTTCCCTTACCAAAACTTCAAGAATAAAAGGAGGATCAAATCATTTAGGAAGGTATAGAATACCACAGTGAGCTCTTTGAATTTGACCTTTAAAAGGATGTTAGAGAGAAGAGAAAAATTCTCCAAGATGGTATCAGTATCGACAGTGAAAAACCATCAGCAATTACCCTATTTGCACATCTGTGTAATAAATGCTTATTGACTGATAGCTTGATGAAACAAATGGTTCTAGGGTTCAATTCAATTAATTTGACAAATATTCCTTACATGCCTACTCCGTGCAAATCATTGTGAGACAGAGAAATTGAAATGATTCTTGTCCTCAAGGATTTTACATTCTACTGCAGACACAGCATGTAAGCAGATAAACAAACACAGGATATGTACATATTCCTATAAAATAGCTGAGGAAAGAGAAAATACTAACAATGGAGGGCATCAGGGAAAGCTTTATGTACCATAGGAGGGGGCATCTGAACTGTGCATTGAATGAAGTAAGGATTCTAAGAGGAACATATGAGGAGAAAGGTTAAGTCAGAGAGGGCAACCTGTGGAGAGGAACTGTTCAAGTCTGCTTTATTTGCTAAGTAAAATTATTCATAGAAATGTCCTCTTATAAGATCATTTAGTGGAATTTAAAAAAATTTTTTTAATCTAGTGCTTTAGTAGTTCTGAAGTTTAGGCTAAGATCATGGCGCCAGATTCAGGAAGATTTGAATTTACTTATGACTCAGTCTGGCCGTATGACTCAGGACAAGTCATTTAATATCTCCATATCCTGCATAGCTCACTAAGACTTATAAGTTACTCAGCAGTTACCAGTGATCTGCCTGGGACATTCCCCCCCCTGGAGTTCTCTTCACCAAAGAAATCACAGATCCAACAAATGGACAGACTGACAGAGAAATAGATGGATGAGTGGTAAGGTAGCTGGATGTAAAGAGAATAGATGATGGATGGAGAGATAGATGATAGATGTGCAGATGAATAGATAAGATAGTTAGGTATGATAGAATAGGTTCTGTCAGGTGAAGCATCTAAGCAAGACATGAAAACAACCCAGTTCCCTTTCCTATCTACCATTTGTCGATGGTAGCTATTAACTAAGAACTTCAGCTACTTTACTGATAGAACTTTGAGGTCTATAGTTCCCTCATTCTTTCTTCTCCTTTCTTGAGCCATAGAAGATTTCTTCTTAACCCCTTTGGTAAGCGCCTTGTCAGCTCTACCATTATACTTGTACTCTAACCATGATTCACTTCACTCCTGGGCTATCTTCTCATCGGTTGCATTGAAGATCTGAGATTATACTCTGTTCCATCTCCCTTCTAGATCTGGAACCATAAATCAGTTCTGTCATTACTACTAGAAGGAGTCGATCAATCTAGCTCCTTTGGCTTCTTAGCTCACCTCTCCCTTATATATGCTATCTCTTCCTATTAGAATATGAATTTTTGAAGAAAGACTGGCTTCCCTTTTGCATTTGTATATTTATGATCTAACACAGTGTTGGCTATCCTAATATGTTTTTTTAAAATACATCCATCCATTTAAAACGGGTACATTTTTTTCTTCTTTCATTCATACATTCATTCATTCATTCAATCAGTCAGTCAGTCAGTCAGTTATTTAAAGTTGAGGCAAAGTTAATATAACCTTTTTTATACCCTGGATCCCTTTATGTGGTCTGATGAAGCCTATGAACCCCTTATCAGAACAATACTTTTAAATGCATAAAATATAATACAAAAGATTACAAAGGAAATGAATTATAACAAATTATAATAAACTAGAATTTTTTTAAATGAAGTGTCCAGACAGCAAGTTAAAATCTCTTGATTTAAAAGATTAGATTCTTATTGTTAAGGAAACTCAGTTTGCTCTTCTATGCAGGAGGCTGATCTCCAGCCCAAAGCCCACAATTTACATCACTTAGGCATTTGCAAAAGGAAAAAAAAGCCAATGAGAGTATGTATTTCTTTGCTTCTTGCTCAAGCAGTCTTAGGCTGTAGCTAATCTGTCCAGTTCTATTCACAGTCCAGCTCTCAGTAAAGTAGATGCGTGTTTAAAGCTTTCTACCATTTATGAAACTCACAGACCAAGAAATTATTCCCAGCCTGCTAGCAAGAGCGTTCTGACACCACATGACCTCCCATATCAAAGGATTCTGAGGAGAGGAGGGAGAAATGAAGCTGTGTTGATTTAAAAACAAAATACAATAAAAAGAAGCCCATACATTAAATATAAAGACTGAACTATTATTGGACTGAACAGATGATAATAGAGAATGAAGCCCCAAAGCTTCCTTTAGGTGTTCATTTATCATTAAGATGAAATACAAGCAGGAGAATGTCTTTCCTCCCCTCCTCAGCCCCATTCCCTCCCTCCCCCCTCCCCAATTTTTGAAGCTTCAATCTTCATGCATCCTTACCCATGTAAATGAGCTGTTTACTCTGCTATTTTATTAAGTATTTGCATTGCTCTTTATAAAACAAATTAGTGCTACAAACTTCAGTTTGTATTGCACTTACTGAGAGACAGCATCAAGGGTATTGGAGAAGTACCCCCTTACCGAAATATCTGAGTAGTTTCATTAAAGAAAAAATTCTCTGGGATAACTTAGAGTCATTTATTATAGGTGAAGAGCCCTAGAAATCTATGGAGCTACATTAGCATTAGGAATTAAGGATGCTTTAAAAAAGGATAGAATTTCTTTGTACTTTGCCTATAGATCTTGAGGGATCTTGGGGAGGCCACCCTAGGAAGCCAACATTTCAAACGAATCTTAGAAGGAAATGTGTCAATGCAGACTTCTTGCCCTTGTCCATGCTTTGTTGGAGACTGCCTGAGAAGTGATGATATTTTGATTCATTCCTTTCCTCTCCCCTCTCAGCAGTACCATTGATTAAGGGCAGACATTGCTTTTAAACTGTGTACTGTGTAAATTCTTTACTTTCTTTCCTTCCTTGAATATCCACAGTCCAAGAATACCTTTGTGTATTTGGGGGAAAAAATTACAGATTCATGCATTTGCAGGTAGTGTCAAATAAACTGCAAAAGAAAATTTGAGATGCACAGATGAGGAAATTGTAAAAAAAAAAAAAAAAAAAAGATTTCTAGGGAGATAATGGATTCTTTCAGAGTGACACCCAAAAAGATGAAAACTGAATGGAAAAAAATAGAAAGTTAAGAGAGCGCTTTCAGTTAACAGTCCAGAACAATATAATGCAGCCATGTTTAAAAAATAATTAACAGGAAAATTGCCGTGGTAAATTGAAGATAAATTATCATTCCTTTCAGCATCTCCTGGTACAAAGCAGGTATTTATCTAAAGTAACACAAGTTTAGCTCTGTCAAAGCATTAAAGGGGAGATGGTTTTAAAAGGCAGTTTTCCTTCGCTGAATTTCTTAAAACCTGAAGCCTAGACAAGCTAATGGATATATCAAGGACTATTTTAAGCTGCAGAGAAAGTGACAATATTGTTTTTGCTAAAAGGTCTCAAAGGGAAGTGGGTGCTGGGCACCCTTTCACCCTGTATCCCTGACTGAAGTGAGCATATATATGAGGGTGGTCCTTTCTCTAAAAGAGGAAGGATGCCCTCCATTTCCATCCCACCACCAACCCGAATGGCCAACAGGAGAAAAAACTATGTCCACTAAAAAAGAAAACCCCTATCAGTTTAATACACACTAGCAGAAAGTTCAGTTTGTGGCCTTTTTGAAAAGAACTTTATAGAGCTCCTTTCAGATTCCCTGTCAGTTGAGATTTGAAAGGGATAATATTGATCCTGTAAATACGAGAGAGAAAGGTGTGAGGGGACTGTGAAGGATTCAGGAAGAGAAATCTGAGTAGTAATAAGGCAAATGCATGCAGCACCTCGACTGGAAATGAGCCAAAAGGCAGCCTGCTTTAAGAACCTGTGCTTGTGAATTCTTTGAGCAGCCTTTAGCTCTCTTTGCTAACTTCTCTTTTCCCTTTAACCTTCAAATACAGAAAGAGTATGGGTGACACAGTGATGCTAGTAGGTGGTGGAAATTAAAGCAGATGATCATTCACTTGGGTGACATGTTAATTTTTTCCTGTCACTGAAATCTACCAGTCACAGAATTAGACTCTATATCAGGTAGGAGCCATTGTTTCTTGAGATGCTGTGACCCATCACAAACATCTTACTGCAGAAAGGAAAAGAATCTATTTTTATGAAGAGAGATCAAGGCTAGTCTTCTTCTAAAGCCTTTGTCAGGACGTAGCTGTCACTTTCATTCTCTTAGAAGAAAAAATTGCTGATTTTTTTTACCACATTTTCCCTATTCTTTATTTACATTTTTTAAAATGGATATCTTTGCTTTTATATCCCATTCATTTCTGAATATGTTGTCCATTCACCTGATGAACTTCCCCAGGTCCCATTAAATTGTTTTGTTTTTTGTTTGTTTATTTTATCTTAACAAAACCAATAAAACATAGGCAGGACCCCATACCCATATGCCCCCACTTCAGTTAAGAAAAGAAGGGATTTTATAACTCATTTTACTTAGATTATACTTGCATAACAAGTACTGGTTCTGTTTGAAATTTCATAGCTATACAATCTTGAACAGATCACGTAGACCTCAGTTTCCTCATCTGTAAAATGTGAAGGTTGAATTAGATGACTTCTAAAATGCCTTAAATAATTAGCCTCGAGAAATAGTGTCAATGTTTGTTATTTTCATGAGAGAGAGCCTGGTGGAGCACATCTATAGTCAGTCTCAGACTCAGGAAGACCTGGGTTCAAGACTAATTGTCTGGATGACATGGTGGATAGCACTGGACTAGATGTCAGTCAGACCTGGGTTCAAATCCTGCCTCAGTCTTTACTAGTGGTGTGAATCTGGCCAGGTCACATAACATATTGAAGGCTCAATTTTCTTCTCTGTAAAATGGGAGTTTTATAGGCACCTAATTTATGATAATGTTAATTTAGAAAAAACGCAGAACTATTAAATAGTCATAAAACCACTCTTTAATCAAGGGAAAGGGGAATGAGGGGTACTTGGCCTCTTATGCAGAGCTGCGCCTTGTGCAGAGTCTAAAGGAACACTGCTTGGCTCTGCTCCCTGATCCCCCTTGGGAGTGCCGCTGCGCTAGATGACTCCTCGGAACAAAGGAAATTGGGGAACTTATTTACCATTTGGGAAGATCCAGGGGCTGGGAGAGATGCTAGACATTACACAGATAGGACACAATCAAGCTAGAGAAAGGGATCATAGCTAGAGGCTAGGGTGTAAGGGAAAGGACTGCTTACACAATGGATACTAAAGGAATGGTCCCGGCCCTTGTAGTCTTCCTGGGAAGGGTCTTGGATACAATGGGGAAGACTACCTAGGACAAAAGGGTATTTAGCATTTACCCTGGGGTCCATTATTCAGCCTGCAGCTCCTAGCCTGAGATTCCCTTCAGGGTGGATTCTCACAGGAACAGGGAACAAGCACAAGCTTTTGGGGTCTCCAACCTACAAACTATTTCTAAACTTGGGGTTCATCATACCTCACTAAGCTACAAGTTTGGGAACTCTAGATTCCATGTCGACAATAACGTCTTTGAAACACCTTGCAAACCTTAAAGTACTACATATTGTTGTTCAGTTGTGTCTAGAGTCTTTGTGACTACAGCTGAGGTTTTCTTGGCAGAGATACTAGAGGGATTCATCATTTCCTTTTCCAGGCTATTTCCTAATGAAGAAACTGAGACAAAGATAGTGAAGGGACTTGCCCAGGGTCTTACAACTGTCAAGTGTTTGAGGCCAGATTTTTACTTAGGAAGATGAGTCTTCCTGATTTCAGGCTTCTGTATACTATGAAGCCACTAGGTACCCCAAATCCTATACAAATACTTATTATCATTGTTGCTTTCACTGTTAATTAATCTCTGGGTGCTCCTTCACAACTTCCAAAGCTAACAAAGTATAAATCAGTTGATAAATTGCTTTTGTTGAGGGAGTTTCTTTTCTTCAGAGAAACCATAACAGTTTAAGGGAGTTCACCAGTATTTATCTAATTAAGCTGTGGATAGCCAGGAGGCTAGAACTGAAAGTTCAGCCCCTTTTTTCCCTAAGGGAATGAGGAAATTTAAAGATGATGAAATCAGAGACAGTGAGAGCTGAGGGATGGGTAAGGCTTACTTAAGGTAAGGCTACTGAATCAGGGAGAAGTCCTAGTCATGACACTTCATGGAGGTGAGGAGGCTGCTACAAACCACTGCTTCAGCTTCTGAATCCAACAAGATTCCCATGTGTTAGCCTCTGCAGAAATAAGCAAAGATGGAATCTCAGCATGGCTGCTGCCCAGATCTGGGGACCAAGAGAGGCAGAAGAGTAAAGAGAAAGATCAATAGATTTGAAGTCACATGTCCCATGCTCAAATCCTACTACTGACCCTATTACTTGTGGGAATTTGAGGAAGTCACAGAAAGTCTTGGGGCCTTAGTTTCCTCTTCTGTAAAATGAAGGGAATGATCTCCAGGGTCCCTTCTAGCTATACATTATGACCTTATAAAAAGAGAAAAGTCTGCAATTGAATGATCAGGACCACCAGAAGCCAATGCAGGATCACTTTAACTGTCCTTCCCTTCTCCCCTTTCTTTCTCAGGAGACTGAGTAACCATTTTAAAGCTTGTAAGGATTTTGTTTTGTTTTGTTTTTAATTCTTTTTTATAGTCTGCCTATCTAGTCTGTGAAAAATTATATTAAGATAAAATTGGTTCCGGGAGTATACCAGTAAATATTTAACAGGTGACTCCCAAAAACAGCCTTGAGCAAACATCTAAATTTAATTTGCATAATTAACATTTTCTCTATCATTTTCTTAAGTCAGACAATCAACAAAACAATAAGTCAAGCCCAGTCTATAGTATTTGTCAGTTTTTAAGATGTAAATGCTCCATTGACATTTTAACAATTGGTTAACCCAATTCACTGCTGGTCAGTATGTATTTAATTTACTCTAAGGCAGTTGAAAGGAAAGTGATAATTAAAGAGAAAAGGGTGTGGAAGTCAGAGAAAGCTGGGGAATCCCAGAGAGAGAGAAAGAGAGAAAGGGAAAGAGAGAGAAAGACAAAGACAGAGACAGACAGACAGACAGACAGACAGACAGACAGACAGACAGACAGATTGGTTGGTTGGTTGATTTTTGGTATTCATTACCTGTAGAGGCTCAAGTCTAACCTAGAAGGTTTGTTTTATTTTTATTTTTTTTTATATATTTTAACATTAAACAAACAAACAAACAAAAACCACATTTGAACAGAATGAATGAGCAGAATGAACAGTCCTGGATTTTCTCTGGGCTTCTTGAGTCTATTGAGCAGATTTGGTTAAGAAAGCTTCCATTGGAGATCTTAGTCCCCAGGAGTTCATTTCCTTAACATTCTCAAAACAGGTTAGAGAACCCCAAGCCCCATTTCCCCTATATTCCCCTGGTAGGATAAGAGGCTGGTGACTAAGGTAAAAGCAATAAGAACAGAGACAATTTGAGGAGAAGATGGGAAAAAAAAAAAAAAAAAAAAAAAAAAAAAGACTCCATTCCTGACTGGATCAGGGTCTATGAGATGGAATAATTAAGTTTTCCTTTTCCACAATGGCTCAAATGCTCAAATCCTACTTCTGCCCCTTATTTCTTGTGGGAGCTTGGGCTGTAACATTTCCATGAAGTTTGATTGCTTAGTCTACTTTGGTCTTGGCCTGTGTTTTCAGCAGTGTGTGATTTACTTTGTCATATTAGCAGCTATAGCACAACTAACAGTCAAAGAGAGTTTCCTCAGGCATTAAGGACCTACAGCGACTTGCTCAGGATGGTCCAACAAAAATGTGATATAAGCAGGACTTGAACTCAGATCTTCCTAACTCTCAAACCTGACCTCTTTCATCTCATATAAATAGTTCATTACAATGAGGCAATAAGTTTTGATTTGCATTATCTCATCTGAGCCTCACTACTCCCTAGTAAAGTAGATACTGCAACAGAATTACCTTCCCTTTACAGGTGGGGAAACTGAAGTTCAGGCAGTGAGAAAGATTGGCCCACATATACAGCTAATAAGTGTGAAAGGTGAGATTCAAACATAGGTATCATTACCCCACATCTAACATTCCTCCTCTGCAAGTCAGCCAGGTACATATTAACGGTGACATACAACAGTAACAAACAGAGGTGATACTGGTCCCATCTTCCTTTTACTCAGTGATCTCTTTGCCCATTCTCTCTCTGTCTGTCTCTGTCTGTCTGTCTGTCTGTCTGTCTGTCTGTCTCTCTCTCTCTCTGTCTGTCTCTCTCTCTCTCTCTCTCTTTCTCTCTCTCTCTCTCTCTCTCTCTCTCT
>NC_058130.1:23712722-23752662 GCF_016433145.1 Gracilinanus agilis | reverse complement strand
AAGGAAGGAAGAAAGAAAGAAAGAAAGAAAGAAAGAAAGAAAGAAAGAAAGAAAGAAAGAAAGAAAGAAAGAAAGGAAGGAAGGAAGAGAGGAAGAGGAAGAGAGGAAGAGAAAGGAAGGAAGGAAGGAAGGAAGGAAGGAAGGAAGGAAGGAAGGAAGGAAGGAAGGAAGGAAGGAAGGAAGGAAGGAAACAAACTTTGTTCTGGAGTCAGAGGATCAGGGTCCAAATCCCACTTCTGTGACCTGAGTAAGTCGCTAACTGTCCTTGAGCTTCAGTTTCCTCTTTTGTAAAAAGAAGGGTCTTGCTAGATGGCCTTGGAGGAGGTGTCTTCTATTTCTAGATTTTTTATTCTGGAGGGGATGAATGAGAGAAAAATGTCAACTAAAGAAATCCATTGACCCATTATACTTGGACTGTCATGGGGGAATATGTGGTTTAGGACATGTCTGAGAGGGGACCCTGTCAGAAGCTAAAGGTTAACATGGAGTTTAAATGCTCTTGGTGCAAAAATATGGGTTACACTCCCTCCTTTTCCCAGCTTCCTGTTGGACTTCTTCACTATCCTTAAAATTCAGCCTAAGTGACATCTCTAACTTGAACCCTTGATGGATTATTAAAGTTGTCACTACTCTTCTTTCTGTACTTCATATTCATCTTGAATGTATTTTGAGGTTATTTATGTGGTTGGCATTCAAAGTCCTTCATAATTTGCTCCTCCATCCCATACCTTTCCAGTCTTTTTACAATTGACCCCATTCTGCTCTCTTCCCCTACCGTGTTCTCTCTGAGTTAGTGACACTAGCCTCTATGTCTTATCATGAACAAGACATTCAACTCCAGGCTTATTGGCTGGCTGTCTCCCGCGCCTGCAATGCTCTCCTTCCCCATTTCTCCTTCTTGGATTACCTTTTCCTTAAATTTCCAGCTAAAATGCATTTCCTTTCATAAGTGCTAGTCCAGTTTCTCACTCACATGACAGGCCTTCAAGAAGTCTCTCCTGAGTGGTTCATGCCTTCCCTCTAAGATTGCTGTGGTTGTTCAAGACCTTTTTTGTCTCTTTATATTGGCAATGCCTAGATCAGAGCCTGGCACATACTTGGTGCTTGATAAATGTGCATTGCCTGATTGTCTATGGATTTGCTTTCCCCTAATGAAACGTAAGCTTCTCGAATAGTACAAAGGAAAGGATAAGTCATAGGGGGAGGGGGTATGTTAGGAAGCATTAGGGTCAAACTACACCTCACAACAAAATGAAAAATTACAATTTCTTCTAATATAGCTGAAGAAAATGGAGCCAATCGATTAATAAAGGGGGAATTTTTTAAAAGGCAAGTAAAATAATCAAAGAAGTGATCATTTCAGGAATAGTACCAGGTATTAAATTTTATTTGAGACAGGTTGACATACTTCTGTTTTCCTATTGGAGGTATATCTTGAACACCATTGGCTAGTTGGGAAGATCTTCCCAGAGACAAGTAGTTTATACCTCATTATTTCTGCTGGTGGCTAGAGGACTCTTTGTAAGAATTTCAGACTCTTGTTCCAATCAGAAGCCCAGCTAATCCTCTTAGTTAATTGCAATGCCCAGTTTAGAGTTCTTTTCTATCTCTCCATTCTCATTTGGAAGCTCTTACCCACCATCTGGCTTGGACAGCAAATAATCACTCATCAAACAATCTGTTATTCTATATAGGAATAGATTGTGGAAGCATTATGACTTGTTCATCTAGAACAGTGATGATAAATACAAATAGAAATGGGGGCCCCAATTATCACGGTCACTGAGTCTCATGTTTGATACTTCTGATTTGGAGAATTCTTTTGATTGTGGACTCTTAGTAGTAGTAGTAGTAGTAGTAGTAGTAGTAGTAGTAGTATATATATATATATGTTTATATACATATATGCAATTCAAATACATATATAATGATATGTTCATAGATCATACATGTATGCTATTATAATCATAACTATACATTATAAAATTTGTATACAATAGGAATAAAGGAAGTGATAAAGAAGAAATTATGTGATCTTAGTGTCATGTAGGGACTATTAGAGTTTATTAGGAGAATAACACTTCGAAAAATCACTATGTCAGTGTGTAGCCAACGGGTTGGGAGGGTAGAGACAACAGGCAGCCAGATCACTTAGAAGACTGATGTAAGAGTCCAGGTGAGAGGCGATGAGGGACTGAATTATAGTACTGTCTGTGTACGTGGAGAGAGCATTCACCAAACTGTGTTCAATGCAGTCTTCGTTCTGAGCTCAGAAAGTGTAATAATTGACTGAAGGCACACAGGTTAGCTGGCTTTTGCAATATTAATTGCACCAAGAGGGCCATTTGTGCCATGTAAAATCTAAAACTTGCATCTTTATTTGTGGAACGAGTGCATATCTTTAGCATTATATCTGTCCTTTGAAAGCAAGCTCAGGGATATTTGAATCTGGGAAATGACCACAAGGGAGTTTGTAAAATGCTCCGTAGATTTTTGTGGTGTTTAACTGAGACCTTGTGAAAGGAGACAAACATGTAAATGAAGTCAACTTGCTCAGACCTCTGGGATCCATTACAGCCCAGAGATACTCTTAACAGATAATTAGCCAGGGCTGTTAATCAAGTTTAACAGGTGTTGAGTAATGAACTGAGACAGGGCATCTGCTGTGACCGGCTTCTTTCTCTAATCTGGTTAGGCAAGCCTAATGCCAATTGGAGACCAGAATGCTTTGAAATGAGATTCACCATTGTACTTTCCAATGCCACCATCCGTCTTGTAGTCGTTGAAGAATGGTGACATTCACATTCAAGAGAACACATAAGGAATCTGTCCAAAATTCCCAAAGTGAAGAGTGCTAATGAATTTAGGTTTCTCACATTTTTCATGCCAATTTGCTTCACTTTTAAAAAAAAAAGTGAAATCTTACCTACCTCAACAATTTACTGTGGAGGGACAAACCCACTTATAAAATTTAATTATATCTTTTTAAAAAAATTCCTCTTCATTTTCCAATTTATTCTTTTCCCCTCCCTGGAGTTCCAACCATTGTAACAAAGAAGGGAAAAACCAAATGAGTTCAACAAAGTAGCCGTCACATAGAGTGGAAAGATCCCTGGCTCTGGAGTCAAGGGACTTGAGCTCAAATCCTTCATCTGATGTTTATAATCTGTCTGACATTGATTGCTCTACTATAAATGCCTGTATGCTGTATGAGAAATGAGGTTCTTGAACTAGATAGCCTCTGAGTTCAGTTCTAGATTTCTAGGGATCAATTGAGTCTGATGATAAATGCAAAATTCCATAGCAATAGTCCCCCACCTCTGCAATAAGTTGTGTCAAACATGGGGCCCACAGGCCATGATGTTTAGGGCCCCCATTTCTATTTGAATTTGACATCATTGTTCTAGGCCAACAAATCAATATTACTTCCACAATCTATTCCTTTATAAATAATATATATATAATTCCTTTATAAATAAATTAAATATATATAATTCCTTCATAAATAAATTAAATATACATATATAGTTCATAAATAAATGTATATTTTATATATATGGAGAAAGAAAGAAGGAGGAAGAGGAAAAATGAGAAATAAATTTAAATATCTAATACTCTTATTTTCAATATAAAATATTGTAAAGATTTGAAAACATGAGGGGAAATATTTTTAAGATAATATTTAATGGGGGCACTAGGTGGCTCAGTGGATTGAAAGCCCGGCATAGAGATAGAAGATCCTGGGTTCAAATCGGGTCATAGACACTTCATGGCTGTGTGACCCTGGACAAGACACTTAACCCCCATTATCATTCTTCTGCCTTGGAACCAATACACAATATTGATTCCAAGATGGAAGGTAATGGTTTAAAAATATATATGATATATTTTATGTCATTTTTATACCTATTTATAAAATTTTTAAGGATAAACAGTTTTCAAATGGAAGAGTGACCAAGAACAGACAATAGTGAACAGTATACAAAACACATAAAGAAAAGTAAAGAAAAGTGGTATGATGCCCTGGATGGAAATTGTGTCAATTTCATGTTCTTAGATTTTGAAACTATATTAGAGTCGGTGTCCATTATGTAAAAAATTAGATTAAATGAGGAAGTATAAAAAAGCAAAACCAGCAGATACTTTAACAGCCTAAACTTTGATGATGGAAAAACAAAATCTCTGTCAGCCTGGTTTAAGTACCCAGTCCCAAATGCTGGAGATACACAAATATGACAACGGTTATATTGTTACACTTGGGTTTATTTGTAGTAATCCCGATTGCAGCATGTGTCGAATTTTCCAATTTTGAACACTAGTTCCACTGTTCTGGCACAATTACAAGGACATTTACAAATAAAGTGCTGCAAATTGAAAAACAAAGCTCTCAAATTTAAATGAAAATTCAGTGAATGGAAACAATCCCCCCAAATACTGGATTATGTTAGTCAATGGCAAAATGGAAATTGCTGTGAGACATCCTGCCAGGTATGCTATAGGATCCATTATTGCTCCCAATTACAAAATACTCATTGATAGAAAACAACCACATGCCTGGGCATAAGTAAGTTTGCAATATTGTTCAATTTTGGAATCATAGTGATTTGATATTCTAACATGTTTTAAGTCATCCATATGCCATTTGGAACTTTTATTAATGGGCATTTAAAAATAATTTTAAAGCATAGAAAGACTTATGTAAGCTTTTGCTGAGGGAATCAAGCAGAGCGAAGAAAACAGTATACATGGTAAATGCCACAATGTATATGGAAAGAACAGACAGAACATATCAATTGAAAATAAATGCTGAAAAATTACAAAGAGCTAGCATGACCTCAACAAAGTGATAGGAAAAAAGACCTCCCCCTACTCCTTTGCAGCAGTGAGAGCTCCATGTGGGGGTGGAGCATTGCCTCTGATTTCAGATTTCTTTTATGTATAGAAAATTGTTTTAAAAATCTTTTTCTTTTAAAAATTATTTTGTATTAAATGGGATAAACCTCTGGGAGGGAGGGAGGGGAGGCAATACAAGTAGTCCTACCAGGAGACTCTCAAGAATATAGGAAGGCATTTGGACAATGTAAATACAAAAGATACCAATACCATTTATTTTTAAATAATTTTAAAAGATCGTCATCTAAGGACCTTGCTGTAGTTTGATGTAAATAACTCTATTACTCCAAAAGTGTAATTGGAGTAGAATGAGAAATGAAATGGGACTACAGATTTCCCTGGCTTCCTTAAAGTCTCAACTAAAACCCTACCTTCTATAGGATGTCTTTCCCAGCCCCTCTTAATTCCCTCTGTCAATTATTTCCTCTCTATCCTATAGATCTTGCTTTGTATATATTTTCTGCATGTTGTCTAACCCATTAGATCATCACCTCCTTGAGGGCAAGATCTGTCTTTGAACTCTTTGTGTTTCCTCAGAGCTTAGCACAGTGTCTGGTACAATTGTTTCAGTTGTTTTCAGTCACTTTGTGGCTCTATTTGGAGTTTTCTTTGCAAAGATATTGGAGTAGTTTGCTACTTCCTTCTCCAGCACATTTTACAGATGGGGAAACCAAGGCAGATGGGATGAAGTGACTTACCCAGGATCACACAGCTAAGATACTAGAATGGTTTGCTACTTCCTTCTCCAACTCATTTGATAGATGAGAAAACTGAGGCAAACAGGGTGGAGTGACTTGTCCAGGATTACACAGCTAGTAAGTGCCTGAATAAGTGCAGGATTTATGCTCAGGTCATACTAGTCACTTAATAAAAGTTGATTGTTTGATAGATTTAGTGTCCCTCATTTCTATTTGATTTTGCCACTTCTGCTCTAGAAGTCCAAATCTTATTCTCAGAGTTCATGTTCACTTTCCAAATCTGTTGTTATTTCAAAGTCCTTCAAATGGCAGGAGAGGTGAAAACACCCACTGTGCCCTTAAAGGCTTTAGTCCTGGGACTTCATAATCCCTCACAGTGCTTTCTAAGTTCCTTCTGATGCTATCATGTGGGCCTTTGTGAATCACTAAAAGTAGGCAGTTAGGTATCAGGTCTGCCAAGGCTTGGGAGATTCTATGTCAAGTTTCAGCCACCTCTTGCTGGGAGAAAGTCAACCTCTCTCGTTAAAAAGCTGGGCATTGTAAGGGGAATAGAGAGATGTGCAATGAAACCACATCTGAATTAGTGAGAGGCCATGTTGAGATTTGCAGTCTTGCCTTTTTGATGTAATACCAATAAAATGTATAAACAAAATTGTAATTATTTGCAAGAGACCACTATGGGTATGAAATGGAGATTCTTGTAGGCGTCCACATGTGAGACTGAAGAGTTAGAAAACCCATAAGATGGATGAGCAGCAGATTCTGGGATTCAGAGCATGAAAGAATTTAAACATCATCTAATCTGGCTACCTCATTTTACAAAAAGAGGAAGCCATCTCAGAAATATCAAGTGCCTTGGTCAAAGTTACACAGGAAAGTAAGTAGGAGAGCTAGGATTCTAAGCCAGGTCTTGTGACTCCAAGTCCCCAACTCTTCAATCACACCACATGAAGGTGGTATGGTAAGTGGAGTGCTGGTCTTGGAGTCGGGAAGACCTGAGTTCAAATCTGGCTTCAGATACTTGTTTTCTGTGTGACCTTGGACAAGTCATTTAGGCAGCTAGGTAGATAGTACCCTGGCCTTGGGGAAAGGAAATTGTTTTTGTTGTTTTGTTGCGATCAGCCCTGTTGATCTCTTTGTGACCCCATCTGGATTTTTTTTTGTTAAAAATACTGGTGTGATTTGCCATTTCCTTTTCCAGATCATTTTACAGTTAAGGAAACCAAGGCAAACAGGGTTCAGTCACTTGCCTTAGGGTTACAGAGCTAGGAAGTATCTGGAAGAAAGAAGTCAGGAAGACCTGAGTTCAAATATTGCCTCAGACACTACTAGCTGTGATATACCTTGGGCAAGTTACTTAATCTCCTTCAACTTCAGTTTCTTTTATCTGGAAATAGTAATAACACCTATCTCCCAGGATGGTTGTGAAGATTGGATAAGATAATAGATATAAGAACTTTTGCTCTCCTTAAAGCACAAAATATACTTGTTAGCTAGTAACTTCTTTGTGCCTTTGTTTCCTCATTAGTAAAAAGAAAGGATTGGATTTGATCATCTACAACAGTGGTTCCCAAACTTTTTTGGCCTACCACCCCCTTTCCAGAAAAAATATTACTTTGCCCCCTGGAAATTAATTTAAAAAATTTTGATAACAATTAATAGGAAAGATAAATGTACCTGTGGCCATCACCACCTTCCTGGATCGCTGTAGCACCCACCAGGGGGTGGTAGCGCCCACTTTGGAAATTACTGATCTACAAGATCCCTTGTGGCTCTTATGATTCTGTGATCTTACCACTATAGCCTACTAGCTTTGGATCCTTAATTACTCATCTGCCTTTTCTGTCCCCATTAGAATCTCTTCTTTAGAGATAACAGAGCATGCTCTGATTTTAGACTGGTTACTGATTATAAAGATCCCAAGGTCAAGCAACCACATAGCAAGACAGATGACCTCACTACCATTATTACTGTGCTTGGGGAACAGACAGCGAGCAATTGTTGCCAAATAAGTGTGGCCGTATTCCCTCAGGATGCTTGTTTGGTGTAGTGGGCATTACAGAAGCACGTTCCCAAGCGATTCCAAAGCACCATCTTGCTGAGCAAAGGGTCGGCGTCCAAACACTTGGAAGTTCAATTCCTTCCTGAATTTCAGCAGATCAGGTGGCTGCATCTCAAATGTGTCCATGGTGAAACATTTATGTTTTAGTATTGTACCCAGAACTATACCAATATGGGAGGCTTTTCAAAAGCATTTTTGTAACTACCATCTGGCACATTTTTTCCTGACCTCATCTGAAACAGGATTTCTAGTTATTACCTTGCCAATCACAAAGCATATCAACAACCTTGCTGTGATTTGCAGCATGTGCAAATAAACAGTGTTCAGCTGGAAATGCCCAATCCTCAAAGATCAGCCATTCTAGCAACAGTCTTCAGTCCAGAAATAAAATATACATAATGATTAGATGTGACCATATGACTGTCACAGCATCTTCTACTTCTCTTCTGCCCTCAATAGGATTAGTCATGGGACTTTTATCCTTCTGGACACAATGGATGATTTGCTTTGTTGGGAAAGAGGAAAATATATCTATATCGATATCTATGTCTATGTCTATATCTATATCGATATCTATATCTACACAATACACATATATGTTTATATTTTGATGCTATTCAGTCATTTTCCAACCCTGTGAGACACCTTGTGGGTTTTCTTGGCAAAAATACTGGAGTTGCTTTTCATTTCTTTCTCCAGCTCATTTTACAGATGAGCAAACTGAGGTAAACAGAGTTTAGTGACTGCCCCGGGTCATATAGCTTGTCTAAGTCAAGATATTAATTCAAGAAGATGAATTTTCCTAACTCCAGGCCTGGCTCTCTATCTTCTATGCCACCTAGTCTTCCCTACATGTATACACATTTACTCACATGTACATATATGTACTCACATGCATACACACAAACATACATGTACATGGATATATACACATATACACATAGATAGATAGATAGGTAGATAGATAGATAGATATCCTTTTTTAAAAACCCATTTACTTGGTGATAATTCTCTTGCCAAATGCCAAATTTTGAAGTGAAAACATATTTCCTTCCTGAGAGATGGCAGAGTGTTTTTTCAAGAGTTTTTGGATTAATAATTACTTAACGGATTTTGTCTTCTATGGCTAAAACATAGATGTTAACTTACAAATTGTTCTGAAAAAATAAATAAATAAAAACCCTTGGTCCCTATGCTTCACCTAAGGTAAGACAGAGAACCCTTATTCTTGTACACACATCTGTTCAGTTCAATTCAGTTTATCTCAATAATATTCATATAGCTAAGTGCCATATTGAGGTCTGGGGAATATGAAGATGTAGGGGATGTGATTTACTTTTTTCCCCCATGTAAACTGTGTGCATTTATGTGGGTTGTCTGAATAAGACTTATAGGAAAGGGTAAATAAATATCTCTGGGATCTTCTCTCTAGGAGACTTTGATTCTGCCTGGAAGGTAGGTCAGAGAAGATTGGGGCCACAAAGCTCTCTAATCTATCTTCAGAAGGCACTTACTGAATAAGAATTATATCTATCTGCTCTCTCAAATATTTCATCTACAGGAAATAATTTTTAGGTTCAAGTTGCTACCCTGGTTACAATTCCTAAAAGAGGAAGGGTGTAGCATTTATCCAAAGACTTGGTCCTTTCCCACAAAATGTATTGCACAAAAGATCATCACAAATAGTGATTAGCAAACAAATGTGTTTGTCCAAGTAGGAAGCAAAATAAAATTAGAGCAGTTATACAGATTGGATTGTATAAGATAGTATACAGATTGTGAATGAGCTCTCCCAATGACAATAAGTTATCTTGGTTCAATAGAGAGTCCCCATTTTCCACCTAGAAAAAAATTCTCCATAGTTTCAAGGGAGCCTAACAAGAAATCAGGGATGTGTCAAGTCTGCTGATTTTTCAAAGGTCTACTGTTTTCCAAAGTGTTTTTTGTCACTCTCTTGGTTTCTCCCCTACAGAGAATTTGGAACCATTATACCATCATCTCTTTAAACAGAAAGAAAGAATGAGATTTTAGCTGGGACTTAAACGATCCCAGGAAGGTCAGTAATTAGAGAAGAAGAGGGAAAGAATTTCAGGCCTGGGGAAAAGCCACAGAAAATTACTGGAACTGATATGGAATGTCTTATTTATGGAACAGTAAGAAGACCAATTTCATTGGATAAGAGTATAAGTGGAGGAATAAGGTGTATGAAGACAGGAAGAGTAGAAAAGGACTAGGTTATGGAGGACTTTGAATGTGGAATAGGGAATCTATACATTTGTTTATTAAATACTTATATAGTTTTACACACACATATATAACAATATGCAGATATTATTATATATATCACATATTGTACTATATATATCCACATCAATCTCACCCTTTCCACCAATGAAGAGTCATATACATAGACATTGGAATGTATTAAGGAACAAATGACATGATAAGACTGACACTTAAGATGAAGGATCGAGCAGAGAGGAGAAATCTGAGGCAGGCAGATCCACCAGTAGGCTACTGAAGTAGTTCAGGTACAAAGTGATGGGGACCTGCACCAGGATGGAGGCAAATAGGAGAAATTTTGCAAGGGGTCAAATCAAAATGGTCATTGGAAACAGATTGATTGGGCATGGAATGAGAGAGTAGGGAAATGAAGGTTGGAATAGTGCTTCTTTTCCCTCCTTCCTGCAGCACTGATGGCAGATCTTCATACTACCTGACATCCAGGATGAATTTTCATTCATTCATTCATTCATTCATTCATTCATTTCTTCATTCCACATGGCATCCAGGCACATACTGATTTTGAGTTCCACTAGCACTTGACCTGGTTCTGAGCACTTCTCATCTCATCTTCCCTCTCTAGGTATGCTTCATGTCCTTTCCAGAGCACAATAAAGTATTCTTTATGTCTCTAGGCTCTGGAAACAGTGCACACCACTGCAGGACAATAACCAACTATTTTCTGCGTACCCTCCTTTTCTTCATGAAGCCCAAAATCACATTAATTTTTTAACTTTCATATCCTCCTCACAATGTTGACTTTAATAAGCTTGCTGTCCTCTAAGACATTCAGGGCTTTTTCATTTCAGCCCTTGTGAAGACAGGGTTCCCTCCCCTCTACTCTGACCTCTGACTTTTTGGAAGTGTAAAACTTCACACTTATTCCTATTAAATTTTCTATTATTGGATTTAAATCCCATCATTCTAGCCTGGACCCAGTGTGTTAGTTGTTCCTTGGAACTTTGTGTCAGCTAAAATCTAATTAATGTATTAGGGACACATGATAAAAAGTGTTGAAATGACTAAGACCATGAACTGATGCTCGTGATACTCTACTGGATAGAGTGCATGGCCTGAAGGGAGGAAGACTTATCCTCTTGAGTTCAAATCTGGCCTCGGACAATTCCTAGCTATATAACCCTGGGTGAGTCACTTTACTCTGTTTGCCTCATTTTCCTCATCTATAAATGAACCAGAGAAGGAAATGACAAACCACTCTAATATTTTTGCCAAGAAAACCCCCAATGGAATCACAAAGAATCAGACATAACTAAAAACAAGGGAACAACAATAACACCTCTAGTGACTTAGCCATCTCTGAATCCCTCTAACTATAGTCAAGCCCCCTCTCTCCATCAGCTCCATAAAGATGTGAGGACAGACTTGGCCAGATGACTTGCTAAAATTTAGCTAATTCATGGTCCCCTTGAAATGCAACAGGTCAACCCACAACGTTCTGAATTTTGTCCAAACCGCACAGATTGTAGTAGCACCATCACCTTCCTTGTTCTTTGTGTTATGCTTCTATTCATCTAGACAAACATTTACATTCATATTTGATAGCCAAATGACAATGCTGACATATATTCAACTTAGATTAAACTTAAACTCTTGTCATTTTCACATAAAGTGCTGACAAGCCAACTCTTCCCCAATCCGTACACGTTCAGTGGAGTATTTTAACCCAGCTTTGTGGTCTTACATTTATTCCTATAAAATTTAACCTGATTTGTTTGAGCCTATCATTTCAAACTGGTAATCTTTTGGAATGTGGGTTTTGCCATCTAGCACATTAAATATCTTTCAGAATTCCAAAGCATGTACCTTCCAGTTGTTCAAGTGAAAGAATAATAAGGGCAAAGTGCTTAGCAAATCTGAAAGCCTTATATAAGTAGAGCCAATGATCATATACTTGCTCTCCATGATTTTTTAAACAAATCTTTACCTTTCGTTTCAGAATTGATGCAAGTATTGGTTCTAAGGCAGAAGAGCGGAGAGGGTTGGGTAATTGGGGTTAAGAGTCACAGAGATAGGAAGTATCTAAAGCCATATTTGAACCCAGAACTTCTCATATCCATGTCTGCCACTCTAATCCACCGAGCCTCCTGATCGCTCCCTCTCCATGACTTTGATATTATTATCATTATCATAATAATATTCTCTTAAGTTATTAATAAAACCATTGACTAGGACTGATGTAGAGCAGAGACTTCTATAAATCAAGAGACACCATCCCCAGGCTGACTGTGATCCATTTACACCCTTAAGTTCAACTTCAGAGTCATGAAGAAGAAAGTGACTATTGCCATGCCCATGTTTCTTCATCTTGTCCATAATAGTGTCCTGGGACATTTGGACTGAAAGGCTGGGATATTTGCTGAAATTCAGGCACATCAACAGTGGACATTTATGGAGCCCTTGGAATCTGGCCTAGTATTTGACAAACTCTTTTGACCTCCCAGCCTTACTTTGAGGTAGATGCTCCAAATGACCAAAATGGAAACAGAAGCTCAGATTGTTCAATGACCTGCTTGTAGTCACATAGCTAGTAAACATCATATATGGAATTTAATCCCAGCTCCTTCAAACTCCCACCCAATGTGTTCTCTCCTGTGAATGTCCCCACTCTTCCAGCCTACTAATGCTATTAAAATAGATAAAAATATATGCACATACATACACCATCTATATTAAAGGAAGAGATCCTGACCTGTGGATTGGGAGTTGGAGGGCATAAGTAGAAACAGGAGAAAGATTCGAATCTATGCTTTGTCTTTAAAAACAGCATTTGAAAAATTAATTTTGGGGTGCTGAGATTTTTCAATACAGCATAGTGGCATAACTGTTAAATTATATATCTCTCTCCTTTCCCCCTCTTTTTACATAAATAATGGACATATTGTTTACCCTACAGGTACCAATTCATCTCTGTTATGTGAAATAAAATTCCTGAGGAAAGCATTTATTATGCACATGAGGTAGTCATGTTTTAAAGATTAATATCTGGTTATGTTAATTTTTTTCCAAAGCACAAAAAGTGATTAGAGCCCATTATATATTTATCACTTGCCCATTTTAATATTTTAAATCACAGCTTGGCATCCTGTGATCCATCGTAAGACCTCATGAGGATGCACACATAATTGCATGATGGGTGTAAAATTAACAGGTGTCAATGCTGTAAATAACAAGTCCACTCTGACTGGCTGTCTTTCCTTCTCTGTTTTTGATGCTTTCCATCTCTCCTCCAATGCTCTGTTTAACCACAGAGAGAGTTACAATTATCCACAAATTATCTGCCATCTTGTACCATCTGGATAACAATTCATTGATTTCTCTGATCCTGCTCAGTAGCAAAGATCCCTCCTCTAACTAGCAGAGAAGTCTAAAAACAGCTTTCTTCTTTAATTTTCTCTTCCTCTTCAGAAAATGCTCTAAAGTCAAGATCGAATTTTCAAATGTTTTGCCCCAATGACATGTTTTAACCTAGTTACACGGCATTGCAATGAGAGACTTTTCCCTTGCATTTTGAATTAACTTACCTTCTGCTTTTATTACTTTACTTTTGTCCTTTCACATAAATCATGACTTGTCTGAGTTACTGTGGGGGACATCTAAATGTTTTTATTGTCTCTGCATAGCAATTTGTCCATCGCGGAAAGCTGGCTTCAGGAAATTACGCCGGCTATGATTCTCTCTTCTGCGTAAACAGGTAGTAATGAACGCCATTTTGGAATTTGATAAACTGTAATTAAAAGCATGGGAAATCTCCATTCTATGCTTCCTTAAAGACAATTGGGGAGAATAATTGTATCAACATATTACTGCAGATAAATATGTGACTGAATGTAGCATTATAGAATCTCAGTTAGAGAAGACCTTAAACATGACCTGGGCCAACCCACTCATTTTTCAGATGAGGAAACTGAAGCCAGGAGAGATTAATTAACTTGCTCATAAAAGCCTAGGATCAGAGGCTTACACCTATATGAGATCTTAAAATAGTCTAGTTCAACCCTCTCATTTTAAAGTTGAGAAAATTGTTGTCTAGGATGTTTAAGTGACTTGCCCAAGGTCACATAAGCTAATAATAATTGGTTGATAGGATCCAGGATAAGAGACATTGTTTTCTGAAAATCCTTTGTTTTAATATGATCACAATGGCTTTTAAACAAAATTGACTAAAAGGAATAATATGTGTGTATATAAATATATGCGTGTGTTTGTATATAAATATACATGTGTTTTGATTGTTCTACTCATGAAATCAATTATTTTGTAAGAAATTCACCTATAACATTCAATTCTAAACAAGTTGAAACTATACCAGGTACAGAAACAACCAACTAGTACAGTGGAAAAAGCATTAGACTTCGAATTTGAGAACCCAGGTTCTAATCTCAAGTTCGCTACTTGCTACCCAGGTGGTTTTTCGCAGATCTATTGGGTTTTAGTTCCCTTACTTATAAAAGTTATACTAGATAACCTCTGACATCCTTTCTCCCTCTAAATCTGTGATCCTTGATATATTGTTCTGTGCCACTTAACTCATGAGTTCAAAACCAGCCTTAGACACTTACTAGTTTTGTGACCCTTGGCAAGTCACTTAACCCCATTGGCCTCAGTTTCTTCATTAGTAAAATGAACTAGAAAAGGAAATGGCAAACTTTTTGGTATCTTTGCCAAGAAAACCCCAAATGAGGTTTTCACAAAGAGTCAGATATGATTGAACAACAACAAATAAAGTTGGCCATCAAGTTTCTTCTGTTCTATCCAGGCAATCCCCATCAAAAGGTCCCTGTTAAAACTTATATCTGTCAAACGTCCTTTGAGGTCTACCAGCTGCCAGCACAGCAGCAAGCCTGAGGCAATTAAAACAAACATGGGAGATAACTGAGAGGACATATGGTATTGTATAGATAGAAATTCTTGTAACCTTTGGACTCCATATCCCAGAATTCATTCCTCATCCCCAAATTCCTTTTCCCTTTTCATTTATGTACATCCTTACATTATTCTTTATAAGTTTTGTGACTCCCCCTTCTTGCTCTCTTTTTCCACATGCACAGCTGGGAGAGGTGGCTTGACTCAGGCTTTTTACTTGTGTCTTTTTATTCCTTCTACTTCAAGTTTATTATTAATAAATCTTATTAAATATAATACTTGGAGTATTTGAATATTAATTTTACTTCTCACAGTATTTATAAGTAAAAGAAATTTAAAATGTAAAGATAATGTGTAGAAGTTCAGCTCACCCAAAGATCATGATGGAAGGGAATGATTATAGCTCTTTGCCAGGAATACTTGATGAGAAGGAAGTTGTCAATGGTGTATTATAGTTGTATTTTCTCTTCAGGATACATGTGCCAAGTGTTAGATTTCACAAAGCTTACAAAAAATAGGGTCCATGCCAACAATCAATCAACAAATATTTATTGTTGGTCAGTCATTTCAGTTGTGTATGACTCTTTGTGACCCTTTTTGGGATTTTATTGACAAAGATACTGGAGTGATTTTCCATTTATTTCTGGAGTTCTTTTTACAGATGAGGAAACTGAGGCCAACAAGGTTAAATGGCTTGCTCAGGATCACACAGCTAGTAACAGTCCGAGGTTGGATTCGAATCCAGGTCTTCCTGACTCCAGGCTTGGCTTTCTATTCATAGTGTCACCTTTTTTGCTCCAGGTACTCTACTAGGCTCAGTTATGTTCACATTCTCCTTATCCCAATGTTTCCCAATGTATTTTGTTCCATGAATCTCTTTCAACAACAACAATGACAATAATAAAAATGTGCTGTGAGCTCCCGGGCTAATTTAATTTAATATACTATTCATAATATTTCTCTATTAACTGTGGAAAGGGCCATTGGAGAATTTTAGAGTAAACTCCTTGGACAAATGTCATGAACCCTTAGGGGTTCCCATACCACTCACTCCATGGGCACCATTGTCCTATCTCAACACCCACATTGGTCTACACCAACAAGAGTTTGCCTTGTCTCTTTCCATTTTTCCTTGCTCTGTTAGTATAATCCTAAGGAGACATTGTGTGATGCTTCAGATAAAGAGGTGACCTCAAAATCAAGAAGACCACAGCTCAAATCCTGCTTCTTCAGCATGCTTATTGTGTGACCCTGGGAGAAGGGGGATGGAAATCACTTCACTTTTCAGTGTCCAGTGTGACTCTATAATTACAGATAATAATGATGATGAGTCATGTGTCTTACAAATATTCCCTCATATGACCTTCACAATAATCATGGAAGGTAGATGCTATTATTATCATCCCAATTTTATAGATGAGGAAACTGAGGCAAACAGAGCTTAAATGATTTGCCCAGGGTCACATAGTAAGTATCTGAGTCTGAATTTGAACTCAGGTCTTCCTGACTGCAGACCCAGCTCTATCTAATGTACTACCTAGATGCGTTTAGACAAGATTCCATACTACATGGTTGATTGGAATTTTGAAACCAAGTATTCCCTGCTTCACTGAGGAAATCATAAGTCTGGACCAAAAGGAAGCAGGGAGGAAATGAAATTCTTAGAAACTCATTTATGTGCCAAGCATATAAAATGGATCAAAGTGGATGAAACTTCTGAAAAGCTTTGATGAACTTGCTCAGATGTCTTCCTAAATGATAATCCTGAGGCAGAAGATAGCTATAGCCCAGGAAAAGAACCTTCGGAGAGTGGCTACCACTGATAGCAGGAAAGTCCCAGATCCTACAAGCTCTATAGCTAGGCAAAGGCAAAAATGTAATTTCGTCTTCCTTTAGTTCTCCCTTTAACCTCCCAGACAACCTCTTGTACCAAAGGCCACAATCTCTTCTGGTTGCTAACTTTCAATGACCAAGGACAAATTCAATATTTCAGCAAATGCCATGACTATTTTCATCTTCCAGATAGGATTCCGATTCATGCAAATTTCTCTTTTAGCATCGACATCTATTTAAGCTTCTGTTCTTGATGCTTTAAATGTTCGGTTTAATGTAAAAATAGTTTGCCTCTTCTTTCTATATATACATTTGCTTTTTCCTATTTAAAAAATAGGCCAGTGGTAAGGGTTGTTTAAGAAAGGTCAGTCAGAGTTGTCTTGGAAACATTCTTAAACTTCATTAACATTGATGATATGCAGAGCTGAAAATACTCAGTTAATTAAAATCACAATATTGTTATTGATAACACATTTAAATAGCTCTGTAAGGTTTGTGAAACCCATTACATATAGAAGGAATTAATAAACATTTTAGAAAGGCTTATTGTGTGCTAGGCAGGATGCTAAGTGCTAGAGATACAAATATGAAAGTAAGACAGTGCCCACCCTCACCAGGCTTATATTCTCATAGGAAGAGATCACACAGATAAATGAACGATGCCCAGGAAAGGATCTTTTCCTCTGGAAAATTATCTCAGTATTCACTTGCAAGAGTATAGGCTGTCCTTATAATATATGAATATTCACTAGGATGAGGGAATAGATCAATTTTTCTAGGATCTCTAGAAAAAAATTGTTGCTTACCACGTAGGATTTTTTCTGTAGTTATTTGTTCAGGTGTTTTTCCTAGAAATGCACATCTCTTAATGTGCATTTCTAATTCCTTCCTTAATAATTAGTCATTGAGATGCTGGAGTGAAAACTCATTGACTTTACTAATCATCATCAATGAGACTGGATGATCAGACCGATGTCAGCAGATTTGTTCCAAATCGTATTTATTTCTTATTTTCAGCTGGTGTAGCTAGAGGTATAGTGGACAGAACACCGAGCCTGGAATCAGCAAGACCTGAGTTCAAATCTTATAATAGACCCTTATTAACTGTGGGACCCTAAGCAAGTCACTTTAACCCTGGTTATCTCAGATGATACAGCAAATTCAAATTTTTGTAATGTCCAAGGCTGACCATGCATAGAATATTCCTACTTTTTTTTGGTTTGTTTCTTAAACTTTTATTAATCACTTTTTTAAAAAATTCTCAGGCATTTTTTTAAGTGTTACACCTTTATAAAATCCTCTCTTGAATCAAGGAAAAACAATTCAGCAAAGCCAACACAGTTCAGTTCAACCCAATAGTCTCCAATTTTTCTACTGAGAAGAGAGAGGAATGTCTCATTCATTTTGCTTTCCTTCTCAAAGGAAGTATTTGTGGTACATAGATATGAGGCACCTAAGTAATCTGCAAGTCTTCAGCCTTGCTCATTTCTTGATTTCCAAATCTACTTTCTAATATGCTTTCCAACGTACTTTCCTGAACCCATCTTCCCAGGAAAGTCACCAAAAATTTGACTTAGTTTAACAATGAGATAGCATAGATGAGTATCATTCCCAGCAGAAGCAGGGCTTGTTCCATACTCTAACTAGCGGTTTGCACATACTCCACTAGGCAGGTTATCATTCTATGGTTTGATTCTTTACTTAAACTCTGCTTCTCTCTGTGGGTTAGTAGTGACTCAGTTTTAGGGAAGGAATATGGGATCGTGGATCTTCCCAAAGAGAAAATAGCCCTGAACTCCCCATCTACTTTTTGAACTTGAAATGTCAGTAGTCACATGAATTGAATTTAATCACATCAATTAATTCCCCAAGTTTAATATAATAAATATAATAAAATACTAATAGCTACCATTTATGTTGCCCCTACTATGTGTCAGACATTGTGCTAAAAGCTTTACAAATATTTATCTTTTTAGATGTTTACAACTCTGGAAAGTAGATGCTATATGATTTCCATTTTATAGATGAAACTGAAGTGACTTGTCCAAGTTCACACAGCTAATAAGTGTCTTAAATGGGTTTGAATTCAGGCCTTTCTGATTCCAGGGAAGCAAGCACCTAACCTACCTTCTCCATGGAAACAGATACAAATATTTCAATACTGCATTTAGCATTTATTTTTATCATCGAATAAGGAATGTACAATAACTACAGCACGTTGCATTAAAGAACCAATATTTCATATGTGGCCAAAACTTGCAAACTCTCTTAGACCCTACAAGGTCCCTGAAATCAATATGCGGGGGAAGTTTTTGGAAATGTATGTTCGATTTTGTATGGCATCCCACTGCTGTTTTTGACTGAAAAAGCTGTTTTATTCACTAACCCAGGAATTGTTAACCTGGGAATAGATTTCAAGGCTATGTGAACTTGGATGGGAGATAATTATGCCTTTATTTTCACTAGCTTCTAATTGAAATTTAGCATTTCCTTCAAGTGAATGAGTGTTTTATTTATTTATTTTTATTTACCTTCTGTTTTAGAATCAATACTGTGTATTGGTTTCAAGGCAGAAGAGAGGTATGGGTTGGGTTAAATGACTTGCCCAGGGTCATGCAGTTAGGAAGGGTCTGAGGCCAAATTTGAACACAGGATGTCTCATCTCTGTGCTGGGCTCTCCATCCACTGGGCCACCCAGATGCCTCCCCTACAACCATCTCTTTTGGATTGAAAAGCCAAAGCAAGGTAAATGGTCTAATATAGGTAGGACAGATGCCTTCCAGAGAGCCCAAGATCCCACTTCTCTGCTGCAGACCTTTGAGATGGTTTGCCAGCTGTCTCTGCTTTCCTTCATTAGAGTCAAAGTACTCAAATCAACTTTCACATTCCACTTGCTTCCAAGACTCAGTTTGGGGTTTTAGCGAAAGTGCTCGTGCCCATCGATCTTTACATAAAGATGATTAATATCATCTACAAAGCATATAGTAAAAGCACATAATAAAGAAAGGAAGCTAATAAAGGGAATTGATTTGTTGGGAGCACTCTATGTCTTATTCACTTTCCTGCAGAGAGCAGATAGGAGTTTGTGGCAGCCTTGGCTCCAGAGGTCTCTCAAGCAAGCAATGCTGGTTTTTGGTCATGCCCTATCCGATGCTATTTTGTCTGAAGAAAAGAATGCAATCGTTGCTTGTTTTGCCTGGTGCATAGGACTAGCGTTCCAGGGGAGAGAGTTCACAGTAGGAGCTGGAGTTAAATGGTCTTTCATTTTATTCTGATTATAATTGCTGTATACAGTACTGATGCTTTTTTATACATCTACACATATGTTTAAAATAATAGCTACCCATCAGTCAGGGCTGTTTTCACAAGCCCAAATGATGGAATCCTCATTTTAAAGATCAGAGAACAGGTATGACCACTTATTGGATATATGTGAGTGGGCGTTCCTTTCCTATATGGATGGGACTCGTTGGCTGCTGTCCTGCCTTCCAACTCAAGATCTGGTATTCCCTGAGCAGTCACACAGTATCAGATTTAGAAGGGACTGTAACAAGTCATCTCTTCCAAGCAATACCTGAATATGTTGCCATAGCCATACTATCATTCACTCACTCTTTATTCCCCCTTTTGATATTATGCTTCACAACTATGTGTCTTTTTACGGCTAGTCTTTCATGTCTAGAACCAGAGGTATGCTGGTAAATGTCTAACTGATTCTGTAGTCGGGGGGAAAAAGGTGGCAACCATTCCCATAAGTCCAAACAATCAATAAAACAATATACTGAGCCCTAATTTGTAGCATTTGCCCATTTTCAAGGTTCACATTGAAAATTGAACAATCAACTCATAAGCTGGCTCCAGCACATTCCTGTCTCCATTGAATGCTTTCTTCACTTCAACTTTAGAATCTCCGTGTCTATTCAAAACATAGCTTGAGCATCACCTCCTTCCTTTTTATTGTTTTTGCTCTTTAATCGTGTCCAACTCTTTGTAACCCTATTTGAGGTTTGCTTGGCAGAGATTCTAGAGTGGTTGGTCATAGTCTACAGCAGGGATATTATGTGTGTGTACAGGTGAAGGGAAGTTGATTTTATTTTCCATATATCTTGGAGATATATGGTTTTTGTTTTGTTTTTGTATTTTTTAAGTAACATTTTTGGTACCCATCTTCATTTGTGAGCTATAAAAATTTAGCAACTAAGAAGAAATCCCAGTAGATTTGTGGATTCAGAATTCTTCATAATCCAAGGACCCTGCCAATCTCATGTGGTTTTGACTTTCTACTATTGTCTGGTGAAATTTCATTCTCTTTAGTTTGATCTTTGCTATGGAGCCCTGAGTTTGAATGAATCTTTCTAATAGTTTAGATTAACTGCCTTCCTTTGTTGGAGACAATAAAACTCTCCAGTGCTCTAGTGGGTCTCTGATCTCCTAGGAAGCAGGAATTTCTTACAAAGATACAGCTCAGCAATGAGAAACTACAAGCCATTAAAGAGAGAATAGCACCTATTATCAACTTTCTCTCTTCTGAAATGTAAAGAATTTTAAGATAACCAAAAAGCATATCTTAGTGGAAAGGTTCTGTAATCAAAGGATAAGGATTCAAATGTTGCTTCAAATGTTTCTCACCTATGTGACCTGAATGTGTGACAAGTCACTGAAATTCCCTGGGCCTCAGTTTCCCCAGCTATAAAAAGAGAAGTTTGGTCTGTACTGAAGTGTCTTCTCAGCCTAGATTTATAATCCTAAGAAATCAAAACATGAGGAGTCATCGGGAATGTTTTATGATAAGAATAAATCTCACTTTGCAAAAACACAAGACAAAACTTTTATTTTCTGCATAGTACAGTCCTGGGATATGTATCTGTTTCTCTAGGGCAGGAGGTTTTTTTGTTTGTTTGTTTGGTTGTTTGTTTGTTTGTTTGTTTTTATTCCTTTGGCAATCTGGTGAAGTCTAAACTATGGTTATTTTTTAGAATAATGTTTTAAGTGCATATAGGACAAAAAAGGAAACTAATTATATTGAAATAGATGTAAGTTCACTCAATTTCACAACTTATCTTCTTATATGGATAATATTTTTGTGAAAATTTTTATACTTCTTCATCTGTAATATGCTACGTCTGTTTACAACTAACCATACCCTCCTCCAGTTCTTCAGAGTTCCCAGGATTCCATGACTCACAACAAGTCCGTACATACACAGTCTCTGGAAGATATTGCTGTTAAAAAGATGGACTCTGGTTTCAGGGTGAAGCTTGGAATCGTTAGAACATCAATGTTTCTTCTTATCCTCTACATAGCTGTTTACATATTGTCCCTCCCATTAGAGCACGAGCTCCTTAAAGGCATATATAACCCAGATCAAATTGCTTACCAGCTGTGGGAATGGGGAGGGAAGGGAGGAAAGGAGACAAATTGGATCATATAACTTTGGAAAACTCATGTGGAAATTTGTTATTACCTGTAATTGGTATAATAAAGTATCTTTATAATTAAAAAATAATGCTTAGCCCAACAAAGGCTTAATAAATATTTGTTGATTGACGGATCATTTATGGGCCTAGTTCATCATCCAGTTGCAGTATTTGTCCAAGATGTATATACCGATGGATCAGCTTTATAGGTTATCTCTCCAATTGCATTTTCTTATCGGAATGAAAAATATGCTTTACTTGGGTTTTTTTTTTCCCAAGGTGGATAATTAGGCTATATTCTTTTTATCTCATTTAAAAGGCTCCGCAGTTTTCCAGGGCTTCTTGTAATCAGCACAATGTCATCTGCAAACTGGAACATATGGAGGACCTCATTATCACTAGGGAATTCCTTTTTAATTTGGACTCAATTTTGTAACACATCCATGACAATGGTAGATACCTTTGATGAGGAAAGATAGCATTGTTTTACCTCTCATCAAATATTAATAATAATAGGAGAATAAATGGATAAAGTTTTCCCTATCATGATATCTTTCAAGAAGTCATTTGAAATTTTGACTCATCTTTGGGAGACATTTTTTGTTTTTAAAGCAAGTTTTTGAGAAAGTGAGATGACTCAGTGGATTGAGAACCAGGCCTGGAGATGAGAAGTCCTGGGTTCAAATTTGGGCTCAGGTACTTCCTAGCTGCGTGAACCTGGGCAAATCACTTAACCCCTATTGCCAAACCCTTTACTACAATTTTGCCCCAGAATCAATTTATAATATTGATTCTAAGACATAAGGTAAGAATTTAAAAACATTTTTGCCTCATTGAATCTTGATTTTTTTGGAAATGCAAAGTTTGAATAATAAATTGTTCCAGTGGTTTTCCAAGGCAATGGTATATCAATAAATAACAGTTAAATTGAGTTCTTGAGTAAAAAGCCTACCACCTGAAAGTATGTCAGATAACTGTAAATAACGCATCACTATTAAAAAAAAAGCAATAACACTGAATCTTATGTGCACTGTCACAATACAAGCACAACCAACCTCAGAACATGCCATTCATACAATGTAAACACTCACGGGAGAATTTTTTTTTTTTTAGTTTAGACAATAGTTAACAAAAATTGTGTACGAGAAATTTTTTATTCTCTATTTTTCAGACATTTGTGTGATGATAAAGATGTATTCCATTATTTGGGAAACCCTGCCTTCTTCCTTTCCAATATCTTTCTTAAAGATACTCATATTATAGACAAAATTATTATTAAAATGCCATATATACATGGGAAGGTGGATCCCTGGATGTTTTTTAAATCTTTACCTTCTATCTTAGAATCAATACTATATATTGGTCCCATGATAGAAGAATGGTAAAGGCTAGGCAATTGGGGCTAAATGACTTTCCCAGGTATACACAGCTAGGAAGTTTCTGAGGTCATATTTGAACCCAGGACCTCCTGTCTCAATGGCTGGCTCTCAATCCACTGAGCCACATAGCTGCCCTTGGGTTTATAATTTTGATATTCTCTACTTAGCATTTTTAGAGGTAATAATGTCTGGGGTTTTTCATATCTTTATTGTCTTCTCATTTTTCAGATATCTCAGGAATCTATTTCTCAAAACCATTAAAATTGCGCCACTTTCAGTATATATTATTTCTATAGGTATTCAAGATCATAGATTTAGAGCTGAAAGGGATTTTAGAAGCTAGTGAGTCTAGCCCCTTCATTTTATAGATGTAGAAATTAAGCTGTTTTTGCCAACTGTATTTTTTTCAATATCTTTTCTGCTTCTTTAATAAGCACATTTGGGGCATATGCTACTCAACTACAGATGTAGGAGATTCACTATCCTTGATGTTAAATAAAATATGTTTGATTTTATTTTGCAATTCTTTTCCATCTTTCTTATGTTTATTGACCTCTTTCCAGTTTCACTCCCAAATGTCCTTAGAATGACTTTACTTAGGAACCTCTCACCAAGATTTCTTTACATTTGTTTACCTTTCTACAGCTTCTCACCCTCTTATGAGTGGATACTGCTCATTCTCTTCAACTAGCCTTCTTCACAATATTGTATAAATCAGTTTATACTCTTAACTGATTTTGTCATATCATACTCTGTCTCTTTGCCTGGCCAAAAGTTTAAGTGTCTGCTGATTACAGCAGTTTTAAACTTCCCCTTATTATATCAATTGATTTCCATTGGTTAAACATCTATAAAATCTTGTTATAAGCAGTGCCGATGCCTCCCCCTCCATTCATTTCCCATTTTTAGGGGTCATGAATAATGTTGTAAAATGGGTCAGATTGAAGATGTTTTAATCACACACCATTTTCATTTCTAATCTTTGGGTTTTTTTGTTTTGTTTTGTTTTGATCTTTGATCTTTGTTCTAACAAGCCAGTGGTTTGATTCTACATAGCTAGGATGGGTTAAGTGACTCGGTCAGGGTAACACAGCTAGGAAATGTCTGAGGCTAGATTTGAATCCAGGACCTCCCGTGTCTGGACCTGATTCTCAATCCACTGAGCCACCCAGCTGCCCCATCAACATGCATTTATAAAGTACTTACTACATGCCAGGCTCTGTGCTAGGTGCTCGAAACATGTGTAGAAACAAACAAAAAAAAAAAAAAAAGGAAAGACATTCCCTGTCTTCAAGGAGCTTATATTCTAATGGGCAGAGTTGAATACATAAAAAATCAACTGAAAGTTAAGGGATTGGAGGTGGGGAGAGATTGATGGAAAAGAAGTCTAGAGAGTCAGGAGTAGAGCCCTAAGAGGAATGAAGAAAGAACACAACTTTCTTGAGATCTTTCCTTAAAATGGAATTCCTGGGAGATACTGAGCAATCAGAGGAAAGGATCACAGGGTAGAATGACCCTCAAAGGTATAAAGGCTGCTGAATGTCAGAGAAAGAGAAGTCCTTTTAGATGATTGACAAACATTCAGGGGTCCCAAAGGGGTGAGCAGAATGAGGGGGCTACAATGTCCCTAGTCCAGAGCCCAACCTAACCAGATTGGAAGGAGTGAGCTGTCTGGTTCTAAGTAAAACAAGAATGTCAAGATTCACACAATTCAACTCCTGCAGTCATCCATCTCCTCATTGTCTTTGGAGCAAGATTTCCTATTTAGGATGCCAACAGCTAAGTTAAGGTCTATGGATAATCAAAGAATCATGTGATTCATAGAACTCACGGTCTCCTTTTTTATTTCTTTGCCTCTATCACTACAGAAACCAAGAAGGACCCCACAGGACCACAGACTCTTCTTTTTCTTCATTTTGGGGGTTGCCATAGCTAAAAAATGTATTACTTATGACCAACCTCCTGATAATAAGACTCTCTTCCCTTTGCTAGTATAGCACCTGCTCTGTGGCTCTCTCTCATGAGTATGATTCTCAAGGTATTGGCTACTAGATTCCCTCAAGGTTTGTAGTCATTCAACTAATAGCTATATCATTATATCAAATACTATAGCTCATGAGCCCCCACCAATGTGCTTTGTGCCATGATAATGACTTAATTATTTGTCAAAAGGGATATTTATTAAGATTATCCAGTGAGAAGAGTTAAATCTATGACCCATTACATCATCAGCGTATGGAGTCCAGGGAAAAGTGGATTCAGGCTGAAGCAGAAAATGACTTCATAGTTACTAGAAGTTCTTTGGCTAAAATTCTTAGGATGTGCCTCTAAGGTATAGTTTTTGACTAGGATATTTGTGAATCTATGTCTAGACTTTTCTTGGCTCTGTCTGCTGACACCATTTGACTTGTTCTAAAGACTCTACCAAGACATCAATAAGAAGACAGTGAATGCTTCAGCCTTCTGAAATTCAGGAAGTCCTGTTCTAGTGGAGGGTTAGGGGAATGGGGAGGAAACCTAGGCTGAGATGGAAGGGCTCTCTGTCACCTATCCCTAAGCAATTCCTTCTCAGTCTGGCCTCCTTCCTCCAAATATGACTTGGTTTGATGCCTGGGCTTGACCTAGTTTGATATTCTGTAGATGAGCTCTAGGTGACTGAATTTACTTGGACAGTCCTATCATTCTTCCTGTGCCAGATCATTTCCATTTCATTCAGTGGCTCATCACAGACATCTAAAGTGATCAAGACCTTTTTGCATAATTATTATGCCTTCAATTGACTGACTGATTGATTCGGTAGTGTTGCTTTCCCATATGGTAAAGGTACCAATAGCATTATATCACTTCCTCTAGATGAAGTGGGGCGATTTGATTGATTTACCCAATTGATTCCTGCCATTATGTTAAGCTGATCTTCTGAATCAAACATGGTCTATTATTGGGACCCTATTCAAAACCTTTTTAGATGGAGTGGGATCTCCCAGATTTCTTTCAAGAACCTTACATCTTTTCCATCCTGCAGTGAGGTAGCAGAGTGGGGCTTTGTAGTAGACCAAATAGAAATAGCAGAAGTAACAGACTAGGGAATTGAGTGCTGGACTCGGAGTCAAGAAAATCAGAGGTCAAGTCCTTCCTCTGACACCAGCTCTGTGACCTTGGACAATTTAATGGACCACATTGCTTCAGTTCCCTCATCTGTAAAATGGGAAAAATAACACCTGTTTAACCAGGTGGTTATCAGGATCTAATGACATCACGGCAAAGCTCTATGAAAACCTTGAAGCACTAGGTAAATGCTTCAAGCTTTCCTAAAGCTAACTATTATTGTTGTTGTCCTTGTTTAGACTGTGGCAAAGTAAGTGGAATCCAAATTGAGGTTTAGCGAATCTCTCCTGGTGTACTTTGCTAGTGATTTACATAACTTCTGCTACTCCCATAATAAATGGAAAACTTTCTACTCCCTCTGACAGTGGTTAAAGGTTATTCCAGAATTTACCAAACAAAACCTTCCCAGGCTAGCCCAGATGCTCTCTACTGCTGCTGTGAATAGAGTCTGATAGGCGACCCAACCAGGCTTTTCTTTTTTCTTTGTAAATTCCACTTAGAGTAGAATTCAAGATGATACAGATCAGGAGATGGGAGGAGAAGGCCACTGCTCGGGAAACAATGAACCCTTAATAGCCCTGTAAGCAATCAGGCAGGCATTTGTGTCTCCAGCCACGGATGTGGAATTTACAGAGTGACCACGCAGCAGCCTGATGCGACCATTTGGAAACTGGCATGTTTCTAATTACATGGGAAATGATGGGTTTGGAGAAGAAATGACCCAGAACACTCAACTGTTTCAGTATCTGATTAAAGGAAATAAAGCTTGAAGGGACCAAACTAGAGGACTACACTCGGGTCTGGATTTTATTCTTTTGCAGACTCATTTGAAGTGTTCCCTCTGGCACTCCCTTTGCTTCCTTACAGATTATTCCTCTGGCTTTAGCAAACATAAAGGAGACCCCATGACCAAATGCAGACAAGCAGATGAGGCTCTATATTTTAACCATCACTTGTATGGACACTGTTAATTCACAAAGAATGAATTAAGGGGGAAATTATTTTCTGTATTTAGTACATGCAAAAGAGAGTTTGGCATAGTGGATAGATTGAAGACAGGAAAATCTGGGTTCAAATCCTACCCCAAATGTTATTCTCTGTGTGACTGAGAAAATCTTAACTCTAAGCCTCAATTCTCTCATCTATAAAATGGAAATAATGCTATGTAGCTCATCAAGTGCTTTGCTACTTCTTGGTTGATTGATTTGTACGAGGATCAAATGAGATAATAAATATATAAAGCACTTGATGAACCTAAAAATATATTATAAAAATATGGTTTGGTGAATTGAGACCATCCTTGGGATCTAGAAGTCTTGGACTTAAATTCTCACTTGGGGGCACCTAGATGGCTCAGGGGATAGAGATTCCAGTCTGGAGACAGGAGGATCTGGATTCAAATGTGAATTCAGACACTTTCTAGCTATGTGACCCTGGGTAGGTCACTTAGCCCTCATGGTCCAGCCTTTACCATTTTTCTGCCTTTGAACTGAAACATAGTATTGGTTTTAAGAGGAAAGGAGGGCAGCTGGGTAGTTCAGTAGATTGAGAGCCAGGCCTAGAGACAGGAGGTCCTGGGTTCAAATCCGGCCTCAGACACTTCCCAGCTGTGTGACTCTGGGCAAGTCATTTGACCCCCATTGCCCACCCTTACCACTCTTCCACCAAGGAGCCAATATACAGAAGTTAAAGGTTAAAAAAAAAAGAGGAAAGGAAAAGATTTAAAAAATAAATAACAAACAAATAAATAAATAAATCCTCCCTCAGAGGCATACTAATTGTAGTCATTCATCCCTTCTTTCAAAGACATCACCTGCTGATGTCTTGACTATCCTTTGAATTGGATTTAAGAGAGGCAGAGTTTCACAGAGTTGTCTGCTTCACTCTGTCTCCTAGAATATTTCAAGTCCAGTCATAAGACAAAAGTTAGCACTACTGGAGATGGTCTGGGATGCAATATAATTGAGGCATATTCATTGGGTGCACAGATAAATGAATTCAATCATTCAGTGTCCCCAGTCCAATTCCCAAGACTGTAATTATAGAAAGGTTACTATATTTAGATTAGTGAAGAGAGTTTCCACACCAGGAATTCCTCAAACTAATGAAACTACCAGAGAGAATGTGATTTATATTATTGTCATTTATAAGGAACTTCTGAAAATTCAGATATTTTTCAGAATTGATGATGGATTTGGGTTTTCCATGATTTTAAAATTATAAAACCTGGTAAAATCCTTCCAAATACAACTTTTAGGGCTTCTGTATAAGTTCTATACTCCTCATCAAGTGAGTAGAGTGACAGACCTTTATAAGACTGAGATTTTCTTAGCAAGAGAAATGACTTAAAAAATGAAGATGGATTTCTCTCTGAAATAGGAATAGACCCTTGCATACCTTATCATACTTTTGTTACACGAAACTTCTTTGGTCAGCATGCAAAGCAGATGAAACTTTCCCATTTTCCATGAGAGAATAAAGACCTTTCTTTAAAGAAACAGAACTTTAACATATGTATACCACAGTTTGTTAAGAAATGAGAACCAGAACTGAGGCCAAGAGGTGAATTCTAGATACACTGAAGAGAGTCTTTTCTTTTTTTCTTGTCATAAAATTTATTCCAAATTCCAAATTCCTTTCTTTTCTGTTCTTTCCCTAGTTGTTATATAGCCAAATGAAATAAAGTACTTCCTTCCAGGAGAGGAAGTAACTGACTTTCAAAGAAAAGGTAATTTGTCATCGATGTTAGGGAAACAACTTTTACATTTGCCTCTTCTCTGTGTCCCATTGATCAACAGTTTTCCAAGGAGTGATTGACAACCGATCACTAAGATAAAAGAGATAGCCCAATATGGTATAGACTAGAGGTAAGGACTGAGTTGTATAGAGGACCGTGGCAGGATTTTATTATAAGATAAGTATAGCAGTAATGGTAGTAATAGTAGTAGTAGTGGTAGTAATAGTGGTGGTGGTAGTAGTAATAGTAGTTTTAGTAGTAGTAGTAGTTATTGTTGTTTTAGCTTAGAGGATTCCTCTCCAAATTATTACTGGAAAGTCTCAGACTCTTTTCTGGTATCTTCAAATTGGTTACTGCTACCACTCTTCCTTCCTCCATCAGGCAGAGGAAATGGTACCATTTTGGCATCCTTTCTCTTCTTAGCATTCTCCCTTGTGTGGTACCGGAGGAGTACAATAAACCTTCTATACTCCCACTTTCATTCTTTTCTTTTTTCTCCTCATCAACAATCCAGATCTTGGCACCACTATCAGGATTTGAGCTGCTGTACTTTGTCTGCTTTTAGGAGTTCAGTAGGTGGGAGTCTTTTTGTAGGGGAAAGCACACAGGGCTCTTTTCCATGACGCCAACTTCTTCAGTGTTAGTTAAAGGATATTTCATGTGGCTGATGGTCTAAAGCAGGGGTCGGCAATGTACGGCTCTCGAGCCATATCTGGGTCGTTTGAGCACCAGATATGGCTCTTTCTGCAGGAGCCATAAAGTCCATTTTTTTTCAGGCGCTGTTACAGGAGCCTCACTGTGAGCACTGGACGGCTCTCACGAAATTACATTTTAAAAAATGTGGCGTTTGTGGCTCTCACAGCCAAAAAGGTTGCCGACCCCTGGTCTAAAGGAAGCATAAAAAAGGAGATAATAAGTCATCAATACACAGATTGCTTGTTCTTGTGGTTTATTCTTATTCCTCGGCCTCAACTATGGGCAATTTTGCTTGTTCTACTTGAATATTTGTTTCTTCCTCACCTTGCCCCATCTCTCTTTTCTGTCTGGTACTTTCAAGGAAGATTTACCAGCTACATCTTTTGGACTGTTTTAGCTCTGGATAAAGGAGCTCTTTGCATCCAGGGGCTGTTTTACCTCTTGTCCTCTCTCCAGATCCTACCATAGTGCTTTACACAGAGGAGGTGCCTTATCAGTTTTTGTTTGATTGGCTTAGATGATCTTCCATCTACACAGTGTGACTCCTCCTATATATATATGTATATATATATATATACTAGAAAATATGCATATACTACTATATATAAATAAATAATATAGTTATAGATGTACCTATATCTACTTATACTTGTATATATGGGGGTATATACATATATATGTGTATATATATGTATATATATACACACATTGATGTCTCTTTATATAATACATGTGCCTCTTTATAGAATAGCTTTATATGCATGCACATATCTATGTACTTACATGGGTATATCTGTATATATAGTTGAGGATCTATTCCCAGAAAACAAGATTTCAGAAGGAGCCACCAACTACCACCACCTACAATAGAACAAAAATAGGAATGTTGTTATTCATCTTAGTATGGCCAAAAGTGAAAAGGGGTGGGAAGAACAGCTTAAAAACAAGAGTTAAGAGTTGCGAATCAGTAGTAAATTAGTATACAAATGTGTGTGCACACACACATATATACTATGCAGACACATATGTACACATGTATATATTTTTCCTTTATAGGTATGTATATATACATCAATGAAAAAATATGGGCACATAGCAATGTCAGTAAATAGTTGGAGCCTCATCCTATGATTAAGATCAGTGATTCCCAAACTTTTTTGGCCTACCACCCCCTTTCCAGAAAAAAATATTACTTAGCTCTCCCTGTCACATACTATCACCACCTCCTTACAGTTATTCACCGCCCCCAAATGCACCTGTGGCCATCACTGCTCCCCTGGATCTCTGCAGCACCCACCAGGGGGCGGTGGCGCCCACTTTGGGAATCACTGATTAAGATGAACAAACACAAAGGATGAGTTAATGAAATTGAAATGAGCTTCTCTACCAGGAAAAAACAAAAAGGAAGTAGCTATTATGAGTTAATACTAGGTTAATACTAACTAAAATTAGGTTAATACTAATTTCTCCTAGGAAAGGTTCCATCATCATTGTAGAAAAGCAAGGAAACAAGGATGATGCAAAACCTTTAAGGGCTTGGATATTCTTAGGAAATAAGTAAAATCTTTGAAGAAATGCTCTAGATCCTACCATTAGAAACCATTAGATTTCTGGTTACTCAGTTACTGCGAGGAGAACGTAAAAGGTGTCTCATATTCCGCAAGTACCATTAACCCCAAGGTAGGCTTTGGAAGGTAATGTATAATATAGCTCTTCTTGGGAGGAGGAAGAATTTAGTTCTAAAAATGTAGCCTTCTGGGGTTGTATTTTCTTCTCTCTGAACTTGTTTAGAATTCAATATATGGTTTTAACACATTTCAACTACTTTAAAATCTGTTTGAGTTTGTTGTATCTTATGCAGACTTTATTGCTGTTTCCTAAAATATATATATATTTTGATTCCACCTACGTAGTACATAAATAACTTTGTTATTCAACTCAAATATAAACAAAACAGACAGATGGGCCAATGCCAAGGTATCCTCACTTCTTAGCATGAATTCTGATTTATTGGGTCCTGTAGTAACCTTGATGTTTCCTAACAAAATCAACTTTGTAATTTACTAAATATGCCCCAATGGTCCCAACTAGAAAGGTGGTGGTATAAAAGTGATGTATGTACAGTGCCAAATATTCATGTTGCCCTTTCTTATTAATGAGAATGCTTTATAGCTCACTGTATTGGCTAATGTTTAAAATTTAAATACCTAAATTTGTGGGCCTTGACTTGTGTTTCTCTGGTTGCTTTCATCTATTTCAAATATAAGACCCCAAATCTAGAAATATTTATTTGGGAAACTATACCCTGTTTTTTAGGAACATTGAGTTTATTTTAATGATCATTGGAATATTCCATTAATTTTATTATTCCCAATCTCATCAGTCATTTGTAGATCATACCAATTTGTCACTTCTCTTTTGCCCTTCTCCCTCCTCTTCAGACCTATTGACCCCTTAGTAATAAGACCTTTAAGTTCATCTCATTCCTCCCCTCTTTTAGGTGAGGATACATAGCTACTGAAGAGACTCACCCACTATTTCAGGAGTTTTAAGGGGCAGGGCCAGTTTGAACCCAAGTCCTGTGTCTCCAAATAGAATAATTCCTTTCCATTGAACTAAACCTTTATTCATTCATTTAATTATTAAAAAAATTTTGAGTGTACAGAATGCCACACTAAGCATTAAGGAGGCAGATAATATGATTAAGAAATAGTCCGTGACTTCAGAGAGCTTCCAGTCTAGGAGAGGGTTATGACAAATATAAGGCAAAATAACTCATAACCATGACATAAAGGAAGAATAGATGTAACTTAAGGTGAGGTTGAATGGAGATAAGAGCATCCTCCCAACTAAGGAGGGGTCAGGGAAGATTTCATGGATAATATGTGATTTTAGACCTTGTGAAAAAGCATTTAACAATGTGGCCCACTGCCATATGTTATTTATGGGCAAAAAGTGAGAGGAAATCTGGACACGTAAATGCTATCATCAGTTGTTGTTATTGCAAATTCATTAAAAAGAAATTGGGGAGAAAGTGAGATTGGGGTAAGAGAGAAGCCAGGATGACACACCATTTGGGGATAAAATATATTGGAAATCTTGCCCACTATGAAATTAGAGCAGGAGTCTCAGATTTCAATTGTTCATGCTCCTGTTTCCCCTCATTCTTATGGAAGATGGAGAGCTGTTTTGTCTTCCTTTGAATTCTCCTCAGAGAGTCTTTTCTAATCATCAGCCCTCTGCCCAGCCTAAATGTTACTGAAGCCAAAATTCATGAAAGCCCCATAATTCAGTGGGAAGTCACTGGATTGGGAGTCCAAGGATCTTGGACTCTAGCGTATACATGTACTATATATATATATAGCATATACTGGGATTCTAGCATATACTCCCTATATGACTGTGGCAAGTTACTTTATCTTTGCCTCAACTTCCACATTGATAACTTTAGGATAATAATAGCATGACTGCCCAGGGTTCTTCTTCAAGTCAAATATTGTTTTTTATTTAATAATATTTTTAAAGACATTTGGCAAACCTCAAAACTGGAATAAGAATAATAACAGTTAATATTAATATTAATAATGATATTATTAATTAATAGTATAACTAATACAAATTAACCATATTATTGATCAATATTAATTAATTATAATAATAGTTAATAATAGCTTATATAGCACCTACTCTATACCAAGTACTTTAAATATAGTAACTCAGCAGCCTTGGGAGGTAGCACTATTATGATCCCCATTTTATAGTTGAGGTACCTGAGGCAAACTGAGGTTAAGTGATTAGCCCAGAGTCACACAGCTAGTAAGAATCTGAGGCTGTATTTAAACTCAGGTCTTTATGACTTCAGACCCCTCATTCATTTCATTGGACATCCTATCTCATTTGTAAAATAAAAAACAAAAATGGCCTTTGAGGGTCCTTCCCCTTCTGAATCTAAGACTCCTTGACCACTGTCCCTTCTTAAACCATGGCATACAATACCAGAGGCACGAATTTTCTTTGTAACCTTCAAATAGGTCATCCTGTCCCATCCCTGTCCTTCCCATTTGTGTTTGTTGCTATAGTAACCTTTCTTGTCCATACATGTGGTCAGTGGCTCATCCTTTAAAAATTTTCAGTGGCTCCCTAGTACCTCCAGAGAAAATTTTGAGGTCCTTTGTTTGGAATTCAGAGCTATCCCCAATCTGGCACCACCTGATGGTATAATCCTGCCCATTTTAAGATAAGGACTTAAGGGACTCTATGAGCCTAAACTCATTCTTTCTCGCAGTCAAGCCACCGAATACCATTTTTTCCTTTGTACTTGGAAGTTATTCATAGGAATCATTTAGAGTGGGAGGGTTACTGTATTTTGTGTTAGGCATTTGCCAGCCCATTTGATTAGTTTTCTATCAGCTTATAACAAATTAGGGTAGCAGCCTTGGCACCATATGTCTGTTAGGAAAGCAATAAAAGTTCCTGCTTTACCCCGATTAACTGCAAATGTTGGGGGGCACAGAGAATTGTGACAAATGTTAATTTTGGTCCTTGTTCTGAAGAAGTGGGAAAAGACCATGATTTGCTGAGAACACGCTCAATTGTTCAAGCATCATATGAAGGGAATTAAATCTTTCTTTTGCATCCTAATAATAATAAAAAAAAAATCCTTGGTTATAATGAACGCTCCACTGTGCTTATCTCGTGCACAGTGTAATTTAAATATTTTTAGCAACATCTTCATATTTCAACACAGAGCAATTGACTTTTAAGTAAATGTCTCTCCCTTCTCTTTGCTCCTTCACATGCCACATGGGGGGAAGTGGTAGGATTTATTCCCTTCTCCTCTCTCCCTCCCCATGTATCTCTAGGATATCTGCCCTCTTTCCTCTTGACCCTAGTACTTGACAGATAGCTTTTGCAATAGGCTTCAGAAGCTGTCAGAGCAAAATATGTTTTTCAATTTCTGATAGAGGTAAACATCTATTAAGTGGAGAGACAAGACCCAGATAGCAAGGGACCTTCTCAGAAGCCACCATTTTACCTGCTGGCTTTAGTCAAGGAATGAAAAAGCCACAAGGAAGGAAGGATATGAGAGCAATGCTGTGTCTTTCAGAGAAGCAATCTGAGCCCTGAGAAATGCAATGTAAAGTCAGATGGCAACCCTTCCAAGGCTTAAGCTGGAGGTATCATAAATCTAGGGTGGAAGAGAGCTCAGAGGTCATCTAACCAGAATCCCCTGATTTTACAGATGACAAAACTAAAGGCAGCTGGGTAGCATAGTGGATAAAGAATTGAACTTACGAGTCAAGTTGAAATTCTGCCTCAGACACTAATTGTGTGACCCTGGACAAGTCATCTCTCCCCTGTTTGTCTCAGTTTCCTCATCAGTAAAAGAAAGATCCATTGGATCCACTAGAGAAAGAAATGGCAAACCACTCCAGTATCTTTGTCAAGGAAAGTTAAAAATGAAAAAGAAAAGTTCAGAAGAAAAAGCCCCCTGGATAGTTACGGACCTTGTGGTCACAAAGAGTAGGAGGACATGACTGAACAATTGAACAGCCACAAAAAAACAAACAAACAAACAAACAAATAAATAAATAAGAGGATAATGATAGCCCTCTTTCCCAGGGAGGTGTGAGCAATGAATGGCACAATTCATATTTTTAAAGGAAAACTTCACAGACCTTAAAGAATCCTATGAATACTTGCTTTTGTTTTGCCCAAAAGTCACACCTGGAGTTAATGGCAGACTCAAGATTTAGACACAGACATCTGACACCAAAGCTAGCACTCTTTTCCTTTTATCATTCTATTTGGCACATAGCTGGTGCTTAGTAAATACTGGATGATTGATTAATTGATTTAATAAAGAAAGCCTTACCTTCCATCTTAGAATCAATACTGGGTATTGGTTCTAAGGAAAAAGAGTGTAAGAGAGAGGCAATGGAGGTTAAGTGTTTTGTCCAGGGTTACATAACTGAGAAGTAGCTGAGGCCACATTTGAACCTGGGAACCTTTGGTCTCCAAGCCTGGTTTCAGCTGGCTCTTTTTGATTAACTGTTTGAGGAAAGTCTATACATAATAGACCTAGAAAGAAAAAAAATACATCTAAATATAATAATGCTTCTCCCAAGAAATGGGCAATTTAAATGACCTGTTTTCTTTTCTTAGTCTTAACCAAGAGTTAAATCTGAGACCCTAATCTTAAGTAGCTTTCTTCTCCGTATTTTAACTCATTGGATATCTATTTCCTTTTTAATTAAAAAAAAATTCTTAATGATTTGTCTTCAAGCTAGCCTAGACCCAGGAGATCCTGTAAGCCTTATTTAAGCACAGAAACTTCTACTAATTTTCTTTCTGAGAAATTGTTCCTTTTCTTTAAAAAAGGAGTTTGCAAACTGAGGACATCTCAAGGTAAAATACAGCTACCCATAGCTGTGTGTTTTCTTTTCTTCAGTTCCTGTTTGCTATTGCACATTGTAAAACAGATGAGCTTAAATTAAGGCAGCATTAATTAAGCATTAACTTAATGTTCCTCAGGCATTATGTGAGGCCTTTCATAGTAATGAACAATTTAATCACGTTAGGTAAACTAGCTCACCAGTTATTTGTATTTTAGCTCAGGCAAAGATGGGAATGTTCAGGAATCTACAATACTGAGAAAGAGATGAGTTGAAAACACTGTGTGTGGAGAGGATCTATCTCTATAAGAAAGTCCAGGAGCCAAGAAGGAGGAGTCTCAGTGGAAAGAATTAGGGTGAGGGGGAGCCAAAAGGGAATGTGAAGTCTTTGGATCTTTGGGGTACACTACAGACCACCAAGACAGAAGGAGAAATTAGATGAGAAGAGTCAGGCAAGGGATAACTTTAGTATGGGTACACGATATTGTCATAATGAGAGAATTCAACTCCTTAAACCATCTCAGGTACTTTTAACCTAATTACGTTCCCTTGTGTGAGATCTCATCTCAACCTATCAGTCACTTAGAGACCTTTTAGAAATGGAATAAGTTGGCACAGGAATCATTTACTTGTCACTCTAGTAGAATTTCTCATTCATCTCTGTCAGGTCTGTTACAATGAGCCCATCATCCTCTTCTCCCTCCTCCGTCCGATCCATCTTTCTTTTCATTGTCATCTTCGTATGATCCCATCACTCTTCTACTCAAAGGTCTCAGTAGCTCGCTGGAGCTCCCCAACTTCAGGCTTCTCCATCTGGCTTTTATTTTAAGAGCCAACTGTACTGCCGCCATTTTTCTTATTTCTTCCCTTCATATTCTCTATGGTCCTATCAAAATGTCTTCCTCTCTTGTCTTTTGAATATTCTCTGTTCTTTCCTGACTCCAAAGAATTCCGTATAGCATCCCTCACCATAATTGCCTGTTGGATCCTGATCCACCTTTTATATCATCTTATCTTTAGAGTCTTCCTTGGTCTCTCCCTTGCCCTCGAGACCCCCAACACACATACAAATCTACTCTTGGTCCTCATAGAGAACTTGTAGATCCCCAAACGACTGGACAATAATCAACCTTCTTTTAGAACGAGTTATTCCCCCTGCTAAGCAGAGTCGATGGCACGGGCCAACATTCTCTCGCTGATAGGAGCACTTCTCTAACCGGAGAAATTTGGACTTAATGCCTTTGCTATGGTGAATATTAGAAATTCAAATTTTGAAATTAGTCTGTGCTCTTTTATTTGAGCATCCGTATATTGGTGCTGGGCTAAATGAAAATTATTCTCATTTGGCAGTTCTGAATCGAATAGCTGAATGAAATTTCAGGTTGATAACTTGCAATTACATTGATTTCCATCTTGCTTCTTGGATAGTCTTCAAAATGACAGCGTGGGTAGCGATTGTCGCCGGATCAGCGGCCGTAGCCTTCTCGCACCTCCATTGAGGCTGACAGATGCCCAGCCGGACCGGGGAAAAGACCTTCCAAGGACTCTCCAAACCTGTTGGGGCGCCCTGAGTGCCCCGACACCCCGCCTGCGCCTCGCTTGGTTTAATTAGTTGGTAGGGAAATAGATGGGGGTTACCAGTCCTTGGGATAAGCGGAAGGAGATGACAATCAGTTAAGCAAGAGGAACTCCGTCTGACAGGTGTATTGTAGGTTAGAGAATAAATAATGAAAGAAATGGCAGTAATTAAAATGTGTTTACTTAAGTTGACAATTGCTTGAAATATGGTTGCATGGTAAAGACCTCATTATAAACCGAGTTCGGTGCATAAATATGAAACTTATGTCAAGGGGTAATTAATCTGCTCTCCTAGGTGGACGGATGGGTCACTTGTGGCTGGGTCTAGCTTGTTTACATGAGATGAGCCAGATACTAAAAGTGATGTACTTATTATCCTAGCATTTAAAAAATCTTTTAAGCAGTGAACTAATTTTTTAAGGGCTGTTAGGTAGCTGCAAGACAGAATTTATGAGCAGAAGCCCTAAGTGGGAGGGCAGATCCTTGTAAGACAGAGTGAAGATCTGAGTGATGACTGGGGAGACAAGATTTGGTGTAGATCTTTATATATAATCTTTTTTTTTTTTTAAAATATGACTATAAAAACCTTTACCTTCCATCTTAGAATCAGTGCTGTGTATTTTTCCAAGATAGAAGAACAATGAGGGCTAGGGAATAGGGGTCAAGTGACTTGCTCAGGGTCACATAGTTAAGAAATGTTTGAGGCCAGATTCAAACCCAGGACTTCCCATTTCTAGGCCTGGCTCTCAATGCACTGAGTCACCCAGCAGCCTAATATACTTTTTTTTTTAAACCCTTAACTTATGTGTATTGACTTATAGATGGAAGATTGGCAAGGGTAGGCAATGGGGGTCAAGTGACTTGCCCAGGGTCACACAGCTGGGAAGGGTCTGAGGCCGGATTTGAACCCAGGACCTCCCATCCCTAGGTCTGGCTCTCAATCCACTGAGCTACCCAGCTGCCCCCTAATATACTTTTATAAACAAAGAACCTTCATGAAAGGTAATGTTGCCTAATGGAAAGAGGCTTAGAGAAAACCAGCTTGATCATTAGATAAGTCACTTTTAATCAGTTTTTAATGGGTGACAAGGTCTTCTTCTTAATTCCCATTGAAGCTATAAGGAAATATCCCCGTGATGTGGAAGAATTTTGAAGCAGACTCTCAGGGATGCAGAGAATTTAATTTTGAAAATAATAACAACAATCATGATGATGGCATGTATAACGCTTTACAAATTGGATCTCATTTGATCCTCACAGCAACCCTAGGATGTAGTTGCAATTGTTATCTTCATCTTATAGTTGAGAAAACTGAGGGATACAGTAGTTAAATGACTTGCCCAGGGTCACACAACTAATAAATATATAAGGCTAGATTTGAACTTGGGTTTTCCTGACTCTGAGACCCATTCACTGCAACAGCTATCTGTCCCTGTTGAGTAAAAAGCACTCTATTAAGTTATGAGAATAACAAAAATTATGGTACCTGCCCTGGAGAAACTTACAATCCATTAATTTTATATTGATTTATTAAGAATAATTTTCCATGGTTACATGATTCATGTTCTTTCCCTCCCCTCCTCCCACCCCTCTCCCATAGCTAACGAGGAATTCCACTGGGTTTTACATGTGCCATTGATCAAGACCTATTTCCATATTATTAATATTTGCATTGGGTATCATTTAGAGTCTAAATCCCCAATCATATTCCCACTGACTCATGTGATCAATTAGTTGTTTTTCTTCTGTGTTTCTATTCCCACAGTTCTTTCTCTGGATGTGGATAGTGTTTCTTTCTCATAAGTCCCTCAGAATCATTCTGGATCATTGCCTTGCTGCTAATACAGAAGTCCATTACATTCGATTTTACCACAGTGTATCAGTCTCTGTGTACAATGTTCTTCTGGCTCTGCTCCTTTCACTCTGCATCAATTCCTGGAGGTCATTCCAGTTCACATGGAATTCCTCCAGTTCATTATT
>NC_058130.1:23700070-23710050 GCF_016433145.1 Gracilinanus agilis | reverse complement strand
CTTTCTTTCTTTCTTTCTTTCTTTCTTTCTTTCTTTCTTTCTTTCTTTCTTTCTCTCATACTGATACGAACCTTCAAAGAATGAAAGAATCCCTACTCTGAGGAAGTTTTTTATACAATTATAAATTGTATAAGTAAAGGCAACAAATGCTGGATCTTTTCTGTGTCTATATGGGGTTTCCTCCAGCCTCCCTCTCCATAGAGAATAGTCTGCATTTGTGCTTGTATTCATAGGGCAAAGTTGCATGTTTATGGTTAATGTTTTTCATCTCTTCTTTGCTTTTAAACTATCTCCCCCTCTTAAAGAGTTTACATTATAAGTAGCAATAGATCTCCTCTTGGTGTTTTGAAATCAGATTGGGGGATTTTAGCTCAGAAGGTTGGATCCATTACTATGTAATTAGAGCGAGACATTCGCAGCAAAGTGTTTAAAAGCCGTATCGAGTTGGAGAAGCATTAAGTATAAAATTAGACTTATGGCAAATATGAAGTTTCGTTTTAAATGATTGTTGGAACTTTCCTCCTTATATTAACGTAAGTGCAATTTGGCTTTGCCCTTCTCTGATTTATTTACTGGTCCTCCCCACGTTACACACTCTGCTTACTCGATGAATAATCATTTTTTCCACTTTTCTTCACGCACATCAGAATTCAAATATGAAATATTGATTTTTATTCTCCAATGCAAAGTGCTGGTGCACTAACAATTTTACTTGTGTTCTAAGAGATGAACACTGAACCAGAATGCACCAAGATATTAATGAAGAACATTATTTTCTCTAACCTTGAGATCTTTCCCCTATCCACAGGAGGTATGAATGTATGATTATTTTAATGATGATGATGATGATGATGATGATGATGATGATGATAGCTAACAGTTATATAGCACTTACTTTGTGCCAAGTGCTATGCTAAGTGCATTATAATTTTTAATCTCATTTAATCCTCACAATACCCTGGAGAGGAGGGGTGTATTATTATTCCCATTTTACAGATAAGGAAACTGAGGCAAACAGATAATTTTTTTTCCCAAGGATACCCAGCTAGTAAGTAGCTGAGGCTGGGTTGATCTCAAGTCTTCTTGACTCCAGGCTAGACAGGAAGGCTGAATTTAGAGTCTTAAGTCCTGGATTTGAATCCTGTTGCTTCCCTTTCTTAGGCAAATCACTTGGCATTCAGCAATGTGCTGAATTCAGCTATATGCTTCAGAAATAAGCCAATGCTATGAATCTGGGCTTGATTTATTGACTTGCTCATTGTCTAGACCTAAGAAAGTGGTAGAAAAAATGTTAATAATACATATTAAATTGAAATGTGTGTCATGCAGATTTATTTTTTCTGGAGAGCTGACAGTTCAATATTTGCTTACATACTGATCTTAGATTTAAGAGCTTAGATTTAAGGGATGGTCAGAGATCTTTTCATCTACCTTGGAAAGGTTCAAAGGATCACAGAAAGAAATTTGAATGGTCTCCTTCCTCATCTTCACTGCATGGCTTCCTTCAACACTACTCAAATCCCAACATTTTCAGGAAGCCTTTTATGCTTCTCCCACCCCTTTCCTCCTTCTGAGACCACCTTCCATTTATACGGTACATATCCTGGCTCTCCATGCCCTCTTCAATTAGAATATAAGCTCCTTGAGGACAGAGACCTTGCTTGACTTTCTCCATGTACAGTGCTGTCACATAGTAAATACTGCATAAATACCTATTAAGAATAAGAGATGTTCCTAAGGCTAAGTAGGTTGAAAGGGACAAAGTCAAGATTTGAACTCTGTACCTCTGACTATAAATTCATTTCTTTCTCCATTCAGCTCTCCTAATCAATAAATTGAAAACTTAGATTAGATTGCCTTCTAGGTTTGTGGTAACTAGGAATTTCTGAGGTGAGAGATATTGAAAAGAATTTAGGAATATTTTTACACACTCTCACAAAATTTCCACATGCTAATTTTCAGATTGTAGAAGAATGGCCAAATCTGGAACCATAGAGCTGGGAGGTGCCCCAGGGATCAGGAGTTCTTCATCTTTGCACATATATGTGTATAATATTTCATATTACATATAATATATTATATTTTAGATCATTTTTATATAAGTATAAGACCACCCTTTTGGTGGTCTGATGATGCTTTCTCTTCTCAGAATCATATTTTGGTCCCTAAATGCATAATGGAAGGAAATGCTAAATTTCATTAAAAATTTAGTGAAAAAAAAGATGACATTTTTTCTTTCATCCAAATTCACAGACTCCCTCAATCCCATCTCCGAAACCCCTTACTTTAAAGAGAACAAAACTGAATCCTAGAGATATTAAAATATTTTCCCATGATTATACAGTTATTAATCTCCACCTCCTTTAGCAAAACTGCCCTGAATCCTTCAGGTTAAATGTCCTAGCTGTTGCAATTATGATATTAATTCTACATTTCTTTATATATATTTTTGAGGGCTCAGGCTGTTTTATTTTTGTCATTTTATGTCAATAGCATATAAGACCAATCCTGGGACATATAAGTGCTTAATAAATGCTTATTCTGTGGATTAATTGAAGAGGCAGAATCAGAATTTAAACTCGGAGCCTTCACTTCCAAATTCAAATTTTTCTACTAGACTAGAGTATATCACTTGGCCAGGGCTTTGTAACCTGGAGTCAGAGTCAGACAGACAGACAGACAGAGACAACAGAGAGACAGAGACAGACAGAAAGAGATGGAAAGAGATTGAGAGACAGAGAGACAGAGACAGAGAGAAACAGAGAGAGAGAGAGAGAGAGAGAGAGAGAGAGAGAGAGAGAGAGAGAGAGAGAGAGACAAAACAAGACAGAGACAGACACACCGAGAGATAGACAGAGACAGAGAGACAAAAAGAGACAGAGATAGACAGATAGACAGAGAGAAAATTTAGAATTTTAAAATTTAGAGTCTTAGTGTTACAGAATCCTGAGGCTCAGAGAGGTTGAGTGAATAGCACTTGGTCACACAGCTGGACTTGGTAAATTTTTGCTACAGTTTTTGAGACAAAAGCTTTAGAAGCAGGAGGATGTGGGTCTGAGCTTTCCTACCTCTAAGTGCATTGCCTTCTCTACTACCTCACATTAAACATCTATATGAAAAGAATTAGGACATATTTCCTTTCTTTCATTAAAGGGTGATTTTTATGGGCCCAAAAGTGGCCATTTGCTGAATCTTTTAAAAAATGTTTAGAAATAACTGATTCAAGTAAAACAATATTACCAAACAATAGCAACACACCATCTCTTCGCAGGCACTGAGTAATCATTGAATGCTGGCTGATCTGAATGTTTACTACTATTGATTTGGGCAAGATCAAAATCTTTCATAGTCTATTGCCAATATATGCTTTCATCATTGAGGCTTTGATTCTGCAATCTGTAAGCAGAGAACACAGCTGGTGAATTAAATCCAATATTAAACTGTAGTCACAGGGAGGGAAGACCAAGGATCATAGTTTATTAGAAGACAGTATGTAGGACCTGAACTTGATTTTAGAGATTCTCTAATGAATTCAGCTCCTTCATTTTATACTGAGACCCAGGGAGGGAAAGGAACTTTCAAATAGCTGGTCATACTAAGAAATGGATCACCTAATTTCCAGCTGGGTCCTATTTCCCCTAAATTACATTGATTTTAAAAAATAGTACACAGTATTATCTTTGTTGAGGAAAATATATATATATGTATATATATATTTATATATAATTCAACTCAGTGAGCATTGATGAAGCCTAGGCTTTAGAGGCAAGGAGGTCTGAGTTCAAGTCATACCTCAGATACATACAGATCATGTGACCCTAGGTACCCCACTTACGCTCTCTGTACACTGAGAAACTCTTGTCTGAAAATTTTAGAGTAGGCTAGTTATCATTACTGTCATCATAACTAAAGTGCCTCACAAATATTATCTCCTTTGATCCACATGACAACCTTGTCAGGAAGGTATTATTATTTTCCCCATTTTACAGGTGAGGAAACTGAGGCAAACAGAAGTTAAATGACTTGCCCTTGGCTACACAGCTAGTGGGTGCCTGAGGCTAGATTTCAACTAAGAAAGATGAGTCTTTCTGACTCCAGATCCATCCCTCTATCCCCTGGTCCACCTAACTCCCAGTGAAATTATTGATCACACAACTCACCTAAGCCCAAAGGTGCAAAGACTTTAAAATACTCCCTGCCCTCAGAGTTCTCATATGCCTACACTGTACATTCATCTCATAATCTAACAAAACAAACCATGATTTTAGAGGCGAAAGCCCTGAATTCCAGTCTCGGCTTAGACATTTAAGAGCCTTGCAATCAGGTCCCAATCAACTGAGGTTAATAATTGCTCCCTAGTTACCTGGTGATTGGAAACATTTTTAAAATGCTTAGCAAACCTTAACGTATTATAAAAAGTTAAAGAAGTAAAAAGAGTGAGGAAGAGGGGGAAAAGGAAGAAAAGGAGGAGGAGGAGGAGGAGGAGGAAGAGGAGGAGGAAGAGGAGGAGGAAGAGGAGGAGGAGGAAATTCTCTGTAAAAGGAGAAAGTTGGACTAGATGACCCCTAAAGGTCCTTCAAGATATAAATCTGATCCATGATCTCCTGTCTCTTTGTCTTTCCATACAACAGCTTTCTCATCTTATAGAATGCTGAGAGACCAGTGAGGTTTTTGGAGGCTACCACAAGAGCACAAAAGATGGGGGAAGGCTTCGTAGGTGGCTGATATTCATAATGAAGGCAGGGATGTGGGTTTTGGGCACCTTCCCTGACTCCTTTTGCCGGCTGATCATATTCTGAGCACCTTTAGATTCATATCTTCTCTGGAGAGCCATCCAGTCTAATAGACTACTCTAGGCTAAGAGCAATTCTTTGCTTTTCTTTTGGAATGAAAACCAGAAAGTGGTGATTGGCAGGCAAATATTTAAAAAGCCAACAAAATTCAAGGAACACTTTAAAAGTTCCAGATTCTGTAGTTGTCTCCCTGTGGACGTGTCTTCCTGTTGGAAGATGATGCAATGTCTCTGCGACTACATCCTGGAGTTTGTTTGTGTGCAGTTGTTTCCATGTATGTTGTTTCTCCTATTAGACTATGATCTCCTTGAGGGCAGGGATTTTGTTTGCTTTTCTTTATAATCCTAACTCTTAGCACAGCACCTGGCAAATAGGCTTATTGACTGACTGGAAAGGAAAGCTTATGTAGTAGATCTATTTAGAGCAAAGAAGTTGTTTTGTTCAGTCATGTGTGACTCTTTTGGAGTTTTCTTGGCAATGATACTGGAGTAGTTTACTGTTTCCTTCTCCAACTCACTTTACAGATGAGGAAACTGAGGCAAATTTGGTTAAGTGACTTACCAAAGATCACCTAGCTATAAGTAATTATCTGAGGCTAGATTTGAACTCAGGAAGATGAGTTTTCCTGACTCTATGCCTGGTGCACTATTTACTGTGCCACCAAGCTGTCCCTAGAGTTAGGAAGATGTGGATTCAAATCTTGCCTCAGACATTCGATAGCTATGCCACTCTGGGCAAATAGCTTACCTTGTCTGTGTCTCAGTTTCCTCATCTGTAAAAAAAAAGGTATTGGACTTGGTGGCTTCCAAGGGAAGCCAAGATCTTGGAGGGGGGGCGGGGCGCGAAGAATAACAGCCAACAAGAGAAATGGCAACCTAGAATGCTTAGAGGGGGTTTTGGTGACAATTTCAGATGAATGGGTAGTCATCCCAAAGCCACTTGCCACCCTTGCTAGTTATCATTGACAACCCAATGGACCCTCAGGAGCTGAGGTGCCCTAGGGTAGCTGATTCATTGGTTTCCACATCTCTATTATTATGAGGCTCAGGGAGAAAGAGCCACAGACAGGGGAAGATTCATAGCTCCAGTGGAAATTGTATCACTTTGGGCACCTCTGGGAAAGCGAAATTCTCTACAAAGGAAAACACAGCAATCTCCCACCTCCCAAACCTTCATGTTTTCCTGTCAGTAAATATTCACATTATTTTGTTTTCATTGTCAGTATATTTTAGTGCTCCTTCAGAAGGGCTTAAAAGAGAGTTGGTGAGGAGGGGCAGTGAGGAAATGAGGAATTGATTGGGCATTGCAAGGCTGAGAAAACAGGTTAAAAATCCTGCCTCTGTTACTACCTGGGTAGCCTGGGGCAAGTCCCATCATATATAGTAAGGGTTAAAAATTAAAGGTTGGACTAAATGTATAAAAATGTAGTCACCAAAATATATTATTCAAGTCAGGATGACTTTTTTTATGGTAGTTTATTTATAACAGGAGAAAGAGTGAAAGCAAGGAAATCAGAGAGAGAGAGTAGATAATCACTCTGGCCCAGACCGAACCAGAGGCCCCAGCAAAGGGGACCCAGAGGTAAATTAAACAAGGGCTTTAGCTATGAGGCCTCCTCCAAGATGAGAGGCCTCTCCAGAGGCTAATACCTCCAGAAAAGCCAAGAAAGGGAGTCAACCTTTTTCACTCATCCACGTGGTAGTTCTAAGGAAAAATCCAAGCAGTCTGAGCCAGAACTCCTCCAAGGTCAAGTTTGAAGGTCTAAAAGCTGGTCACAGGAAATTCTTGCCACTTTTAAAGACCATTCATTTCATCACTTCCTGTGCCTTCCTTCCACTTTACATGGACCAATTGCAGCTGCAGTTTTGCTTAGGGCTACCTGGGGGCAGTCAATTCTGATTCATTACCCACTATTGCACGTGTGGGTCACAGACCTCCCCATACTTAAAAATAAGTGGGGTATATATGCTTCTTGTGATTAAATCTAAAAAATGAGCAGGGGAGAGTTAATTCCATCTTCACATATGCTATGCAGTCCTCAGTTTCCTTATCTGTTAAATGAGCAGTTTGGAAGATAACCTCTATGATCTTATGAGAATTATATTAATACTAGATAGTTTGTCTATTAAATTCAATCTGTTTCTTCTTGTGAATGGAAAAAGACATAAAATGACATTTATAATCCTTTATTATGAAGAGCTTGAATTGGACAAGGTAATCACAACAAGATCAAAGGGGGCTCTTTGAAGGTAGCCAGATTGATAGCAGAGGAAGCTTCTAAGGAATTGGAACACTGATGTTATAACCACTTCTTCAAATGCTATCTTTTTTCCAGTAAAAGATACCACTGTCTTTCCAGTCAAAAGGGCTTATAATCTTGGTGTCATCCAGCCTTCCCCCTCTTTCATTTCTCTATGATCAATATATTGTCTCTACCTTCTACCTTCTATAGCTTCTCCACTGCAGGTTCTCACTTCTCCACTACTATGTCCACCATTTACATATAGGTCCTCATTGACTGAACTATGGAGGAAGTCTTCTAATGGGTCTCCTTGCCGCCATCCTCTTCCCCCTCCAATCCAGGTTGCCATAGTGATTGTCTTAAAAGGTAGTCTGACTGTCATTCTCACCCTCTCCTCAAGGTCAGCAAACTCCTTTTGTTATTGTTCAATCATTTCAATTGTGTCAGACTCTTCAAGACCCCCTTTGGGGTTTTCTCTTCAAAGACCATGGAGTAGTTTGCCATTTCCTTCTCTAGCTCATTTTACAGAAAAGGAACCCTTCTCAGTGCCCTTTCTTAGATTCCTTAGCTCCCCTCAAGTTTCAGCTTATGCCACATCCTGAACAAAGACTTTCCAGATAAACCCAGGTTCTAGCATCATCATCATCATCATCATCATCATCAAAGTATTCTGTCGTTTGTTGGACATTCATTTCAGGAATGTCTGACTCTTCATGATCTCAATTGGGGTTTTTTTGGCAAAGATACTGGAGTGAATTGCCATTTCCTTTTCTAGCTCATTTTGCAGATGAGGAAACTAAGGCAAATGGGGTTAAGTAACTTGCCCAAAGTCACTGAGCTAGTAAGTGTGAGACCTTGATTTGAACTCAACAAGATGAATCTTTTTGTCTTCACACCTTGCACTCTACTTATGTTTAATGCTTAGGCTGTCCTACCTAATTATTTTATAATACTATAAATAAATATATAATTCTATAACATGTATTTATTTTCTATCTATTTCACAGTTACTTTATCTGTACACATGTTATTTCTCTCTTGAGAATTCAATCCAACAGGCATTTATCAGTCATCTATTTTGAGTCAGGAGCTGAGTTTGGCAGCAAACAATGAACACAAAACCTACTCAAACACTTACTAGCTTAGTGACCTTGAGTAAATGATTTAATCTTTTTCAGCCTCAGTTTCCTTATCCACAACAAGAATAAAAATAGCACTCATCTTGTAGGATTTCTGTGAGGATCAGATAAGATAATTAGTATGGAGAATGCCACACAAACACTAAAGTGTTTTATAAACACTAGCTGTTATTATTATACGCAGACAAAAGGGGAAAATCTTTGACCTCAAAGAATTTGCATTTTATTGGAAGAAAAAATGTACATTGGAAATTAAATACTAAAAAGATAAAAATAATTTCCATGGGGGAGTCTCATTCTGGTATGAAAATCAGTTGTTTAACAGTAGAATAGAGTTCCAAATTATTCAGTGAAAAAAAAATCTGAAAATGTCTTTACACTTCTCCAGGTCTATGCTGACCCGTCTCCATTGACTTTTCCCTATCATGCCTTTCAAATATTTTCTGCTTTGGAGCTCACTATATCCCTAGAAGTTCTTGTTGTCCCTGAGGCTTCACTTTCCAATTAGCTGGTCCTGTCTTTCTTTCTTTGCCTATTTATTTTCCTAGAGCTTAGCTCAGAGCCCAGGATTCAGTAAGTGCTTTTTGACTGTGTGACTAATTCAGTGGATGGATAGAACAGAGTGGCATAGGGACAAGAGAAGGATGGAACTGACATATAGATGCTTGTTGACTGATTGACCAATTCAGAGGATGGATAGGGTAGAGTAGGATGGAACTCAATGAGTTTTGGCCTTGGCAGTCTGAGTTTCAGAAAAGAAGTTCCTTGATAGCAGGGGTTATTTTTCTGTATGTCTTTGTATTTCCAGCACCCAGGACAGTGCTCAGTAGAATAGACGATAAAGTTTATTGAATTGTTAATGGTATCCAGGTCACTTAGAAATTTAGGGCCAAGTTAGCTGTGGTGTCCAGTACATTTTCTAAATTAGTATTTGCCTTTTCTGTAATGCTTATTTGCTTCAGAGCATCCAAAAAATATTTCAGAGCTGGAAAGAAAGAAAAAAAACCTATTAGATCTCCCAGTTTCTATAAGGGAAGAATATAGCCTCTAGATTGAAACTGTTATCAGATACCACAGCGATATAATACTTTCTCTTACACACAAAAGGCAAAAGAGGGGAAAAGCCTGTGTGTAAGACCAAATGGTTCTGCCCTCAGCTCTCCACCTGCATCTCTGTGCTGGCTAAGTTTCTCAATTAAGAAGATGAGCATTTCACCATTTACTGTACTTAGACTAGGCCAAGAGCCTTATAAATTTCTTTAAAATACTTTGTAAAACTGTAAAGTGCCAAATAAAATGTAAAGGGAGATATTTTTATTGTTGTTGTTTACTCAGGGACTAATAGGAACATTTTCTCTTGTGTTTTATTTCAAAGATGGCATATGGAAAGCTGGGTAAGCTACTTGGTATTTATAGAAGGAAGGAAGGAAGAAAGGAAGGAAGGAAGGAAAGAAGGAAGGAAGGAAGGAAGGAAAGAAGGAAGGAAGGAAGGAAGGAAGGAAGGGAGAGACAGAGGGGGAGGGAGGAAGGATGTTTACTATGAGGCAGACACTGTACTAAGTACATTATAAACATTATCTCATTTTATAGCAAATAAACATGCAGAAAACAAAATTTAGCTTTGCTTCTCTAAAATAAGATGGTCTCCATATACTTAAAATATTTAAACACTTCCACTTCATAATGAGTGTAAAGGGTGTGGTTATTGCTGAGTTGCCAGATGGAGAGGAAGGTTGAAGGTGGAGTGGAGAAGAACATGAAGGACAAAAGGTATCCACTGCTACTAATAGTTAAATTTTTTTTTTT
>NC_058130.1:23668966-23697158 GCF_016433145.1 Gracilinanus agilis | reverse complement strand
GAAGGAAGGAAGGAAGGAAGGAAGGAAGGAAGGAAGGAAGGAAGGAAGGAAGGAAGGAAGGAAGGAAAGATTTACATGCTGTCTCCTTATTAGATCATCTTTGATAGCAAGGACTATTTTTTGTCTTTCTTTGTATCCTCAATATTTAACACAGTTCCTGGTACTTAATAGGGACTTAATAAATGCATACTGACTTAACTGACTGACTCCCTGATGTTCCTTTTTCTGTAAAACAGGGATAATGATAATACCTTCCTCACTGGCTTCATTGCAAGGGGCAAATGACATAATATTTGTAAAGGGCTTTACAAACATTAAAATGCCATATACATGCTAGCTAACTAACTAGCTGGTAGTAGTAGTAATAGTGGAAGTAGTAGTAGTAGTAGTAGTGGGTGGCTCTTGATTCACCCCTACTTTCCAGCCTTAGGTTGAAGTTTGTTATTCCTATGGGAGTTTTAACAATAGGCTTTCAGGATGATTAGCATGAGGGGGTTGAAGTGGATAGAGTTTGTATGCTAGGTGGCCATGACCTAGGAGCAAGAAGAAATTAAATTAAATTAAATTTTTGGGGAAACTGGCATTTTCCCTCAATATCCACTCCTAGAGAGGGCGGGGAGAACCACTGAGGAGATTATTCATGAATGGCCTCGGCAACTGTCATGAATTATAAGGTTTGGGGCTGGACATTGCTGAAATTATCAGCTAACCATTCTAACCTTCCACTTTGCTTTTGCTAGGGGTGGTTGATTAACTTAACCTATTTTGTCTAATTAGTTGAGTTCTAATCACCACCTTTGTGTCTATGAGACACTTTCTCTTTTTGGGTGAAAGGACATATTTAAATTTGGAGCTAAAACCCATCCCCATGTGGCCTCAGGGATCCCAAGCATTATTACAGAAATTGATATTAGGATAAAATTTTGAACAATTAGGGATAAGTATCTAAAACCCAATTAACCTTTTTGCAGTTTGCCCCATAGCAGTCAAGTTCCTCTCTCATTTTCACTTGGGTGGGAATTAAATGAGATCTTTATCATGAACTACTGGGGACAAAAGTCAGGTTCTGGGAAGGCCAATATTAAACAGGGCCCAGGAGAAGTTGTGAGTAGTTAGGAGCTAGGGAGACCCTGCCTCATTCACAGGGGTGGTCTGTGTATTTAAAAGATAGATTCGATTACTTATCTTGTTAGCATTTTAGTCATATGGGTTCTTTTTTGGGCCACATTTTTTTTTCTCCTGAACATTATGTTATAATTAAAATATACCCTTTTACATCACAGGCTGTGCCCTCATGACACATGTGTTGTACCTGCCTTCATTCCCATTACAGCCTAGAGCAGAGGGCCTATTCTTGGGGAAGGTCAGACCCTTCTACCTGCATTCACTGCCATATTTCATTTTGGGGAAAGATGACAAAAAAGTAAATGTCAATCCTTTCTTAAAATTACTTTATGATTAAAGTAATTTCATCATATTAGGCTGCCACCATTAAGTCTGTGTAGGTTGTTCTGTACTTTTGACAAATGCTTCTCATTTAAATGATTGCTGAATGAGAATAGAACTTGGCAGGATTGTAGGACTGCCTCCCCTCTGTGGATGAATTCAAAGATACCGAACTTGTTCTGCTAACAGGAGCAGGAATGTCCCAACTGGCCCTGAAGCCTTACGTGCTGATCCATGTGAGGAAGCCAAGCCCACAGAGTCCCTTCTGCTGCCATTCATAGCCTACAAAGACTTTTGAGCTTTTCAAGTACTCCTATGATAGCTCTGGCTCCCTATTGCCTTCAGGATAAGATGTCTTCATATGATTGTGTTGGGCACAGAACCTGACACACAGTAGGCACTTAATAAATGTTTACTGATTGATCGCAGTGCTTGGCACATAGTAGGTGCCCCATTACTGCTTGCTCTCTCTCTAGGACTTGGATAATTCAATGGATTCAATTGTTTTAGTATTCCAGAAATTATAGTATTTTTATTGCTTTCCCCATTTAGTCTGTCTTTTAGATTTCAGTAGTCATTGACAAGCTAATGCAGTATAATATGAAAGAAAACTATTTTTTAATGATCCAGATGTTAGAAAACCTATCAGGAAAGAGCCTTTTAAAATGTATACTCCTTTCCACCTTCTACTCACTTCAAGCAGTCTGAGTAAAAGACTGGCTCTGTTATCAAACCTTCCTCATCATTAGTCTGGCTATGTGACCCTGGGTAAGTCACTCAACTTTTAGGTGCTCAGCCAACTCTCTAAAACTATAGGGTCATAAGATTTTATGTTGGGGGGCACAAAGGACCTTCAAGGCCAACTACTTAGATCACTTCCCCTTAGAGACGAGGAACAGAATGCCAGAGAGATTTTCTTTCTTTCTCTTCATCTGTCTTTATACCTACTCCTCCAGTTGCCATTCCCATACAGGGGGATTAAAAGTTTGTGGAATGACTACCTGCATTATAGAGCAGCATATACAGGGTACCCCAAAGTCTTAAGGAAGTTTTAAAATTTTAATAGCTTTTAACTGTCCTAAAATTTTGGGGATACCTGCATTTCTGGTATTTATGACAAAAGAAATATATAATCATCTCATTAAGCTTTGGGTTTTGGAGATAAAATGTTGCTGCTAATATCTGTGTGGCTTTGGGTAGCCCTTTTCCCTCTCTGATTCTCAGTGAATGATTGAATAAGATAGGACTATAGATGTCCTCTGAGGTCCCCTCCACCTTATGAGACAGCTGATGCCACAGTGCATAGAGCACTAGTCTTAGAGACAAGAAAACTAGTTCAATCCAGCTTCAGACACCTTTACTAGCTATGTGAGCTTGGGTAAGACACTTAACCTCTGCCTCAGTTTCCCTAGCTATAAAATGGAAAATAATAGTACTTTCCTTGAAGGGTTGTTGTGATGATCAGATGATATAATATTTGCATATAGTAGGTCCTCTACAAATGTTTATTCCCTTCTTTCCTCTGGATATAATTGTATGAAAGGATTATAAGAATTAGCTACACTGATCTAAAGATACTTATCTTTTTTTTTCTTTTTAAACCGATAAGCATAACATCTTGTATATCAAATAGTTAACAGCACCTGGGGAAAAAATTGATAATTTGACTTGAATTGAAAATTGTAACAGCATGGTATTATGATAGAGAGTCATTCAGTCACGCAGCAAGCATTTATTAAGCATGTATTATAGTTAGCACCATGGGCCATCCTCTGTACTAAAGGCTGGAGATCAAAAGAAAAGTAGAAATAAAGGCCATGCCCTTAGGCTTATTTCATAGTCAGAAGCCTAGAAAACCTGGGTTCCAGTCCCATTTCTGAAACATATTGGTTCTGTGTCCCCCAAACAAATCCCTTACCTTTTCAGTACACTGGGCAACTCTATCAGTTGCCAAGAAAGTATCAATTTCCAGCATTTAATAAAATGCCTGGAACATAGTAGACTTATTTGACTGGTAGACTGATTGCCACCCGACTTTGGGAGAGTGAATTTCCCCCATTGGGAGTTCTCTGTTCCAGTGAAATCTCAAGTCTAGTCTTTATTCTTATCTATTTCCTTTTTTTTTTTTTTTTTTTTTTTTAGAAAAGGGTTGTCATTTATATAACCACAACAGCTTTTAGCAATAATATAGAAGGGTTTTTTTTTTCTTTGTTTAAAGCATCTGGAGTTGTTTTCTTTTAGAGAAGACTGTTGTTTCTATAAAAATTCATAAGAACCACATGTTTTCTCCCTCTCTTATTGATTTTATGCAAATTATTTTGGTATTTTCTGACTTTTTCAGTTACAATAATAATAATAATAACTAGCATTTTTATAGCATTTAAAGGTTGTAAAGTGTTTTACAAATATATCTCATTTTAGGAGATCATATTTTAAGCTCACAACATACCTGGGAAGTAAATATAATTATTATCTCCTTTACAGATGAAGAAACTGAGGCTCAAAGAGGTTAATTGACTTTCCCAGGGTTGTATAACTAGGAAGCATCTGAGGCAAGGTTACAGGTATGGAGACCCCAGGTTCTGTGCTCTATCCACTCTGCCATCCAGCTGCCTCCAATGAGAGTGAGAATGATCTTTAGAGGCTGCCCCATTGAATCAAATGACCTGTAGAATTGAACATTTTTTCAATTGTATTAAGTATCCTCTAAAACTTTAATAATTATATTCTGTAGGTTCAGCCTGCCTTTTTCACATCAGAATGTTCATTTAGCAAATATATCTTGGAAATATTTATTTTCTGAAATAAGCAAATGATGCATAGAGAATATCACTGCAAGACAAACCTTTTAGTTCCGACAGTACCATGTGCTCATCACTTTTTTAAAAAAAAAAACAACCCTTAACTTCTGTGTATTGACTTATAGGTGGAAGAGTGGTAAGGTAGGCAATGGGGGTCAAGTGACTTGCCCAGGGTCACACAGCTGGGAAGTGTCTGAGGCCACATTTGAACCCAGCACCTCCCGTCTCTAGGCCTGACTCTCAATCCACTGAGCTACCCAGCTGCCCCCTGCTCATCACTTTGATGAAATATGTTTTGATGACTTCATTTCATGGATGTTTCTTAAGTGCAGAGAGCCACAGCAAGTATGGAGTCATTTCTGTGATTTCTGAAACCTCTCCTTTCTGAAATCCAAAAAGCAGTTAGAAGTGAAGGGTGAAGTGACAGAAGAGGATGAGACTCTGTAAAGAGTCGCAAGCAGCAGAATTACACATCTGATTTTTGATCAATAAAGGCTCCTGAGAACTTTCTTTTCAGGTGGACAGGTGGGATGCAGAAAATTAGAAGCCTTTTAATTAAAGACCTGCTGACTCTACATTTAAGTTATTGAAGAAGAAAAAGAAAAAAAAATGCCAATAAGCATGAAAATGAGTCTCCCAAAGTCTAACTAATCTAGATTGCTTTCTCCCTAAAAGCCAGGAGAAAACCAATTTGCCAGTCATCAGTGGGCTTTGTGATTCTGTTACATATAGGAGTTTTCCATTTAAATAAACACATTCTCTAAATGAAGCTGTTTCTTAAAAAGTGTATTCACATTAGATTTTTAAAAATTTGTATTCTCATATGATTCTTTTTTGAGAAGTAAATGGGGAGGAATGTCAGGCTAGATCTGATGTTATTAATATGGGAAACTCCTGGTGAGAGAATTCCTTCTTCTCATATATATCAACAAGTAGTCTATAACTTAAAATCCTAGAGAATTTTCTAGGGCACCAGAAGGACAGCTGACTTGCCTGGGGTTACAGAGCATGTGGCAGTGAAATTAGAATCCAGGACATCATAACTTTATTGCTGATTCTTTATTCACTAAAAGTCATGCTGATTTTTTCCAGTGTGATGGAAAGGTCAAATGCTTGCCCCTTTTTTTGCTAAGACATTTTCAGCCATCCTAAATGTGAGGCCAATCCAGATGCAACTTTTGTAAGCTTTCCTAGGGTGAATGTTTATATTTCTATTGAAAATATTATCTTTGCTAGAATTATTTTTTTACTGAAAAAATTTTAATTCAATTAAATTTACTTAAGTGCATACCCAGTATAAGCTCTGATTGTACAAAGACAAAACAAAAAGAAAGAAAGAAAGAAAGAAAGAAAGAAAGAAAGAAAGAAAGAAAGAAAGAAAGAAAGAAAGAAAGAAAGAAAGAAAGAAAGAAAAAGAAAGAAAGAAAGAGTGAAAGGAAGAAAGAGTGAAAGGAAGGAAGAAAGAAAGAAAATGTCCTGTCCTTAAAAAGTTACCTGTAATAGAATTTAGAATCTCCCAGATTTCCATTCTGTGCCACTTGTCTGGGGCCATTCGCTCTCAACTACATTGTCATCCAAATATTGTTCCCTTTCTGCTTTCTAATTCTGGAGTCATATTTCCTGGAAACTGTATCAATATGTTTTCTAAGACTTGACTCACAAATGAGACAACTTTCTAAAAGAAAATACCCCTCCAGGGCACAACTCTCCCATTTGTACCTTCTCCATCTATTACAACATAAGCTATCTATCCTTGAGTTTTTGGACTGTCTTCTTTTTGGTTTCCATATCCCTAAAGATTTACAACACTTGGGACATACTAAATGTCCAATAATTTTTTTTTATTCATTCATTTATGTTATCTATGTTAAATAGGCCTTCAAATGCTAACTTCATTTGAACATGAAAGCTAGGATATACATTTTGAGATCCTGTAATTGACTTGTTCTGTTGACATAAAAGGAAACTGAGGCCTGAAGTATTTAAGTGACTGGACCTTTAGTTGTGAGCACATTGAGAGCAAGGACTACCGTTTGACCATCCTTATTTCCCCAGATCTTAACATAGAGTCTGGCACATAGTCGACAATAAATCCTTGACCCATTGACCAATTTAAAATTCTGTGACTTTATAGGGAGAGCTAGAACTCAAAATTGGTACCTTGCTTCCTAGTCCATTGGGCTTTTTAATATGCCACAGTAGCTCAGGAGAACTATTCGTTTGCTCTTGAAAATCCATTGGGAGATTTTATATTTCAATTGTCTAAGTTCTAATTTTTTAAAAAAATCTTTTTTACAAACTAATCAGCTTCTTTGTTGCTCAAAATTATTTTAAGAAGTCTATAGATAGATAGATAGATAGATAGATAGATAGATAGATAGATAGATAGATATGGGGAACAGGGGAACCTGGTCAGTAGAGTAGATGGAGCACCAGGCCTGGAGTCAGGAAGACCTGAATTCAAATCTAACCTCATACACTTACTAGCTATTTGACCGTGGGCAAATCACTTAACCCCTGTATGTATCAATTCCTTGTCTATAAAATGGGGACACATTAGAGATGAAAATAGAAAATGTCCATGGTGTCACATAGAGTCAGACACAACTAAACAACAAAAAATACAAACAATATCAAAACAAAACAAAACAAAAACAAAAACAAAAACAAGGAGGAAACACCAGAGAGCAGGATGGGACCTGTTAACAGAAGGGCCAATGACCATATTAATTAATTCATTTAAAGTCTGGGTCTCTTGGTATTCCAATTGATAATTGAAATGTTTGCTCTACTAAAACTTCTGTGGTCACAGAATCATAAAATTCAGAGTTAGAAGGTACCTCAGTGACCATCTAGTCCAATCCATACTGGAAAAAGAATCTCTGCTGTCTCATACCCAACAAGGAGTCACCCCACAATTGATTGGAGACCTCTAGTGAGGAAAAACCTATTCCTTTTGGAGGTGACCATGCCTCTTTGGGACCTTTCTATTTGTTAAGGAGTTTTTCCTTCTCTGGAACCTAAATCGACCTCTTTCCACTCCTTGCTCCAAGTTCTCCCTTTACAGACAAATTACAACACAGTTATTCCCTGTTTCTAAATGATAGTGCTTTAAATACTTGATATTGGTTACATCTACCCAGCCTCCACCTCCAGATATACTTACAAGCTTCCCTTCTCCAGCCTGAATATCCCCAGTTCCTTCATCTGATGCTCAAAAGGCATGAACTGCAAGTCCTCTTCTATCTTGGTCTTCCTTTATTGGACAATCTGAAGAACATTGATAGTAAATATTTAGGGATAAATTGCAAAGTTCTTGCTTCAGTATTAGCTAACAATGCTCACTATTTCACCCACCAGGGGAGTGTATTTTAAAATCAATTATTTAAAGCCAAATTATCTAACAAAGGATCATTGTGTTTCTCTTATTGATTAATTGCTTCCTTGATTGATTTTAATATAGCTCAATGCAGTTACTTTCTTCTGAGTGACAGATGATTTGCATACATCCAAACAATAGCCAAGCCATATAAATGTGTTAGGCTTCAAAGAAAAAATAGGCATCAACTGATCAGTGAAATGAGCCTCATGATTTTTTTTCCCCTTCTTATTTTAAAGAACCAGCTGTCACATTGCTGATTTCAGATTTCCACCAACTCCTGTGAAATTCACTTTTGATGTTCAAATTTGCATTTGTCTTGGAAGTTCCAAAAAAGTCCACTTGATTGGCTGGAAAAGTAAGGGGTTGTTCATAGTTTAAAACTCTCCAAATAGATTTTATCAGGTCCCAGGGGAGACCAGAAGAGAAGATCCATGTCTGGATCATTGCTCAGCTCAGATACCCTTATTTTACTGAAAGATGTGATCACAATAAAAATATTGAAATCTAGAAAAGAAAAGGGGGTTGATGGGGATCAGAGAAAGAAGAGGCACTACCTGATGTTAACCAATTGTGCTTGGATACCGAAATCTATCCAGAAATAAGTCAGATGAGTGTAAATGGTATAACTGACTCTTCCTACAACACATCACTAATAGGCATTTTTCTGAAAGAGAGCAAGTATGGCAGACTGAACAGAGGGCTGGCCTGGGAGTCATAAAGACCTAATATTCATTAATGTCTCTGACATTTATTAGCTGTATGACCATAAGCAAGATACTTAACCTCTTGCTATCTTTTTAACACTTTAAGTGATAGATGATAAAAGTATATTTTGAACTAGAAGGATCCTTAAAGGTCATTCAGTCTACCTCACCCCTCATTATAGAGATGAGGAAACTGAGGCACAGAAACAGGAGCTAGGAAGCATCCAAGGTGGTTTAACTCCTGTCTTCCTGACTCCCAATTCCTGTATATTATCCACCAAGCAATTTTCTTGTTAAGCTAATGATTTGCACATAATAGAAAGGAATCTCCATACTAGGGGATCCCTATGCCAAATGAAATCAACATTCTTGACATGCACCCCAAGCACCAAAGTGTTGCACATATTTAGTAAACTATTCCCTCCTGCAAGTATTTGTTTCTTAGGAGAATGACGGGGTTTCCCAAACACCTCCTCCTCTCTTTCCCTGACAATGAATTTAGTGAATCATTTTTCCTGTGGCTTAAGGATGAAGCAAATATAAGCCCTGTACCATACTGCTTACATAGCCTATGTACTTAATACCATTCAGGCTCAGGTCTGCTTTCTAAAGGAGCTCTTTTTGTTACTCACTATCTTGCCCATTTAAGTGATTAGACTGAATTGTAAATATGGATGTTTATTCTAATGGAAGAGAATCTAAACCAAAGGTATCAGAATTTTTTAAAAATTTGATTTGCTTATTGTAGGTTTAAAAAATAAACCAAGTTAAGCCTCATTCTAAGCATAGGGTACTTTCTGTGTACATTACATGCTTATTTGGTGAGGATTATGTGCCATGAGACATTTCTCAGTCTTTTTGTACTAAAAAAGATGCTTGAAAATTTGCTCATCCTTTGGAAAGAAGCAACTAAGAGCAATTCTATTTTAGTGGAGAGCTAAATTTTATTTGTTTTATATAAATTTGAGAAGAGTTGTAATTAGGATAAGGAGATTGGGGCTTAGTCCTAGGGTGCTAGAATTTAAAGGGCACTGACAGTGTTGAAATTACTCCAGTGCAAAAACTAATTAAGGTTAACACCAAGCATTTTGTTTGTTTGTTTTGGACAGGATGTGTGGCTTCAGTGCTATATGGAACTCCCAATAAGGAAACTCCCTCTCCTACAACTTATGTCTTAGAATGTAGCACCAATTTAGCTAATAACCATTTATCAAGTGTTTAGTCATTGTGCCAAGCACTGAGCATCCAAATACCAAAAAAGAAAACCCTTACCCTTATCATGTGGAATTCTTCCCTCTTCATCTTCTACAGGCAAGGTGGTTTCAATGTCACATTCTCTTGAAGCATCCACGTTGTGCCTCTAGGCTCAAGCCCTCTTTTCCCCCTATTGAATTTATATTGAAAGTTGATTTCAAATTTTTTTCATACAGCTGATCTTGGTTGTGTTTGTCAAAATTTGCTACAGTAGTGAAAATTACTAATTATAACTCTGTTATACATGTTATATATGTATATATAACTTCCTTTCTTCCTTTCTTTTCTTCCTTCCTTCCTTCTTTCCTTTCTTTCTCTTTCTTTCTTTCTTTTTTTCTTTCTTTCTTTCTTCCTTCCTTCCTTCCTCCTTCCTTCCTTTCTTTCTTTCTTCCTTCTTCTCTCTTTCTTTCTCTCTCTCCTTTCCTCCATCCCTTCCTCCCCCCTTCCTTTCTTCCATCTGCCCTCTTAAAACACCTTTCCTAGTTTATAAAATCTATTAGAGGTCATTGTCAATGTTGCAACAGTTATATCTGAAAATTCCTCCAGTGGCCAAGATTATACTTCATCTGAGTTTGGTGACTTGAATTCATTGAGGACCACTAAATATTCTCTCACTATATCCTCTCTGACCTTAGGATTCGACTTACTTTTACCAATTTTTCTTTCATCCTTCTCAGTCTAAAGATCATTCTTTTTGGGTGAAAAAACAGAAGCCAAATATGAGTCGAATTGATCCTAAGATTTGCAGAATCCTCAGTGACATCAATCCTAAAATGTCCCTGAGGGTTGATGGCATAAAAACATTTTTGGAAATTATGGTTCAAGATTAAAAAATTAAAGATGTCATAGAGAATTTTATGGAAGGATACTGATACTGTGATGGGTTTGTGATGGCATCAGCATATCAATCCATCAGCCAGCAAACATTTATTAAGTGTCTATGATGTGCCAGTGTCTGGTGATATGATGATAACAGAAATAGTCTGTGTCCTCAAGGAGCAAACAGTTAATTTATTTATAGTGCATTTTAATATTTAAGTAATATTTAATATTTATGGTTATCTATGAGAACAAATATTTCCTTCTATGACCATTAAACCACAATCAATCAACACACACACACACACACATACACACACACACACACACACAGAGTTATTTTCTTTTCCCCTACCTNCAGAGTTCATCAGTTCCCTCTGGAGGTAGAAAGCATTTTTTTCATCATGAGTTCTTTGGAATTGTCTTGGATCATTGTATTAATTGGAGTAGCCAAGCTGTTCATGGTTGATCAGACTGATAGTGTTACTATTGCTAGACACGATGACCTCTCAGTTCTTCTCACTTGACTTTGCCTCATTTCATATAGGTCTTGCTAAGTTTTTCAATGCCCCCAGCTTTTCTTAGAGCACAATAGCACTTTATCACAATCATATGCCACAACTTGTTCAGTCATTCCCTAATTGATGGATATTCTCTTCCTTTCCAATGCTTTGAAACCACAAAAAGAACTGTTAAAATATTTTTGTACATTTATGTCCTTTTCTTTTTTCTTTGATCTCCTTGGTGAATAGACCTAGTATTTATGGGTCAAAACGTATGCACTATTTTATAGCCCTTTGGGCCTGGTTCCAAATTGGTCTTCAAAATGGTTGAACTAATTAATGACTAGGACTCATCTTTCTGAGTTCAAATCTGGCCTCAGATACTTACTGGCTGTGTGACCCTGGGGAGTCATTCAACTCTATTTACCTCAGTTTCCTCATCTGGAAAATAAACTGGGGAAGAGAATGGCAAAGCACTATAGCATCTTTGTCCAAAAAAATCCAAATGGGGTCAATGAAGAGTCGGCCACAACTGAAATGACTGAATAACAACAATGAAAAAGTTTTCCTAAGAAACTGTGAATTACAAAGGCCTGTTATTAGATCACAGAAGTAGGGGGGGGAAAAGTATATTTTTGTCTTCTAGATTAAGTTCATCCTTGTTCCAGATAACATCATCTCAATGAAATAAGTAAGACATAAGCATTATTAAGCTCTCATTCAAGAATGGAAGTTATTAGCTCAAAATACAACTATTTTTAAATATCTCAAAATAGACAACTTTAAGGGAAGTCAGCACACGCTGAGATTCATCTTCAGAATGTGTGCTGTTCTTTTAGAAAATCTCAGTCTTATAAAGAATGTGATGCTAACAGGATGCTTGATTTCCTTTTGTAAAAACTGCCAGCAGGCCTAAAGTTCAGAGCGTTTATATGTTCTTTGAATAAACTACACTTAGTTAAATCCCTCAAAATTAGCTTCATAGAGATTGCAGGATTTATCATGTCCATAGATGATGAACTGAAAAGGACCTTAAAGAAGCTGCCTAGTCCAACTCTGTCATTTACAGATGGAGAAACTGAGGCCTGTGGAGGTTCAGACTCACCCAAAGTTACACTGACAGTGTGCATCAAAAGTCGCTTTTGAACTCAGGTCTCTGGACTACCAAACCAGTGCTCTTTCCACTGGCTGGTTGAACGTTTTTGTTCTCATTGTAGATTTGCTTTATCTGCTCCTTAAATGGTATCTTACCTTTTTTGTTGATTATTGATTATTTAATGAATTAAGAACTACCAGAAGTGATCTGTGCTATTATATTTTAACTTGGGAGACCCACAGACTCACTCATCAGCTTGTAGAAACAGAATCAGAAGATGATATTAAACACACACACAAGAAATCCCTTTGAATTGTCTTGGATGGAAGTGTTCCAACCTGGGTTCCATGACAGTCAAGACTCCATCCACCATATTATGTTGCCATCAATTTAATTAAAAAGAGAACATTCATTCAGTCCCTAATCACTATGCCTGAGGCATTGTGCCCTTTACTGGGGATGTGAGCCCCTTAGGAAGGGGGGTTGGGGTGGATACTTTATTATTAAAACTTTTTATGTATCCCTCATGCCTGGCACAAAGTAAGTGTTTATTGATTGACTAAATGGGTAGGGATACAAAAACAATAACAAAAGAGATCCTACCTTCAACATGTTTACATTCCACTGAGAAGCTTACATCATCCTAGTCCCTTACACTATTCTAGTTTTTAATAATTAACATTTATAGCATTTCAGGGTTTACAAAGTATTTTAAAACTATTATCTTACTTTATCCCTATAACAATCTGTTATTATCCTTATTTTTTATTTTATCTTCAAGGAAGCAAAGATTAAGTGACTTGCTGAGGATTACACAGCTGGTCAGTATCTGAGACTGGATTTGAACTCCTCTCTTGAATCCAGGCCTAATACTCTATCCACTGGGACTCCTAGCTGACTAAATGCATTCTGGGGCTCTCAGCTTCAAAACTTTTAGAGCCATCCTTAAATCTGAAAGTTGAAATTTATTCTCTCTCTCTCTCTCTCTCTCTCTCTCTCTCTCTCTCTCTCTCTCTCTCTCTCTCTCTCTCTCTCTCTCTCTCTGTCTCTCAGCTTTGGAGCAAGAGTACTTTTCTTGTACAATTCTATTTCTTGTAACCCATTCCTTACCTTGTATAGTCTGAACTCCATGGCTCTGGTTTGACAGATTGTTATTTATTATTTTCTGAACTCTAATCTCATTAAGGTAGGCAGTTTAGATTTACAGTTATGCTCCTTGCATTTGGGTGTCTATTTGATAATAACTCAGTGATTAAACAAAAGCATCCCAAAGATGACAAACAGAGATAGGGAGCCATTTTCTCTAAATGGCTGTGTTTATGTAATTACAGAAACTCAGGGAAATAGATTAGAAGCAAGAGACAAAAGAGGCACACCTGGGAATTACAATATGAATAGCATTTCAATCAATGATTTAAATCTGTTGCCCATGGCTGCTTCCATTGGCCAATACAGGTAAAAATTAAGGGGGAAGAAAGTACCTACTTAAAAAAAAAAACAATAAATCATATCCATCAAGCCCTAAACCTCTTCATCTATATCTGAAAACATTTTTGAAGTTGAAAAATGTCTAGTATTTTGGGTAAAGCTGCCAATTGCCATACCTACACTGTTTCCACTCTCATGTCTTGTTGCTAATTTAGAGTTGTTTATTTCATCTTTGACATGCTAAAAAGTGTTTAGCCTTTTGAATATTTTTATAATTTAATGTCATTTCCAGGCTCTTCCATTTTTTCCATAATGCCATCTGTTTAGTAAACAGAGGCAACTGATTGATATGAAACCTAAAAAAGTTCATAATGACAAGCAAATAACAGATGATAGATTAGATAAGAACAAGTCATTAAGATGGCCTATAAAAGGACAGCCATCTGTAGCGTACAAACAATTTTCTTCTCCATGACAGCAGCAACTTTCTAACTCAGTGACAGCTATGGATTTATGCTATGAAAAAAGTTAGCCTTCGAAATTGAAGAGCTATGAGTTTGGGGCTAATTAGCACAACTTATTTCAGTGAAATGGATTAGAAAGTGTTCTGGAAGAGACATGACTGAGAATTCTGCCTTTACTACTTTGCTGGTTGGGTATCTATGATTAGCTTGCTTGACTTTTCAGACCCTATTTTCTCATCGGTAAAACAGGGATAATGCTCATTCCTTGAGGACAAGAGCAAGAATGGTTTTCTTCTTTGTCTTTGGTATTCCCTGGGCTATGCCTAGTACAAAAGAGGTTGTTAATAAAAGCTTTTTGAATTTAATTCAATTGAAATGAATTAAATAATATTTCCAGAAGTTAACCCCCTAATTTTCTGAGTAGCCTAACTGAGAAAATGTATGTAAAAACAATTTCCAGAGTTTAAAATGCCATTTGTAATGTAGTCACTGGAGGTCAAGATTTATTTTTTAAATCCTTTGGGGAACCATCTCTCCTTATAAATATATGACTTACTTTTTTCTTTCTTTCTTTTTTTTTTTTAACAATACACTTATTTATTTGGTTGGTTGTTGGATTAAAATTCCCAGGGTATCTCTCTCCCTCCCTCCCTCCTCTCCCTTGCACTAGGAGAAGGCATCATTTGATAAAAAGATATGTGTATACATAAAACTATGTCTTGCTTATTTCTATTTATCATTTTTTTCTCTGGAGGTGGACATACACAAGTCATCCTTTGAACAATATTTCTATTGCTATATAGAATGTTCTCTTGGTTCTGCTCCTTTCATTTTTCATAATTTCATGTTGGTCTTTCCATGCCTTTTAAAAAATTAGCCTGCTGATGTCATTTCTATTTTCCCATTATATAATTAACTATATACAAATATACTGTGTGGTCCTATCCATCTGTAAGTGCTTCAGACTTTAGTATTTTTGAAAAATGTTTTATTGCCTACTTTTTACACCCTAGACCCATGGTGGTGAACCTATGGTACGTGTGCCAGAGGTGTCACTCAGAGCCCTCTCTATGGGCATGGACTCTGTCACTCTAGCACAGAGTTCACCAAAGTTTTTTACTAGAAAACTAGAGGGACTTGAGGCTAGGCTGCTCTTCACCCTTCTTCATAGGCACCTGAGGACATTTCTCACATCATTCACTCATCTAAATGGTCTGTTATCACTACCCTAGATTTTCTGTCTGGGATACCTAGATCCCTTCTACCATGTATCCCTTCCTTGTTAACAAAGGACAGTTAAGGGAGAAAAGCAAAAAATGACCAACCAACACCTTGATTTTGCTTATTTTTTTCTTTATTACTCAGAAAGGCTTACTGGAAAGGTGGGAGTAGGAATAAAGGGTAATTCCAGAAAACATTACAATGTAAAATCAAAAGGCATCATAAATGAAACCAAAGCAATATCACCAGTAACCAATATAGCAATATATGCCAACATATGCAATATTAGGCATCCTGAACCCCTTTCCTTTCTATGGAGAAGTTTGTTTGATCCCAAGTCCTTTATCATCTAAATTCAAGCCTTAATATTATATATACATATATGTGGGTTATACAATACATACCTATATGTAGGTATGAATTATATATGTATATTATATTTGAAGTTTATCCCCTATAGAATATATAATAAATAATTTGTGTGTATAACATATGTACATCTATACTAATGCATATTGTAATATACTTATATACTAGTATGATTATATATTATATTTATACATATATTTCTTACCTACATATATTAAAATTAATATTTTTATTGTGAATTATATATATTATGCATTGTGTATTATTCCATTATAATTTTATATGTACATGTGTATTATTATATATACACATATTTGGGTATATTCATTATGTATGTATGTATATACATATATACACAATATATACATACACACATCTCCTTTTTTTAAAATCACTTTCTTTCTGGATCTGCCTCTCCTTTCTCCTCTTTCCAGAAAGCTACCTCTTGCAAGAAAAATAATTTTAAAAATAAAGGGGAAAAAGTAATTCAGCAAAAGTAAGAAACATATGAAACATATGCACCAGATCTAATGGTATATACATCAATCTACACTTATAGTGCTCTATCTCTTTGGGAACGTGGGGTATATTTTCTGAACTCTTCTCTGGAACCAGCTATCTTTGAAGACCTTAATATTCCAGCAACTTCTGAACTATAAGTGTGAGTCATCATTAAAAGAAGAGCCTCCTTCAATTATAGCCTTTTAAATCCAGTTACTGAATGAGGAGCCTGAGTCATTATCTAAGGAACCTTCTCCCTAACCCTGCCTTCTAGTGGAGGGACAGGAATGAAGACCACATGGTCCCGGAGAGAGTACCAAGAGAGTATTCTTTCTCCTCTAGTTATAATCTGGTTTTAGTCAATTGAAAAATTGTTCATAAAACACAGAAGGAAGAACCCGAAAAAAATGTGGGATTAAAAAATAAATTGTTACCTGATCTTTTAATGATTGTGTTTTATATTCAGCAAAGAATAATTAATTTTGTAAGCCATTAGGTCTACGTCCTTGGCGCTCTTTAATTTGAGAGAGATTCAATCTTCTGACAATTTAAAACTAGGTTGAATTTGTCTGTACCTTAATTGGGAATCATTTTAATATTTCCTCAGCAACAGTAAATGAGCCACATAGTCAATATTTAGGCATTTTCAATTGGACAGGGACTTAAATACTCTGTCATTAATATTTAAAGTGGAAACTGACATTAATATGTGTTTTAAATGAAACCATTTATCAACACCTTTTTAGCGTCTTAATTGTCCTCTTCAGGCATTTTCAATCACATCCAGCTCTGTGACCCTTTTGTGAAGTTTTCTTAAGATGATACTGAAGTGATTTGCCTTTTCCTTCTCCAGCTCATTTTTTTTTTTTACACATCAAAGCAATTTTTAAATATTTGTTTTCTGATATTTGGCAATCCTTGATCTCTATCTTCCTCCCCAACAAGGCAGGTAATATGATCTAGGTTGTACTCATGTTATCATACAGTACATATTTCCTTGTTCATCGTATTGTAAATGAAGACACATATTGCATACAGTATGGAAAAATTCATGGAGGAAATAAAGTTAGTAGAATGGCAAGTTTCAGTCAGTTTTTGGACCGATCTGTTCCTTCGATGGTGGTGTAAAGCCTTTTTTTTTTTTTTTTTTTAAATCATGAATCTCTTGTAGTTGTCCTAGATTCTTGCCTTGCTGCTAATAGTTAAGTCACTCACAGTTGGTCATCATATATTATTGCTGTTGCTGTGTACAATGTTTTCCTGGTTCTGCTCACTTCACTTTGCATCATTTCAGATAAGTCTTTTTAGGTTGGGTTTTTTTTTTATTTTTTTATTTTGGGGTCATCATCTTTTTTCTCATTTCTTATGGCACAACAGTATTCTATTACAAGTTTATACCACCACTTGTTTGGCTACTCCCCAGTTAATGGACATTTTTCAGTTTCCATTTCTTTGCCACCTCAAAAAGAGCCACTATAAATATTTTTGTTAATCATTTTATAATTTTATATTATTATATTATAATATCATAATAATCATGTTAATATTTTTAATCATTTAACTGATGAGGAAACTGAGGCACACTGGGTTAAATGACTTGCCCAGAGTCACACAGCTAAAAAGTGACTGAATCTGGGTTTATACCAGATCTTCCTGACTCCTGGTCCAATATTCAATCTACCGTGCCACCTAGCTGTCCTGCCTACAGAAAGGCATGTATTTGCCGTTCCAGGAGAATGTCAATGAGACAAATTTTTTGACTACCTTCCTTTAGCAAAAGTCTTGCATGAAGACAGGGCCTTAATTACCAAAATTGACTAGAGTTTTGTGAGAGTGTAGAAAGATTTCTGTATCGCCTGAGATCACCAAACATTTTATAATTTACTGTATCATTAAAGTGTAGAAAAAATCCCCAATTGGGTTTTTAGGTGGGAAAAGCCTGCTCCATCTCCACTATAATGATTCTCTCCTGGAAACGATTCTTTTCGACAGGTAGCATACACCTATTCTCAGAGGAATATCAGGCAGATTTGTTTTTAAAAGACTAATACTAACTTTTGAATTTAATGCTTATTTCTACAGTGATTTAAGCTAGATATTGGTCCAATAAAGTGGGGTTAAAGAGATTGTTCTTTTTATGGGGACTTGTCTCTCCTTTTGCTTGTTAGAGGAAGTTTTAAAATCTTGGCAACTGACTAGATTCGGAGATACAGCAACCTCTTTCAGTTATCTTATTGCAAAAGAATTTCATCCTATTAACTTGAATTATGTCACTTTTGGTCCCATAGGATCATTTATAAAATCTATATATTCTTCTACGTTGAGAAACAATAAAGAAACTCTGCATCGTTCAACCACTCCTCACCATGAGTTATCGCCATCTTGTAATCTTTGTTAACACAAATTTCTTCAATAGCCTGAAGTACCATTTGGGCTATTTGGAATGTGTCTACCTCAAATTGTATTGATTGTTTTAGCTCAACTCTGTAGGAAGTTTAGACAAATGAAGAGTAAACTTAGCTGACAGCAACTTGATTTTATACCTCCACTTCCCCTGTAGAGTTTGAATGTGGAACAAAGGAGAAGAGCAGGAGGCGGGATGGTGAGTTAGGAAGCTCATGGATTTGGGGGTCCAAATGGGTGCTTTTCAGTCTTGTCTATTACACTAGTTATCGATATGACCCACACACCAATGGGATCTTAGGCAAAGTCCCTACTCCCTAATTCCTATAATCACTTTAAATTTCTGTTTCAAGCTTCTTGAGTGGGAAAAGCCCTACGTGTGAACATGTGTGTGTATTGTATACCCAATAGAGAACCACCAAATGAATCAACTGAATCAACAAGCTACTTTGATTGCAAGAAGCTTCTCATTTTAACTAGTCTTTCTCCCATCTCAGGAAAGCTATGCTGAAAATTCTATTTTGAAAACCTGATAAAGATGGCACCAAAATACTTTTAGACCCTTACTTTCCATCTGAGAATAATACTGTGTAATGATCCAAGCCAGAAAAGTGGTACGGTCTAGGCAATGGGAGTTACATGACTTGCCCTGAGTTGCACAGCTAAAAAGTGTCTGAGGTTAGATTGGAACCCAGGACCTCTTTTCTCTAAGACCTGACTCTCAGTGGATTCACTGAGCCACCCAGCAGCCCCCAATCAATATAATTTTATAAACAAAGAGCCTTCATGAAAGGCAGTGTTGCCTAATGAAAGAGACTTGGAGAAAACCAGCTGGATCATTAGCTAAGTTATTGAGTCTCTCTGGGTTTTAGTTAACTCCTTAATGCTGATTTTAGAGGAGATTATTTCAAAAGTCTAGTCCACCAAGAAAATTTCCTGAATCCCTGATCATCTTGCCTAAAGGCATAAATGCCAAGCTTGAAATATCTGATAAATGACTAGCAATTAGCAGCCCAAGTTAAAAAGACAAACAGTTCCCTCAATCATACAAGAAATATTTGCTGATATTCCCAATAGAGAACTCGAAAGCATAAGGTAGTTGATATACCTCATCTCTCGAATTTATGTTTTCCTCTATAAAAAAAGCAATGTTTTCTCTATCTTGGCTTTGTCTGTTGGTTTGACAATTTCAGCTAATTAAAACAACTGAGTTGTCCAGATTGCTTTTTTGGTTTCATGATATGCACGCTTTAAAAAAAAAATTAAAACATTTTTTTCCAGATTGCATTTTGGTACAATTTTCAGTAATTGTTTTCTGAAATTGATTGATCCATGACCTCCCCCTCCCTATTTCCCTCCATCCCTCCTTACCTTCTCCCTTTAATATAGGTGGTACATGAGTTATTATACATACATATTTCTGTGTTCATCATGATGTGAAAGAAGACACACACTAGAGAAAAATTAAAATTCATGCAGGAAATAAAGTGAAGAATGATATATTTCAATCTGCATTCAAACTTCATCTGTTCCTTCTGTGGTGGTGGATAGCCTTTTTTGTCCCTTGGAGTTATCCTGGATCCTTGCATTGATGATAATAGTTAGGAATATGCACACTTGTAGGTGGGGAAAAGTGATTATTTTATAAGGGATGATAGTTTTTTTTCCTTCAGCTTTTACTCTGGAACACTTGATTGGAAAATCTCTATGTCCCTTAGAAAATGGCATATATATATATGTATATATACATATATATATACATATATGTGTATATATATGTTTCTCTCTCTTTTTCCATCCATCCATCTATTTATCCATCTGTCTACCTACCTACTATCAATCTATCTATCTTTCTATCTCACCATCTATCTATACACACATATACATGCACAGATATATTTATATAGAGAGAAATATGTTATTAGATAAAAATCTATATCTAATTTCATATATATATATACATACATACTTTCACACACTTCAAATTCTCTTTGTGTCCATTAGGTCTTATTGAAAGATGTTTATTTTTCAATACCCATTGCCAGTTCTCGTCCACAAAAATAGCACCAAATATTCAAGTGTTGTATTATTTTTGTTTTAACAAATTGTGTGAGTAATAGTTTCCCTAGTGATCTTGAAGTTGGTGCTTTTCCTCTTTAATGGATGTAATATATTTGTAAACATGTTTCTTAACTTACTTGAAAACATGTTGGTTCCATTCCATTTATTTGCAGACAACTTACTGTCTCTTGGATCTTTAGCTTCCCTTTTTTTTTTTCTAATGACTCCTGTGAAATATTATTTTAATGAACCTATGAAACACATCATTGTATTCTTTATTTTTGTGGTTGGACCGCTAATGATACTCATCCATTAAGTAAATGGCTTTGTAGGCATTGCAAATGTAATAAATAAAGTTAGTCGGTTCTTTCTTACTCTTTTTCTGCTGATGGGCATACCGCATGCTGAGAAGGTAATGTTTCATGACCAGAATAGTTCCCTTTGTAGGCGGATTGGGAATCTTTGCATTTAGGCTCCAAGAAAAAAAAAAAAGATGGAAGAACATTCTACTAGCTTATTTGTATCTCTGACCACTTTTTTTTTAATCAAGATATAATAGAAGGTTTTGCCAGCTCAGGCATTATATTTCAATGCTTCATGCATAGAAAATAATTTATTTCTCAATTAGAAAGAAGATTGATTGTCTATAAATAAAGGAAGGATGATCAAAAAAAGGGGAAGAGATCTGAATGTATACGTTGAAATTTCCTGAAAAGAGAGCAGCTTCAGAAGAAGGGGATTAGGGTGGAGAGCAAAAATTCAAGTTCTTAGAGATTCCTCTTTATCAGAGAATGTATCCTCCTACTTCAAGAAATAAGACAAAAACTATTTTCTAGAGTTTTTATAAGTGGAATCCAATTGCCCCAAGGAATTCCATGTTAAAGGCATATGGTATAATTGTGTAGGATACTTGTTGCTGAACCTGGCCTGCTCCCTGCACCCTGTACAGAGTGGAATATCTCCCCAAGGTGTAGTTCTTTACACCAGAGGTTTTCTATGTCCCTTCTCTCTTTTCCCTTGTAGAATTCCTAGCTTCCTTCTAAGTACAACTTTGGTGTCCCCTCATTTGTGAGTCCTTCCCTTATCTCACCAGCCATTGGTGCCCTCACCCTTTTGGAATTACTTCATATTTGGATAAAACTTGATTTTAATTATCTCTGTGTTGTAAACACTCTTGCCTCACAATCCTCCAGTGCACTTTAAGCCCCTTAAAGGCAGTGACTTTTGTGTTTTGTGTTTGTACTCCCAAATCCTAGCACAGTCACTGCTATTTTTGTAAAGATGGGAGATTATTGAGTCCACTGATGTCACTTAAAGCCAGCAGCAAGATACTCTGCCTTGATACCTCAGGCAGTTTGTCAGTCATAGACTTTAGGCTATGTGCCAAAAATCCTTGAAAGCTATTCAGTGTGCTGGAGTGATGTCATACAGGAAGTGTATTTTAGATTGACTGAGATAATAGTCATGTCCTTTAGGTAGTTTAAATAATTGTAGTTTAAAAAATATTGGGGGAGGAGAGAACCTCTCTATCATGGCCCTGGTCTCTTCCCTGCCAACCTTATAGTCCGAAGACACTTAATAAACATCTGTAGAAATGATCATGTACAGTAGAACTGGAAACCAGCCCTTCATCCAAGCCTTCAACACACATATCCACCCCTGCCTTTTGCCACATATTAGTAGTTTAATAGAAAGGGCCTCTTGGGATCAATAAATGATATCATCAAGTTGAAGATGCCATATTTGATGTAGCTATTGGACTGATTTTTATGGGAGAAATCTATTTCTGGACTAATCTGGGAAATGCCATTGACTCACTGAAGGAGTGAAAGTTGTCATCTCATTTCTGATGACTTTTTTTGTGAGATGGTTATTTCTATATGGCTATTATCAATAGCCTCCGCCTAGTTCTGCTGGCAGGATTTCTAGTGCTCCCAGAACCATGGAAAGCACCTGCCACTGAGACTAGAAATATTAATTTTTAGACAGTTTCTAAGCAGCTCTTAGGAGTCACTGCTGATTTGGGGACAAGCAGAAGGGCTGGCAGTGAATCTGCTCCCTTTCCCTGGGCAAGGCTATCAGTTTTTTGCTCTAATATGATGGTCTGAGAAGTTGATTCAGAAGAAAGAAAATGTGCAGAGCTTTTTCTCGTCTCATCTCATCTTCCTTTTACATCAAAGGGATGCTGTGGGAGCCATCTTCAATTTTGGGAAATGACTCTCCTATCAAGACAACTACTAAAAAGAGGTTTCAGTTGTATTAAATTTGTTACTTTGATTTTTTTTCCTCTTGGGTTGTTGTTGGGAGATGAAAGATGATATCCTGCCTAGCCCTGGAGCTCAATTCTGCTCTGCAGTCTTCTTGTTTGGAGTTTGGGCATATTAATTTCTTGCTCTTATCCCTGTGTCTTGTTTCCTGGAGCATCTGTTACCATTGTTCCTAGGCTACAGTAGTGTTACACCTTGTCCCCATGTGGGAATTGGCAAATATAAACTTGATAAGTTGGTAGAGAGTCCAAAGGGGTCAATTCCATCCCAAGATTACAGATCTAGAACTTAAGCAACCTCAGAGATTATCTAGTCCATTTTCTTTATTTTATAAATGAGGCCCACAGAGGTTAAACAATCTGACCAAGGTCCCATCATTAGTAAATGGCAGAGCCAAGATTCAACCAAATTCATCCACTGGAATCTAGCTCTTGTCCCCTTATACCACCAAACACCTACCTCTCTGTTCAGCTGTAAGGATCAGATGAATTAATATATATGTTAAAGTACTCAACAAACTTTAAAATACTATATAAATGCCCAGATACCCATTTTTTTTTCATTTTGTCAGTATCTGTGATTTATTTTGCATATGGAACTCAGGTATAGAAATTCCCACCCTAGAAGGAAATAGGACCACTTCTACATAAATTATCATCTTAAAGAATTATTGGCCACCCAGAAGCATTAAGTGATTGACCCAATTCATACAGTTAGAGTGCAAAGCTGGAATCAGATTTTCTACTTTTGCCTTTTTGTCCACTTCTAGATTCATGCTTGCAACATGGCTTAGAAATCTTAGCCTGTGATTCCAGTATGGTACGCCATGGGAGTCCACTTCTTTGGGTGATACTATGATCAGAAATAGTGAGTTTGATTTGGACTGTGGAGTCCTCTGCAATGGGATCTGGCTGGGAGACTGGAATCTATGTGGGCCATGTGATTTTTAAAATCTATTTAGTTCAAAGTGAAGTAAAATACCACATAGCCCAAAATGGTAATTTAGCTTAAAAAAAAAAAAGCTGCCCTCAGGTTTATATGAAAGTATTTCCCTACAGATAAACCTACCTTGAAACGAGAGATTATTGCTACCTTGGTAACTAAAGTCTTTGAATGGGGTTCAAAATTGACTTAACTTACACTAAATTTCACTCTGAAGTATTAAAATAAGATTTTGAATAGAGATGTCTTTAAGTTGGAAATCTATATGTATTTGTGTCTGTGTCTGTGTATGTACACGTACACATATACCTATATATAATTAATTGCAGTGAAATAAACCCAATATCTATATCATATGTTTGCATGTGTGTAGGCACACATCCACACACACATATACCCCTATGTATTTACCCTATTGCAGTGAAATAAAACCAATCATATGTTTTTATATGTTTGTGTATGTGTAGATCTTCAAGTAACTTTCAGTAAATAAATTTGTATATAGTATAAACTTATGACAGACAAGACATATTATTTCCCCTGGTTCATCATAAGCTACTTGTTTTTCTTTTGGGTTCAGGGTCCTTCTTGCCTAGCACCTCACTTGGTAAATAGTAGGCATCCAATAAATGCTTGTTACTTGTTTGTGGGTGGTCACACAGTTGATAGGTGATAGAATCAGAACATCACATCTTCCCATTTTTATTATTTTTCTTTGAATTCCCAGCACAGTGTACGGCACACAGTAGGTGTTCAATAAATTCTCCTGGCCTGATTGACAGTTGGCTCTATTATATTCCTCCTGTGTTGTTTGTCCTCACTTTACTATCACATTCTCATCTTTTCTCCTTGGTGTGTTTCTTCGTAAAGGAAACTCCCAGTAATGTGTAAATTCAGGTTTGTGAACAAAGCAAGAAAGTTTCTGCTTATGGATCAAAGACTGTTAACATACTTCATGAAGGACTTCTCAAAATGATGATTAATTACTTTTTTTTCAGGCATTATTCTAGAACGATGCATGCCCAGCTCCTCAATGGTAATTTAACATTGGCAGTGTGGTCACAGTTGCCCGTCTGCTGCCCTGCTGCTGTCCAGCTATTGCTTGATCACTGCAGTTATCCAATTTGAATGTAGAGAGAGTGCCTTGCCATCCTTTCCGTCTGAGCTGTCACATCAAATTAAGTCACGTTCTCTGACATGCCAAGAACGTGAAACAAACCATGGCTTCCCCAACTCAGCCCTCTTGAAGCCAGCAGGTTGTGACTCAAAATAACCAGTGGCATTTTGAGGATGGAAACAGGGTTTCTACGAAGGATATCAGCATGAGGTGGTGTCACAGCAGTGTGGGGAAAATGGAGCTTAGAAAGAGAAAGGCTTTCTATCCTGGTAGCATTTGTTTGTGCCTTGCTAAGGAAGGATAAGGTATTGAGAGCATCTCCAGCTGTCTGGGTCATTAGAGCATTCATTGAAGAGATATTGAAAAATATGGTCAAGAAATGTTTGGTGGTGGCATGAAGACCAGCCCTTGGGGACATACAGATCTCTTCTAAGGGACCCCTGTGTTCTCCAGCGCTTTTATATCATCTTATAAAAAAAAGAAACCATAGAGGTAGCTTTCAAGGTGAAGGAAAGGGCAGGGAGAAGCAAGGAAGGAGATTGTCACAAAAGGGAATTATGGTGACTGGGGAATGAGAGGAGAATGAGGGAAGGGAATGTTTTCAATTTGATGTAACCAATATATGTTGAACCCCTAGTAAGTGAAACAGAGTATTAGATGCTGTGAGATATTAAATCAGAGAGCTAGTTGGTATAGTCTATAGAGGGCTGGTCTCAGAGTCAGAAAGAGGTAAATTCAAGTGCCACCTCAGACATTTATTGGCTTTGTGACCCTGGGCAAGACACTGAACTCCTCCCAGTCTCAGATTCCTCATGAGTTAAGTAATAATAACTGTGCCTACTTGGTTATTGTCAGGATTAAATGAGAGATTATATGTAAAGTGCTTTGTTAACCCTTAGTGCACTCTACATAAATCTTCTTCTTGTATGGTTATTAATTATTAATATTGACAGAGAGTTGGTCCCAAATCCAAGAGGGCCTGATTTCAAGACCTACCTCTGATTCATACTGGTCGTATGGCTCTGAACAAGTCATTTAACCTTTTAATGCTTTTGGAGACTCCCTAAGACTATAAGTTGCTGTGAATTTTAAAATTAATTTCCAATATTCCAAGTATTATATTTAAAAAGTTTATTAATAATAATTAAAGTAAGAAACCTAGCTATTCAGCCCACTTGCGAGAGCAAAAAAGAAGAAAGAGGAAGGAGTTACAGCAAACTATATATGAACATGACAACGCAAACATGGACAAAGGGAAAAGCATTCTGGGTAATACAGAAAGGAAGTTTGGATAATGTAGTTTTATGGATTCAAGATTTTCCAACTATACATTGGATAGGAGGTACCACTTGCGTTATTGAAGGAAATTTGTTTACCTGGGATTTTTCTGAACTGATGAAATCACCAGTCTCCCACCATCATCATCAACACCATCATCATCTCCATCACCATTACCATCATCAACACCATCATCATCCCCATCATCATCATCAATTTTATTATGATAATGAGACATTCATTGTCCTCCAAGATCCCCATAGAATTAATATCACCAATAACAACCTATTGAGAGGCCTGAGAGAGAAAAGTCGGTGACTTTTCCCTAAAGAGAAAGCCTAAAGATTTTCAAGAAAACCACAAAGCTTCAGGAGAGAAGAAGGCGGTATATTTTTGCCAACCAGTTTCTCATCTTTTTCTTCACTGCTTTAAACCCTTGGTTCCTGTTGCTTGTTGTTTCCTAGAAATTAGAGCACTTGGCACACTGCTTCTGTTTTTTTTTTCCCTCCAGATGGATATTGGTCCAGTGTGGCCACCATGGCACCTTCCATATTTGAGAGCTCAATGCTGGTCAGTTGTGGCCACATTCCTGCTGATCTACAGTATCTCATCTAACCTCAAAAGCTACAATCTTCATGATCTGCCCACCCTCCAGCAGACCTTGCAACACTAAGTGCAGAGCCCAATTTCAGCATCTCTTAATGAAAGGTGCCAACCTCTGTCACAGCTGGCCTCTACCATGAACAAAATAGAGATTGGTTCCAGCTGCTATTGGAACACACTTCCTGTTCTTAGGCCAGCTGGTTCTGGCCACCATTAAGTTTTTTTGGCCAACTGGAATTTTCTTAGATCCTGAATCAGATCAAATGGAGTTTCCAAATGTGCCTTTACACATTTCTCATCAATTAGACCAAGGTTGTACTTATGATTTCTTACATGCTTTGGTTTGTCTTCCAGGGGGTGGTGCTACAGATGATAATTCAAGGTTAGAATTTTTTGGATGATTTGGAGAATTTCATTATGGAACTTGAGGAAACCTTTGAATGACCAATTCGTAAGAAGAATGTCCATTGAGAAGTTTGGCTCCTTAGACAGGCTTGGCCCTTGACTACTTCAGACTGTTCTGGATAGTAAGTCAATGCTGAGCTTGTAACAAGTCAATAATAATAATAGGCCAATTTAAGGAATGTATAAATGCAATGGAGGATGAGCTCCCAAGAGGTAAACTCGTCATATCCCTGGCCTGCCCTGATTAAGCAGAATATCTACCCTGAGGGTCACCTTTAAGACCTGATTTACTAGCTCTGCACTCCCTGATGCTGGTAAGACAGACTAGGCTAACTCTGGGAGAACCCCTGGTCCTAGACTAAGAATTTAATCTTCATAACCAGTTGGCTGAAGGAGAGACAGCATATATTTCAGGAAACTGGCTCCCTAACATAGCTGAATAATAGTCACCATTTGTGACTATCTCTCCATTCTGTTTATCTGTGCATCCCTAACCACAGACACACACACACACACACACACACACATGCACGCACATACTCCTACCTTCCAGTTTCAGAGATCTAGGATCAGTTAGGCTTTATTGTATTTTTCACCAAGGTAGACTTGAGTTAGACATGAAACTAATGTGGTATTTATCAGGGACAAATGAGAAAACACTTTTAATGTGATTGGGCTTTTCTAAGTGCTGTAGGCTGTATGGACTCTGAACCACTACCTTTTAGCACTTCATCAATATTCTGTGTTTATTTCGTGACCTGTCAGAATGAGAGGTGCATCATGTCTTTTGAGGAGGTTTTGCTCCACTCATTGGATGCAGTAGGACTAAAACCATTCAAGTATCTACACTAAGTGGTACCAATAGTGTAAACTCCTGGAAACAGGGAAACATTGGCCTGCCAAATGAGAAGAGAACCTGCTTGGGTTGGAAATGGGTAGGTCCAAATTCAGCAGTGGGACTGGGTTGTGAGTGGCCAGTGCACTTAATGCCTGGTTGAGTTGGGGAGATGAAAGAAGGAAAGGAAGAAAGTGAAAGGGAAGAAGGAAGGAAGGAAGGAAGGAAGGAAGGAAGGAAGGAAGGAAGGAAGGAAGGAAGGAAGGAAGGAAGGAAGGAAGGAAGATAGAGGT
>NC_058130.1:23622158-23659066 GCF_016433145.1 Gracilinanus agilis | reverse complement strand
TCCCTCCCTCCCTCCATCTCTCCCTCCCTCCCTTCCTTCCTTCCTTCCTTCCTTCCTTCCTTCCTTCCTTCCTTCCTTCCTTCCTTCCTTCCTTCCTTCCAGAAAGTCAAGTCAGGGGAGAAACTCTTCATTCATTTCATTTCATTTGATGATTTGTTTCAGAGGAAATGGGCATCTTTTACTTTCCAATTGTTACACTGGTTTGTCGACTCCAATCACATACCTTAATATTTTGTTTCATTTTTTATGATAAGTTCTATAATCATCAATAACAAACATATTAAAGGATGGAGAAGAAGAGGGAAGAAATACACCAATTGGACCAGAATCTACTCCTTACTTGTATATACAGGAATAGAAACTGCTTGTGTGATCTCCATTGTCTAAGGAACACTGCCCAGTGAAGAAACTCTTTCTACCAGTTCATGCCACTACCTTCTCTGAATTGTATGCTTTTATTTATTTTTAACTAAATTTAATTTTTAATTAACAAAAATATTTCCCCCCTTCTCTTCAACTTAGCCATTATGAGGGAAAAAGGGGAAAAACTTGTTATAAACACAGTCATTGATTGTTTCATTGTCCCCCCACAAAATGTCTCATTTCACCTAGAGTTTATCACTCTTTTCATCATCCTTCTTCTAAGATCATTTATAGTCACTGATTATGTCAATTAGATTTCTTAAGTCTTCCAAACTCATTGTATTTCCATATGTTTTACAGTGTTGTTGGTAGCTTATAGCTTTAGAAAATTGCCTTGGTCTGTATCCCAAAGCAGTTTTTTTTTAAGGGAAATGACCTATTTGTACAAAAATATTTATTACAGCTCTTTATATGGTAGTAAAGAATTGGAAATTGGAGGGTTATCTGTCAATATGGGAATGGCTGAACAAGTTGTGGTATATGATAGCGATGGAATACTATTGTGCTGTAAGAAATGATGAGCAGGATGATTTTAGAAAAATCTGGAAAAACTTGCATGAATTGATGCAAAGCGAAATGAGAAGAACCAGAAGAACATTGCATGCCACAGTAACATTATTTCTTGATGAATGACTATGATTGACCTAGATATTCACAGCAATTTGGTGATCCAAGGCAATACAAAAGACTCATGATAAAAAAAATGCCATCCATCCCTTGAGAAAGAACTGATGGAGTCTGATTACAGACTAAAACATACTATGTTTCATTTTCTTCTTCTTTTTTCTTCATTTGAATCCTTTTCCACAAAATGACTAATATGGAAAAATGTGTAATCATATAAAACCTATGTCAGATTGCTTACCATCTCAGGGGGCAAGGAAGTAAAGGAAGGACAGAAGGTCATAAAAAAAGAGAGAATTTGGCACTCAAAAAAAAAAAAGAAAGTTAAAAAATGTCTTTATATGTAATGTTGGGGAAATAAAAAATATTTTTAAAAAAAGAGAATTGCCTAGAACCCTGCCCAGTTACCCAGCTAGTATATATCAGAGATAAGAGTTAAATCTGGATCTTCCTGGTTCTGTGGTCAGCTATTGTTAATCTAATGTAAGAAATATTTATGTGTGTTATATGTAAACATCATACTATATCAATAAATATACATAAATGGCATAAAAATATATCATGCATATGCGTATGTATATATTGATCATTAAACATTTACTCTGTGCCAAGCACATTTCAGAATACATTAGGTAATCTGATATCTAATTGGATAAAAGATTAGAGACTTTCCAAGTTGGGAGGAGGAAAATGAAAAAGTGCAATTCCCTGAAATCAGGAGTTCTCCTGCTCCCCATCAAGTGTCTGTAACAAATCAAAGGAGCATGGAAACAATAACTAATAAGTATGAGACCAGATTTCAGATAAGACATATGAGTTGCTTAAGATGTACAAATGTTATAAAATTCCTTACAACAGTCTTTAGGTCTGCCTGAGTTTCTGGTCAGCATTAATCTAGGTCTCTAAACAGCAGAGAGAGGTGGTCCATCTTCCCAGCCTCATAAGGCTAGGTTCAAATAGTACAGTAAGATTGTTTCCCAATTGCCATAATTGAATAAAGTTTTCTCACATAACAGAAATTGGACTAGACCCATAATTGAATAGAAAGGGAACCGTGCTAACTCCAGAATTGAGTCACAAGATGGAGTCAGTATTGTTCACTCAATTGCCTCAATTCCCATTACCACTTGCTGTTCTAATCCCCTCAATTCCCTCACAGTTCATAAATATCTCTCCATGTTTCTTTGAATATGTCATCTTTTCCCTCTCATTTCTCATGGCACAATTAAATTTTATTCCATTCATTGCATAATGATTACATGTTTTTTCTGGAGGATCATACTTTTCCTCTATAATTTCTTTTGTTGCTGATTTCCTTGTTATTATAAGCCTAAGTCATTGTCAGGGAAGGCTATTCTGAACCTCGTGGTATTTTAGACCAGGTCTTAGAATGCTTGGAATTTTTATGATGGGGAGCTTAAGTAGCACTCAAAGTGGCACAATGAGAAAGATTACAGAATAATATATTTTGTGGATACCTTTTTTTCTTTACATCTCCATCATTTATCAACCCTAGCAGAATGAGCCTGCTTTCATGACAAAGAAAGACAATGAAACAAAAACATCTAGTATAAACACTATAGGCAACAATTCTCACAATAATCTGTCATGATAGTCCCCTACCTCTCTGCTTTTAGAGATGAGGGGTGTTTTTATATTTCTTCTCCTGGGCTTTCATTGGTTTTTCCATTACTAAGAGTTCAGTTGAACAGATAGGTATTGTCCATGGTTAGTTCCATTTCAACAATTGGTACTATCTTAATCTAAGTGAAGGTATCTCTCTTGTCTGCATATTATCCAAGAAAGGGCAAAAGCTCTCTCCTCATCTATGGAATGACCTTTCAATCAGGGTGCTTGTATAAAAGAGGGATCTTTCCTTCCCTTCCAAAGCTGTGTGTTCAAATTGAGTGATGCCATTAAACACTGGGGCATATTTGCCCCACTAACAAAGATGCTAAGAGCTTTTATCTGGAAAACATTTCCAGATTTTATTCATATTTTCCATGTGCACACAAATGTACAGATTGCTACTGATGTAAAGCATGTGGGAGAAACCCATGGAGATTTGCTTTCCTTTCATGATTGAATGCTGGTATTTGGTGGTATGTGGAAAAGCAGTCACTTGGTTTAATGGGCACACAGCTGGTGTTATCTGAATAATAATCATTATGATAGAAAGCACACATTTTTCAAGTTTTCTGTGGGATATGTTCAGTGTTAAAGCTGAACATTCTATCTGAAATTTTTCTAATGAGTAATTTAACATAGAATGGACCTGATCTTAGATCCTACTCTGAGAAAGAAGTAAAATGTCCATTTATTTTTAGCTCCATTCACTTTTAGGCCATTAGGATAGCATTGAGTGAGCTCGAAGAGGCTACTGACTGAATAGTATCTAAGAGCCATTCAAAACTTAATGTGATTCTATCAAGTGTGCTGCAGTTACCTGCTCATCTGTCCGAAGCCCAATATCATCCTCATTCAGAAAGCAGAATCAAGGACTAAAAAGAGGAAAAGGACAAGGCTCCTCTTCAGAGGGACAGAATTATGGGTATTCCTGAATGGGTGGGTTTTTTATGAGATTTTTCTTTAAAAAATTTGGCACTGTGATTCTTTAAATCAGTCTCCCAGGTTATAAAGTCTGTGGACATTTCTGGTGATTACAGTTAATTAAAAACTCTGTGGGTAGATCAAATGATAGTCTTTGCATAATTTTGTCTCCTTTCAAACATAGAAGCTACCCACAAATATTCAACTGCTCTTTTCATGAAATTCTAACTTTGTGACCTTGGGCAAATCATGTTAGATTCCTCTCAAATTAATAGGGGGAGTATATGGGATGGGATCAGATTATAGGATCATAGACTAGAGTTTAAAAAATGGACTTACAAACAATTCAATTCATCCCTTCATTTTTAATCAATAACAACTAGAATTTATATACTATTTTAAGGTTTGTAAAGTGCTTTACAAATATTTTTACTTTTACTTTGGCAAACATGCATATTTGTGGCTATTTGCAGTAGAGAATAAAATTAGAAGCATAATTGCGTGCTAGTTTGTGGAGTGTTGAATATTCTAATAAGCACTTCCCAGATCTACCACTGTAGAGGAAAGAGTTTCCCATGTATTAGCTGCATGTTTTCATTGTTTTCTTTTAAAATTCTATTTTTGTGCTCCAGTTGTGCCTCCAAAGCATAGTGCAGATTCTTTACATTCTAAGTCCAACTATGCAAAGTCAGTGATATGTAGAAAAATAAAGGTGTTAGATACATTTCTTTTCAGAACGTCCATAGCCAGTATTGGCAGCAAGTTTAGTGTTAACAAATTGGTGATCTGCTATCTGCAAAAAGGAGAGAAAGTATTTATGGTACTATACATTCCATATGTAAGGAAGCGTGATTTTATCTGAAATCACTGTTTGTGTGTGTTTTTTATTGAGATGTTAACGCAAAAGGTCATAGAATTCTAGAGAATTACTAGTGAGAAAAATGTTTTACATGTTACCAGTTTTATTTTGTGTACTGCATCTTATGGGTTATTTCATGGATACCATGTTAGGAAATGTGCATATTAGAAGAATTAATGTTTTGTTATAAAGAATTGTATTCAGAAAAAATGTATTTTCAGCAATCTCTAGTGAAAGATTATGGTTTCTGGTGGTCACAGGAACCTAACCCCCTATTTCCCATAAAGTTTAATGTATCAGCATTCATATTTTTGATTTTGTGCCATTTTCTAGGACTCTGCTCAAGACAGTGCCTGTCAAAGTTGAAGATTGACCGTATTTCTAGAAAACTTCTATAATCTATAAAACCATGCTTTGACAACTCATGAATCAATCAAAAATCATTTGTTAAGGGTTTCTCTTGTTCTAAACAATATGATTCCAGGAAAAAGGATAACATACCTTGACTTCAAGGAGTTTACATTCTGTCAGGGGAGATATGGATATATATGATATATATGAAATGAATACAAATCAGTGTGTCAGGGAGTAAACATTAGTTCTATGGAGGCATATGATATTGTGATTAGAATCCTGGACCTGGCCCATAATAAATGTTTAATAAATTGTTGTCTGAATGATTATTGATGGATTTAGCAAGAATTTGATTCAAGCTCTGCCTCTGATACTTATTAGCTCTTGGACCCTTATTATGTGATTTAACCTTTCTGAGCCTCAGTTTTCTAACCCATAAACAGGATAGTACAATTTGTGGCACATACCTTATAGGGTAGTTATAAAGGACCATGTGGATATAAAAAGCTTGCAAACTTTCAAGTTCTTTACAAACTTCTGCTATTGCCATGATTCTGATATAAACAATAGATTACTCGCTTAATTTACTTTTATTCTTATAGAATTAAAATAATTTGTTCCAGTGTATTTAAAACCTGATTTTTTTTAAAAATAGGATTTTGGTATTACCATTTCATAGCTAAATTAGGACAAATATTTTCATCTCAATCCAAACAAGAAAAAACAATTCAGCAGAGGTGTTGCTTGTCAAAAGCTTTAGGCAGCTGAATGATGCAGTCGATACAATACTGAGCCTGAAGTCAGGAAGAACTGATTTCAAATCTTACCTCTGACACTATTTGTATAACCCTTGGCAAATCATTTAACCTCTATTTGCCTCAGTTTCCTAATTTTTAAAATGAGGATAATAATGTCTATTTCCCCTGAGAATTTTAAGGATCAAATGAAATAACATGTGAAATACTATTAAAACCTTAGAGTACATTTTAAATATTATAATAATAAAAATTATTTTATCATTATATTATATAAGGTACAATTATTATGTAAATATAAATTTATTTCTTTTTTATTTATAAATTTTATTTCTAATATACAGCACAATATGTTATATTATAACATAAAATTATATTACAATATATAATAAAATTATTATTGTTGTTGTTGAAATAGAGGAATAAAAATATAAAAAAGCAAGCTCATGGACCCAGGGTTAAGAATGACTACTCTAGAGTTAGATGGGACCTGGGAGGCCATCTGTTCCTCTCTTCCCCCATTTCACAGAGTTAATTGAGACCCAAAAAGGATGGGTGGTTTTGAAAAAAGTCAGAGACAGGTTATGAATCCAAGACCTCTAGCCCTTGGTCATAGTCAACATTTTAGGCTGGATTTGAATCCGGAACTTCCCAATTCTAAATGTCTTTCACATTCTAGGCCACACTACCTCTCACATTGAAAAAATCCACATAACTAAATTAGAATATTATTTGCACTAGTATGTAAGCTGGCAACTTGTTAGTAACTTAGTATTAAACTTAAAGCTATTTTGTGCAGGAGCCTCATTACATAATAGACCTGGAGATGGAAGCATCTGAGATTCAAAGCCCTTCTTAGAGTAGTTAGAAATTACCTAAAAGGTCATCTATTCAAACCTCTCATTAAGTTACAAAAAATTACAAGTTTTTATTTTTTTTTTCTTTCCCCCTCAATCCCACTGGGGGAGAAAGGGGAGAGAAAACCCAAACCCTTGTAACAAATATGCAGAGTCAAGCAAAAACAATGACCACATTGGCCATGTCCCCAAATTTTGTGTCTTAATATACGGAGTCTCCCACATCTCTTTCTGGTATGAAGTACTATGCTTCAATACAGGTCCTTTGGAATCATGATTGATCATGTATTGTTCAGTTTTTAAGTCTTTCCAAAGGCATAGTGATATCACATGACTTGCCAGCAATAATTATCAGACAGAGGATTTGAACTCAGGTCCTGTGACTCCAAATGAAGCTTACTTTTCACTATAGCACAAATTTTGAGTTCATTCTTCACCATGGATTATATGTGTTTTTGGAGAAATCATTAAAGATTAAAGAAAGATAGAGTTTCATTTTTTAAAAAATCATCCTTTTTCTTCCTTGACTTATGGAGAGAAGGGACCCAGTTACATTGATTTTAAATCCTGTTTAGCATGATGTATTGATTAGAAGCAAGCACTTTGAGGCAAATGCCATGTTACCAAATTTCAAAAAAAATCTGGATAGCAACGCTAGCTTTCCTTTCTTTGAAGTCATATCATTGACATTATGAGCTATGACAGAGAAGCTCGAGAGGCTTATAAATGGCTCCCAAACCTGATTATTGAAATGCTGTCTTCAATTCAGTTTATTAGCCATTGTTCTACCTTATTTATATTTTATTTCCTTGCAATACAGTTCTAGGATCTAGGAAATGGAGTTTTCTTTAAATAAATGATTCTCAGAGTTTCAAAAAGTCTTTTGTTAAATGATGACTAGCAGGAGACTTGCTGTCGGCCCAACCAAGCTGTCATTGAGTGAGGTGTTGGGGCTTTTGCTGGCCTGACTGTGGTTGAAGCTCTCTGTCTTTGACTATATTTCTCCTATGTTATTATCATTGTTGTTGTTGCTGAGTTTTTGTTGGACCATATACCTGCTGAGGTAAGGTTGAAAACATTCTAAACAGCTGCTTGCTATCTTTACAAGGATATATCATATACAACCAGAGTTATGGCAGACAAATTCCATTGGGCCATGAATTCTTCATTTGTAAAAAGGGGATTACAATAGCTTCTACCTCACAAGATTACTGGGAGGATCAAATTTTATATATGTATATGTAGTTTAGTGTTTTGCAAACCTCAGCGGCAGTATCATAGTAAGAGGGAGAGGAGAAGGAGGAAGAGGTAGAGAAGGGAAAAAAAGGAAGAGGAGGAGAAGAAGGAAGAAAAAATAGGAGGAACCCAGCTGACATAGTGATGGATTCAGAGTTGGCCTTGGAGCCAGATATTCTAATTTTAGTTCCCTACCCCTCTCCCCCAGTCTGAAACATACTAAGTTTCCTTTAGATTTAAGAGCAGACTGGGTCCAAGATTGGGTAGACATAGTGTTGCTGAATCCAAAATCAAGAAGAGTCAACTATAAAATTAGTTTTCTGTGTGATCATGAACAAGTCACTTAATCTTTCTGAGTCTTCATTATTCTCATCTATAAAATGGGAATAGTATTATCAGCCCCACCTAATTCAAAGGATTGTTTTGAAGATCACTAGACTGTATATATGAATTGCTAAATAATGTCTAGAGTAAAAAATATTCTATATCTTCAAGATATTATAATTTCCTTTTAAGTCACAATTTTAAGTTTGATTTTATATCACATATAAATTGGGGAAAGCTGGAAGAAAAAGAGACCTTTAGTACAATTAAGGGATATTCAGTTAAGTATTAAGTACTTAACCATTTGCCAGATACCGTGCTAGGCAAAGGGAATAACAAACAAATATATATATATATATATATAAATATATATATATATATAGCCATCAAGAATCTTACCTTCTACTGGATAGTATGGGTAAGCTCCCAGCTCTAAGTCAAGATCTTGTTATCCCATGTGCCTGCTCAAAAAATAACCTAACACATGCTTTCAGAGCAGATGAACTCCTGATACTAGTGGTTTAAGAGTCCAAAGTGAGCTTTGCTCTTTTATTCACTGTATGAAAATATAGCCATTGCAGTGGGGTGGATAGTAGTAATAGGGGAAGCCCACAGTTGGCTCTTTGGAGCACTGGCAATACTTTGCTATATGTGGAAATACCAGTTCTTTGAGGAGAGAAGTGCATCTCCTGGGGGTGAAAAAAAAAAACCAACAAGCCTCCAATTCCACTCTGTGATGTTCATTTAACTGGCAGAAGAGTACAGAGCTTCACTGCTGGGAGCTAGCATGATTCTATTGTTTTAAGTAATCAGATCACAGAGTCTGGGAGTCACTGAAATGGAAGGGACCGCTATAGGCATCCAGCCTATGCTTGCCTTGAACAAAAGTCCCTGCTATGACATACCCAGCAAGTCATCGTGGAACCTTTGCTTGATATCGTGCAATGACAGCGAGGCCACCACTTCCTAAAGCATCCAATTCCACTTTGCCACAGCTCTCATTGTTGAGAGATTATTTTGTTTTGTTTTATCTTCCCATATCTCATCAGTTCTCAAACATTTTGATCTCGGAACCCCTTTTACACTCCTAAAAATCACTGAAATTCCACTCTCCCATGAGCTTTTGTGTATGTGGGCTATTTATCCATAGTTACCATTTTAGAATTGAAAGTGTCTTAGTATTATTATGAAAATAATTATGGCCTCCCAGGCTCCGAAAGAGTCCTGGGGACCCTCTGGGCTCCACAGACCACATTCTGAAAACTGCTGTCTTATATCAAGCCCCAGTCTATGATCTAATGATCCTGGGTGTGCTTTGAAATCGTGATCACAAAGCAACGTTATTAGTACGTGAACTGTTGTTATTCTATCTGCAGTCGTGGCTGAGGAAGCAGACAGCCAGTTCTGAGGCTTTGCTTTAAAATGCAGCTCGGAGGGTGCTACATGTAGCCCAGCACAGTCCCCTCTGGACAGCCGGGCGTGGCGAATCTCTCGCGGACTTCCCTCTCTCCCTTGTCCTCGAAAGCCTCGATTAGATGAGTGCCTGAGACTGACGGGGTGTTTGTCTATCATGACAAGTGCTTGGCTGTAGCAGAAAATGATGAGCTGCCCTGGGGGAGACATCACCACCCACTGCAGGGAGATCTATGAAGGCTTTATGACCCGTTGGAGTCCTGATCGAGCTGCGCGAGCTTGACCCTGGGGGAGGCAATTGTCTGGAATGTTTGCTCTGTCAGTCTGAGCGATGTGCTCGGAATCCCTGGGAAACCTGCGAGTCTCCATTGTTTGTGAAGCATAGGAGGAATTCTCAGCACCATGGACAGAGGGGGAAGGATTTTTTTTTTTTCCCCTTTTTCCCTGCTCCCCAGCTTGTTGATTGATTGATCTAATTCAAGAAATATTATGTCCCTTTAACCCTTTTTTCCCCTAAGTATCATTATTTAAAATGTGGACCTAGGAAGGGTTTAAAAAATTAAAGAGCATGAATGTTCTTCATTTAAGTCGTCAGCAAGCATTTATTAAGTATTTACTCTGTGCCAGGTTCTGTGTTATATTCTGGGGATCCAAAAGCAATCCTTTCCTTCACAGAACTTACAATCTAGCAAATGAGATAAGATAAGCAAAGGGAAACCAGCTGCACGGACCTTTGAGTTAAGAAGAACAAGATTCAAGTCTTGTCTCCAGGCACTGACTGTATGACCCTGGGCAAAATGACTTCACTTTTCAGTCCCCAGACAACTTGCTAAGACTATAAATTATAGTCAAGCTAATGTGCATTATCAGAAAGAGTTTTCCATCCTAGGAGTTCCTACAAAAATCACCTCAAAAGAACAACTGACAAACAGTCAAAAAATAAATATTTTCAAAAAGTAAGATGGGGCAGCTGGGTAGCTCAGTGGATTGAAAGCCAGGCCTAGAGACAGGAGGTCCTAGGTTCAAATCCAGCCTCAGGCACTTCCCAGCTGTGTGACCCTGGGCAAGTCACTTGACCCCCATTGCCTACCCTTACAGCTCTTCCACCTAGGAGCCAATACACAGAAGTTAAGGGTTTTAAAAATAAATAAATAAATAAATAAATAAATAAATAAATAAATAAAAGTAAGAAATTTTATCAACAAGCTTTTATCATGTTCCAGGTATTGTGCTAAGTGTTTGGGGGGAGGGGGCACAGAGACACAAATAAGACAATCCTTGACCTTATGGAGTTTACATTCTGTCTCTTCCTCTCTATTCCTTCTAGCATTAATATGTGAAAAAAATCCCTTTAAATGTTTCTAAATCCTTTATGTGAAAGGTGTCTTAGGTCTCCATAGGTGGGTGTGTATGTGGGGGCGGGGGGAGACCATCTCTTATTAGTGAACAAATGATAGCTCATTCATATAATAGTTCTTTGAGATTTGTTACCTCATTTATTTGAGCCTCATAACAACCCTATGAGACAAGAGATGAAAGTATTATTATTATTATCATCTTCATTTTGTAGATAAAGAACTTGAGAAAGAGGAAGATTCAGTGATTTTTTGCTATGAAGTACCCATAAATCTTTGAAATCAGATCTTCTTGGCTTCAAGGCCAGTGCTCTCTCCAGTACTCCATGCTCCATGTGGGTCCTCTAGACCAGTTTTTGGGTTCCTTAACTTCATTATCTTTTACTTGTCTCCTTAATATTTGCAACCTTAATGAGAAGAAGACTAAGAGGTTTCCCCTAATCCCTCACCTTTGCTCTGCTCTTGAATGATAGTATGGGACCAACCTTTTAAGTGATTGAAACATTATTTACTATCAAGTATAAGGATGTCAGGGGCATATAATGGCCGGGAGGGCTTTAGTGGACTAATAGATCAAAAAGGTGACAATTAGGCCTGAGTCAAGATAAGAATAATTTTATCCAAGCCCTAGACACAAGCTTATGCTACCCCAGACCCAAGGATTGTGTCGTTTAGTCATTTTAAAGTTGTATCTGACTTTTTTTGTGGGGGGGGTTCTTCACAAAGATATCAGAGCAGTTTCCCATTTCTTTCTCCTGATATTTTTATAGACAAAGAAACTAAGGCAAGCAGGGTTAAGAAATTTTCCCAGGGTCACACAATTAGTATCTGAGGCTGAATTTGAACTCAGGAAGATGAGTCTTCCTAATTTCACACTCTATTCTATCTACTGTGCCACCTAACTGCTTACCTGAAACAAATTGTACTGACCAGATTGTTTTAGATGGGTCATGAGTTTGGCTCTTTATTCATAACCTACCCTGGGAAGCATGGTAGAGAGGAGGAGGGGAGCAGCTCCACCCAAGTCCCTCTCCCTTTCTAGTAACTAACTCTGGTGGGTGACGATGCATGTGCCCATAGAGAGATCTATCATGCCATCTTTGGCACTTGTGCTGTAGGTCCACCATCACAGCCCTAATTAAACTGCCAGACATATCAGTAGATTCTTGGATACTTTTTTCTCATTCTAAGATTAAACCACTCCTTGTCTCTCAAGGTGATTGTTATTGCCCCTTGTTTAGACTTTTCTCTATCCTGAATACTATGTGTTTTTATAATCCATCATTAAAAAGATTATGGGCATTGAGCAATATCCCTTATCGCTCACTCACTAGAAGACAGACAGAATTACTCTCCAGCATATTCCACATTTCATTTATTCTCAGTTCTTCATTGGCAGCTACAAAGCATATGGTAATAGACTATTTTTTAAAATGAAAAGGACTGTGGGAGAAATTGAAGTGACAAGAAAATAAAATGAATATGTATTTGTGAACTTCATCATCCACTTTCTGTAATTATTTAGATGTTGTCTTATCTAGAGTCAGAGAGAAGGATGAAATCGTTTCTCAGCCCTAAGATTCCATGCTTTCTTCACACAAAGATATTATCCCACACAACCTCTTAATCTTTCCTGATCCCTCCAATTACTAGTGCCCTGCCTTTCATAAAATAATTGTTTTGTATTACATATGCATACATGTATATGCATGTATATAGACATATATGTTATATATACTTGGGTCTGACTTTTTGTACCATACTGTCTATGCATTTTCTTGGCAAAGATATTGGAGTGATTTGCCTTTTCCTTCTCCAGTGTATTAAAGCAGAGATTAACTGATTTGCCCAGGTAGTAAGTGTCTGAGTTGAGGATTTGAACTCAGGTCTTCCTGATTCCAGATTCAGCACTCTTATCACAAGGTCATTTGGCTGCCTATATTTACATACAATATATTATATAATAACACATGTGTCTATTACACACTAAATACACATGTATACATATGCATATATTTAGATATATAACATTAGTATATACAATATATACACATATGTATACATCAATGTTTAGTTACTTTTATCATTAAATATTATAATATATAATAATAAATAAAAATATTAATTTAATATCTGCATAGTGAGACATATATTACACTTATATATGTACAATTTTCCTCAATATAGGTTAGACTTCTTAAAGGTAGGCAAGAACTCTCATGTTTAAGTCTTTATATCCCTGCATCCTAACATGGTGCCCAGCTTGCTGAATGAATAAATGGGTGAACACGTGTGTACTTTGGGTGATATTATGAGTTTAGTTCATTCAAAACCTAAGAATCCTGAAGGCAGAGCCAAACTTTGAGCTATAGTGTTAAAGATGATGATTATAGGTTAATGTGTAGGACGATTATGATTAATAGCAGCATTGCAAAGTAATCAATACTAACTGTTTGTTTTTCTGTGCACTCATAAAGATGGCCTTGTTAAAATCCTCCAGTGGCCAGTGATGATGTCTGGGGCCCTCTGGCTAGGGGAAGGTGTTTTCTCAAAATAGGCATGCTACATCTCTGGCTGCTTTGGAAAGCAAATGGCCAGAATACACAACTAAAGATAACAAAGGTTCATTAAATGTTTAAAAGGTTAGGGAAATTAAAGAAGGAAGGCGGTAACCTCTTGTATAACTAGGTGCAAGAAAACATCAATATTGCTCATTGAGCAATCTATTCTTCTAATTTGAAAAGAACAACTATTTGTCATGTTCTTGTCCTTGGACTGGCAGTTACCTAATTAAATGCATATGAAATTCCAAAGCCTTTACTGAGGGACAGTAATTTTCTGGGGTTGTTTTTAATGTTGCTTGGCTGAGAAAATCACATTGAACAGATAATGGATGGATTCTTCCATTGTGCATTAAGATCTTGAATCGACTAATCATGCCATGGTTATTAATCAATGCGTTATCTTATAATTTGAAATTAAAGCTACTGTTCTCTTTTATTGCTGATTCTGGGTAATGATATTCCCAACCATGACCAGGATGTGTATATTGTCCCAGAGAATGGCACATGATAATAATAATGCTGATAATGATAATAATAATACCAGTTTCACACACGTTGGCCCTAGGTTGCTTTTTGGAGATATTTGTTTGTTTTGTTTATTAAATTGTTTTTTCTTTCTAATGTTTACTTTCTAAATGTATTACTTCCTAATAATCTTCCATTTGGATAGAACCCCTCTTAAAAAGCCTGCAGACACACACAGAGAAAGATAGTTAAAAGGAACAAATTCACATACTGACTTTATCTGACAGTGTACATTATTGAACATCTACAGACTACCATCTCTACAGAGTAAAAGGAGGTATATTTCATCATCAAGCTTCTGCAGTCAAAAGGGATCATTGCATTGATTTTTACACCATTCATTATGTTTATTTTTCATTTTATTATTTTTATATGATCCATGTGTTCCATGGCACCCTTTCTCCTACCCTTCCAGAAATAATCCCTTATAACAAAGAGTAAAAACTAAATTAACCAACATATTGAAAAAATCTGTTATTATATGCAACCATAATCCTTCACTTCTACGCAAGCATAAAGAACAGTGCCTCCATATAACTCTTCATTGAGGGCAACCTTGGTTTTTATTATCATAAATTATAGTCATATTATATAATTATAAAAGGATATTATAATTTTGTAGTGATCTCAATTGTTCTATTATTTTTCTTTCTATTTGCATCATTTTAGTCATTACTTATGTTATTTTTCTGGTCCTTTACTTATTTCATTTTGATCAGTTTATCTAAATCTTCCTACGCTTCTCTCTATTCCTGATAGTTATGATTTCTTCTTCATGCACTGCAATTTATTTAGTTATGTCTATTTTTCTTGTGACTTGGCTTTTTTGATATGCATTATTTAATGTAATTCTTCCCTAGTACCTCTGAAGTCATAGTTGCCATCTCTATGGATAAGTGTGTGTATATACACTCATACATATATATGTATGGATATAAAGAAGGAATATATATGCTATTGTATATATATACATATATTACTTTACATTAAATAAATACATATATATAAACACTTTACATTCATGTACAAGGATTTGTTCAGCTATAATTATCTAATGTTTCCATGTTTGTCTTTTACTGACACAAAATGTTCAGTTGAAGAAAATATATATATGAGGCTTTTCTTGATGATCCACGTGGTATACATACTCAATTTCTGGAACTCTAAGCCAAAATATATGACCTTTAATGATGAGATACAGTCTGGAATGATGGCTACAGAAATGACCTAGGACCTAGGTACAAGGTCTGCCTCTGACACATACAGGTATATGATTTTGAGCAAATCATTGCAAAATCATTGCCTACTTGTTCTTAGAGAAGTTCCTTAAATCAGTCAGTGATATGACAGGTCTAATCCCTATTCATAGACGATATTTCTTAGTTGAAACTGCCCAAACTGCCCAAATTTAGAGTCTTAATGACACTCAATTGTCAACATCCTGGAATATCATAGGTGCCTAATAAGTTCTTCTTGCCTTGACATGAAGTCAGTGCTCATTGACTGATAAATGACTAAAATTATGGTAGATAAATGAATTGTTAAGTTTTTATGATGTAAATTCAGAGAAATATAGGAAGATTTGTCTGATGTGATATACAGTGAAATGAGTGGAACAAGACATATGTACAATATGGTACAATGTAGAAACCATAGCATTTAATTTTTTTCTTTAATACATTTGAGGAAATTTTATTTTGGATTATATTATTTATTACCAATATTTCTATGTGAATCCATCCATTCCTCTAGACTCAAGTATCAGAAGGTCAGCCAGTCTTCAAGCAGGTAAATGAGTGAGGTCCCAGCATATATCTGGATGAGTTAGGAATCTTTGCTCTTTGTTTCTTCTATAAACAAAATACCATTTCTTAAGTGCTCTGGCTTAGGCCAGCTCTGGTGAAGCTCTAGATGAAGTCATGGGGAAAGAGTTGAGATTTAAGCCTATCCTCTCATTAAAATATCCATCAATCAAGACTATCAAAAGATGTCCAAATGAGATACCATCAAGTCAATCAGAAAGATGTCCCTTTTTATAAAAGACTCTGTTGACTTCCTATTTCAGGTCTTTCTGCATAAATGGAGGCACATTACTGACCTATTCTTTATTAAAAGATTTCATGCCCCTCTTAATAAATGGTTGTATACTCAGAGAAATGGCCTCATTTTAATTATTGATTAAAATTATGAGTGCTACACATTGGAAAGTTAATCAAATGGTCAGAACAATAGGCCTCGTTAAGGTGAAATAACTGGGATGTAAAAAAAGGCAAAAACAAATTTTATTGGACTGTTTTAGCATGACTTTAGAAACAGACTATTTCAGCCTTTTCTTGATTGTGGATAAGGCGGGAAAATTATTTCCTAACTTATCATGAATTTTCCACAGTTTGAATCCAGGTCTTCTGACTCGTAATAAGATAAATTAAAACTATATTACTTTTATTAGGTCTAGGACAACTGTAATGGGTTAACCTAAATCTAGTATATTAAAATGGTATAATAAATGATAAAGTTTTACAGACCAAACTGGTTTAGCTGAAACTCTTGCTTCTAACTAGACAGAATAACCTAAATAAATTCTTATCCTAACAGACCCAAAATCCGATCCATTCTACCATACTGCCTCTTCATATTACGCCAAATAACTATATCGAGAAAAATCATGGGATAAATTGCTTTTTGGTTTGTTAAACAGGTGCTCTACTTCTCCTCTTCAAATCAAGTATTCTGAAGATGCTCCATTTTATTTTCAATCTATTCCTCCCTATGGCAGTGGCTCATTTCCATTTGTGAATATACTGAAATATTTTAATGACTAAGTAAATAAGGAGATTAGATTAAATCACCTCTAATGTCCCTTTTAGCTCTCAGTCCACAAAGCAAAGACCATTAGGCATTTCTTTATAGGTAACATGTATATAATGAAGGAAATCCTTATAAACTCAGATGACATATAACATAGAAATTATGTAGTGAACCATTATCTTTTAGTCTTCTGACCATTAGGCAGATGCTAGAATTAATTTGACCCAGAAGATGGTTATTAGAATAACTCCCAGTCTTTGGGACATTCCTTAATGTGATCCTCATTTGGGGAGTTTAGAAAATCCTCTGAGGCCAAGGAAAGGATTTTCATTTCAAAATGACAGAATCAAGTAAATATTAAGCTAAGACAAAACCCTGAAACTTCGAAGATGTTCTTTGCCAGATGCTAGCCCATCGCTCAACACAACTCATCAGTTATGTGAAAGAAACACTTTGACTCAGGGGAAATGTGGTTAGAATATTGTTGTACCATGTAGGAATACTGTAGCTATATTAAATATATTTTATTAAACTATGCCCAACGCATGCACTGAATATTACTTAATTTATCAAAAGTTTCTGGTGACAATCTAAACTCAAACTGAGGCTTAAGGGGTTTAATAATAATAATTTAATTTAGGGGTATCTTTGCCTCCTAAAGGCCTCTGGGCACTTTACACATAATGTAATAAAACCTAATTGTAAAAAGAAAATGCAGCACGCCTTCATATTTTTTCCATATTTAGAGCAGAGACAAAGTAGAAAATGTTTCTCATTCTTCAATATTCTGTTTGTGTGTACAAACATAAAATCAATGGGAACTGTCCACATCAGTGCTTTGAAAACTTTAGGCCATGTAGTCCAAATCTCTGATGTTACAGATGAGGAAACTGAGGTCCAGAGTGATTAAATGTCTTAGGCAGGGGCACACACACTAAGTGTCAGAAGTAATCTTCCTGAATCCAAGTCCAACATTCTGTCAGTTACTTCAAAGTAAATATATTCTTTTGGGGGAGTAGGTCTCTTATCTTTAGTCTATAAAATATCCTTTAAAAACTTTAAATTAAATAAATTCATAGATGCTTTATTAACTAATATTGTTAAGCATTAAAACGTTGTAGAACTTGTGACTCAATATTAAGGGATATTTTTTGTCAATCACTGTGCTAAGATCTTTATACTTTTCACTTCATTTGATTCTCATAACAATCCTGGGAGATGGATGGTATTATCTCCATTTTTCAGTTAAGGAAACTGAGGCAATAATAGGTTACATTAATCGATTACCTATGACCTCAAAGTTAGTGAGGATCTGAGGCTGAATTTGAATTCAGATCTTACTGAATCCAGACCCAGTGCTCTATCCACTATGCCACCAGCTTCCTGGACTGTATGATTTCTCTTAATAAAGTGAATCTCAGAAGAGGAGCCATTGGCAGTAATGGCAGCAGGGGGAGGATATGGAATTGGCAGTATATAGGGAAGGACCTGCTTTACCCCTCCTCCTAGAGCCAGTGTGCTGGAACTGGTCCCACTGCAATAGTTCTTGCCTTCAGCAATCATTTAAGAACTGAGATGTTGGAATCTAGGGAACCTCATGGATGTGTCTGCATTCTTGGTGTTTGGGAATTCTTCTAAAATGTGCCCTTTTTTCCCCACAGTATAGATAAACAAACAGAAACACAATCTGGGTTATTTAGGGGACATCGTGGTCGAGCAATTTCTTCTTTCTTTTCAAAGTGTTAGTGGGCTGTTAGTATATCATTTTCTATAAAAGAATCACAGGACTTGACATTGTAATTTTGGAGCATCATAATATCAATGTTGTGAAAGTAAGACTTTTTCTTTCCTCTTTTTTTCATCTGTAATATGTAATGGTGACATAAATCTCTGCTCTAAATAGCATGCTTAATCTTTGGATTTTATAATTATCTTTTAATTCTTTCACCTCCTAACAACACTGATGTCCTGTTATATTTCATTAAAAACAAGATTTCACTTTCCTATCTCAGTCCAGTACAATGTTACTTGGAGCATACGTGCTTCATCTTCTGGGACTGGGGACAACAATGCTTAAATATCATTGTTAATACAATTAATAAATCCCAGGACTTTATGATTTTTTTCTTGTTCTCAGCAAATGAATCATAACCTCTGAAGGATCTCAGAGAGCTCATAGTCCAACTAAGAATTCTCCTCTATTTCTGCTTAAAGACCTCAAAAAATTGGTTCCCCATCATCTCCAGAGGAAGTTCTAAGTATTAGGAAGTTTCTCCTGACATTAAACTGGTAGGCTGGTGTAATGGAGGAAATACTGGATTGGCAGACCAAAGTTGTCAGTGTGAATCCTGGATTTCCAACTTACTACCTGGGTGACTTTGGACAAGTAAATTGATTTTCTTGAACTTTGGTTTCCTCATTTGTAAAATAAAGGGGTTGGATTAGATAGATAATTAGAAGTTTCTTTCAGCTATGAGTCTTATTTAATTTCCTTTGTTGCACCTTCCTTTCTCCTCACCCCCAATATTCATACTTCTGCCCAAGGGGATTCAATAGAACAAGTCTTATCCATTTCCCATAGAGCCAGCCTCGAGCTGTGGGTAATTAAGATTCATGATTGGACTAGGCATTTGTGGGTTCACCTGGGAGACTTAATAATCATGAAACATGATTCCTGAGGGTTAATAAAGAGTTTAAGCTGACTTGTAATTATATATTATATTTTCTTTTATCACTGTTTTTTCCATACATTTATAAGATATTTTTAACACTATATGAGGCTATAATTATTTCTTCCTTATTTATCTTTTTTTCATTTGGTCAAATACTGAAAATGGCACATTAAAATCTCACTATTATTTTCAATTTTTGAAATCTATTTCTTTTTCAAGAGATTGGAATTTTTTTCTTCATTCATCTTACTGCATTATTTCTACGTTTATGTATATTTAAGATCAAGGTGCTCTTATTTTATACCACTTAAAATGACATATCCTTGTCATTTTTAATACTCTCTGGCTTGAGTTTAGCTTTATTATTAATCTATCATTAATCAAAAATCACTTGTTATGGCTAGAATTCCTTTAGTGCTTTATAGTTTCAATGTGCTTTATAAATATCATCTCATGTTATCTTGGTAATATGGTAAGCTTTTTTATTATCCTTTATCTTAATTCTGTTTATATCTTTTTGTATTGCTTCTCCTTTAGGATTGTTATTGTTGGAATCTGCTTTTTAATTCATTCTGTGAATCTTTTGGTTTTATTGGGAAGTTTAGTCCATTTACATTTAGCATTACAGATTAGCATCTTTTTCTTCAGTCATTTCATTAGAAGTACACATTATCATTTTTATTATTAATTTAAACTTAATAGAACCATTCTAAATAAAATTCTTCTGTCATATTAATGTCTAGAAAGATCAGTTTAACTTAGTCACCTCATTTGTTAAAAAATAAAAGAAAGAACTTCACTTTGGGATTAATTCTCAACCTCCTCCATCATTTTTTTTCTTCCCTATTCTGCATTCTGAGACACCTGTCTGAATACATTAGTGATTTAGTGAATCTGATGCTCTGAGGGTTCTCACATTTTGTTAGCAGATGATTTATCTTGATTGTTTTTTAAAAACCTATTTTTTTTGGCTAGCAAGTTTGATGTTTAAAGACATCCTTGAAGTGGATGTTTTTCCCTGTTAACTTCTCCAGGTTTACTTGCTTACTTTCCAAATATCCATATTCCATCTTAGTAGACCATGCAATTTTTCCAAGTAGATAATTATAAATTTACAACCCATGTTTCATCATTTTAAAAGTGTTATATCACACTGCATGCAATCTTTTCAAAAAAATCCTAATTGATGTTCCTTGGTAAGAGATTTCTGAACTTTTCTTCTGGGAACTTAGAATGATTTTTTTTTCTTATCATTTTAGTATTGGATTTTAACCACCATGTATCTGTGTGTTTTGAACGTTGGATTCTGACTCATCAGAATCCTAGGATTCTACTTGCATTTTATCCTTTGGTGGACTTTTTAATTTTGACAGTTTAGGAAAATTTAATTTGATGCTTTTCTTAGCCCAAGGAGGATAAATAAATGTTCAAAATCACAATATAGAAACCACCAATATTTGAACCCATGTCATCTACCTTCATAATCAGGGCTTTTTTCCCTGTCTACATAAAAATTTCCATTTTTATCTGAATTCCTCCTATTCATTATTTGTTATTGTGAAATGATATTCATTTGTATTAAGACATTTCCCAAATAATGGGCATCAACTTTGTCTCCAGTTCTTTGGTAACACAAAATGATGCCTTGGATATTTTTGGTATATGCTTTCTGGTTTTTACTTCTGTAGGATGTTTATTGAATACTGGGAGGTCTAGGTCAGAGATGATGAATAGCTTTGTCATTTCTCTTCTACATTTACAAATAAGTTTCCAAAGCTATTGAAGCAAGTCAAAGCTTCCTTAACAACATATCAGCCAGTCACTCAAAAGAATTTTATTAAATACCTACTATGTGCCAAGCATTGTTTTAAAATATGAAGATATAAAGAAATACAAAAACAGACCCAGCTCTGAAAGGACTCATAATCTAATGGACCCACATTAGTAAACCTGTTTTCCAGCAGTATAAACCCTAGGAAGCAGTTGGGTGGTGCAGTGGGACAAGTAGATGACATGGAGATAGAGCACTGTGCCTAGAGTCTGGAAGACCTGAGTTCAAATCTTGCCTCAGACTGACTACTAGCTATATGACCCTGGACAAGTCACTTCTCCCTGTTTGCAGCAGTTTCCTCATCTGGAAAATGAACTGGAATAGGAAATAGCAAAACACTAGTATCTTTGCCAAGAAAACACCAAATGGGATCACAAAGAGTTAGGACTGAAAACCAACAACAACAATAGGTCTTGCAGTGGATGGAACACTGGGCTTAGAGTCAGGAAGACCTGGGTTCAAATTTGTCCTCTTTCACTAGCTATGAGACGGGGCAATTCACTTAACCTCATTTGCTTCAGTTTCCTCATCTGCAAAATGAGGATAATAATAGGACCTACCTTGCAAGGTTGTTTTGAGGAATAAATGAGATAATCATTATAAAATATTTTGCTGAGTGCCTGACATATAGTAAACACCATACAAACATTAGCTATTTTTAACTATTAAGTGATCCACTAGCTTCAGTCTGCCCTAGTCTCCAAGATTATAGGCATACACTACCATGCCCAAGTCACCAATAAAATGAAATTTTTAAAAATCCTACAAAGAAATGTGAAATTGATTATATTCTCATAAAACTTCTTATTTTTCAGAGTGGCTTTATTTGCTGTCATTTTTCCCAGACTAATAAGATTGTATATTTTGTTGACTTTGTGACTAACGGAGAATGATTGCTGCCTTGTGGGTAATTTAGGGAAATAATCTGTGTATTAGTGATAGAGAAATTCTAATAGCAGTGCAATTCTCATAATAATATCCAGCCATGCAATGATCTCAATTAAAAAAAAAAATATATATATATATATATATATATTTTTTTTTACAAACCACCCCATTTGTCAAGAACAGAGATTATCTGTGTTAGGTCCCAAGGGAATGATACCTTGGACGAAGCTAATGTATCATGCGCGGGTCTTCTATGGAAATCAGTTTTAAAAGACCTCCTTAGATCCCCTTTTATTATAATGTCTATTGTGCATTCTTAAGGAAAATAAGGTTTAAATGTAAATGTAGGACGGTGACGGATTTTTTTTTACCCATTTTTTCCCCCATCATTTTTTTTAAAAATCTATTGAAATTTCTTCTTGAGCCTGACTTTGACAAGTGCTCTGTCTCACAGATGTGGGGACTCCTTTCAGAAATGGACACCCCAGCCCACCCACACTGGTCCAGGTTCTCCTGGAAATCCACCGCCTGACGTAGACCCGATATTCTGGGTGCCTTCCTCTAGGTCTCTTGACATGGAGAAGATCCTCGCGGAGTGCAGCCACCGCTGGGCGTGAGTCTGCCCCGTGGCTTGCTCTTGCCATGACCAGACCCCATTCAGTGCGAGCCGTGTCTCTCTCCACTGACATGACTTAAGCCACCCCCTCGGCAGCATATGGCCGGCTAGAAGTGAGTACACAGAAAAGGGGTGTCTGCCTGCTGTTCAACTTCAAGCCATTTGCTATCATCGGATTTCAGGCTTCAGAGTCCATTAATAATAAAGATACTCAATGCATGTTAATGGAATCATTAGGAGGAAATTTATTTTGCATATGTTTTGCATTCTTTTCAGAAAAATGGTCAGCACGTTCTCCTCTGGGACACGCAGTATAATCTCTCTAATGACTAGTGCCTTCCTTTTAAAATTATATACACACATATACAATATACATACATATGCATGTATTTATATATATTAATATATACACATATATAATTAAATGTGAATGCCTATACATGTATATGTGGATATAAACATATTTGCATATATATGTAGAAACAAAGTAATTTGAAGAAGGGGGCACTAGTATGTAGGTAGATCTCATCTAGACACATATGTGTATATATTATGTTTGTACATTTATACATGTTTGTGCATATGGTACATGCACAAACCTATATAAGACACATGCACACATCTATACTATAGAAAACAAATATGTTTATATGTATATAATATGTGTGAACATGTAAAATATCACCTATAAACATATATTCATTTATATGTAAAATATGAATATCAAATATCTATTTATTTTATATGTAACTTTTCTTTTACATTATTATATATAGCATATGTGTTCTATATATAATATAAAACATATTTTATATGTAATATTTATATATATTTTAATTTAATATTACATGTGCATTTTACATTGCATTTATATCTTATGTGTAATATGCATATTACACATAAATAAATGTTTATATTACATATAAAATAAACAGTTTTTATATTACATATAGAACATATGTTTATATAGGGTATTTATATATTACATATATAATAAATATATGTTTATATAATATGCCTTTTATATGATATGTACCATAATGTACCATATACATATAACATACTATATATTATATATTTATATTTAATGTGTATGTATTTCTATATAGTATATAAATATGCAATACACATTATATGTGTATATATGTATATGGTACATATACACACACTTTTGTGTGTACATGTTATTTTCCCGCAAAGAATATAAGCTCCTTGAGAACAAGGACTCTTGTTTTTGTCTCCTTGGTGCCTTCGTAGTCTCTTAATTATAACAAATACACTTTGTAGGATAACCCCACAAATAAGATAATTTACGCACGGTGCTTTGTAAAATTCAGAATGATATAGGATCTCAGTTATTTCTATTTATGAGAGAAATATATGTGGTTATGAGCCATGAGAGAAAGTTAGGTGGCCTTCGTTTGGGTTTAGGAAAATCATAAGATTCAGATCTAGGCTGAAACTGTGGCAGAGCAAATCATACTCTTTCAAATAATACAGTTGTTTGGCTGGCAATGAGAGGGATGGGCAAATATTACCATACGACAGACAGAATCACTTGGAGCAGGGATTTGCTGCCAGGGATGTTGTCGCCATACATTGAGAATTTAATAGTTAGCATTTTCGCTTATTCTGTTTTTCTAAGTGCTTAATGAAGAGCCTCCCAGGCACTAATTTTCAGGCCGTCCCAACTTTATTACTAAAGTTTATCAAGCAGTAAACACACTCTTGCTCTCTACTGTCATGTTTTTAGAAAGCATTTTATAAAAGGTGACATCTGGCAAAGAGGTAGATCTATAAAAATCATGCTGGTGGATAGAGTGTCAGTTTTTCTGCCATCTTCCCAGAAAGAGTAATATTATTTTGACACACACATACATCCCCACTGTCAAGCTTCTATTTTTATCGTGAGCTTACCGCACATATCCTTAAGCTATACAAAACCTTTGGGCTAATGTAAAGAGTGACATTTCTGCATATTTATTATAACACTTATTTTAGAGGTTGACTTTGCCCAGATAGGATTTCTCCCAGTACAATGTCATTTTCATGACAATAGGCATTGCTGGGAACAATGGGCTTTCTAGGTGAGTTGGGGAAAGGTCATATATACAAGGACAAGTTAAAAGTAGTTTAATTTAGACTCTCCCTTGGTTGCCCCTTCTGATTTTTTTCAAGGTTCAAAGGGTATTCAGGGTGAATTCCTACAACAATAGGGATTCCTGAGGATGCCTGGGAAAATGAAGTTTGTCACGTCTTAGAGTAAAAACTCATGCATTAGCAGGTATGTCTCTGGTTTCAGTGGAGTGAGAACTAGCTCCAATATAGAGGATCACAACTATCAAATGAGATAATATTCTTAAAACACTTCACACAATGCCTGATACACAATAGATCCTTACCAATGTATATTGATCAATTATTACTATTATCATTTTCTCATTCTCATCTTGTTCAGTGGAGTCCAAAGAGATATGACTCTGGAAATGTCACTGACCTGCTAGTATTCTTTTATATTTAATGTTCAATGGGCTCTCATTCAGATGGATAAAAATGGCTCCCTTTTGTACAATAATGCAAATATCATCATCAAAATTCATTTTTCATTCTCTGAAATCATTTCTAGGAGCAGATAAGATAGGAATTGATGATGATCATGATGGTAATGATAATAAAGATAACAGTGGCTAATATCTCATCTATAGCATAAGTTAGTATATAAGAGGTAGAGAAACATGCAAAGGTTTTCATTCCACAGTTTAAAGACAATATATATTTGATATGATAGCCTCCATGAAAAAGATGTTTGTTTGTTTTTCTGCTAGATTGATGTTAACTTTTGGTTGATTATTAGTTTGGTCTAACATGATCTTCCAATTTCAGTATAGTTGATTTGTTGAATATTCAAGTGTATTTAGGAGGCTGACAAGGGGCTTAGAGAATAGAGCCCTGGTCCTGGAGTCAGGAAGATCTAAGTTTTCAAAGCCAGCTTCAGATATTACTAGCCTTTGTTTGTCTTAATCCACTGGAGAAAGAAAAGGTAAACCACTCCAATATCTTTACCAAGAAACCCCCATGGACAGCATTGGAGTGCTTTGTTTGGTCTGTGGGGTCATGAAGAGTTGGACAAGACCGAACAACACCAATAATTTGACCTATAGAGGTGACCTGCCATAGTGAATAGAGAGCTGGCTCTAGTTCCCCCTCTGATACCTAATAGGCTGTTTGACTCTGCCCAAGTCACCTCACCTCTCGTTCCCCGACTAGGCAAACTCTTCAAGACTGTAAGATGTAGAGAAAACTGATCTGCACTGGCAGAGGGACTTTCCTTACCTGGGATCAGGGAATAGCAATGAGATGTGGGATTTCAATGATTCATCTTCTGGTAGTTCATGAATAATAGAGAGTCACAGCTATCTACTTCTCATGTTTGGGATATCCACGAGGCATGGAATGCTCTTTCTCCTTTCAACTTCCTTGGCTTCCTTCAAGACTCAGCTCAAATCCTGCCTTCAGCAAGGGGTATTTCCTCCCCCAAATTCAGTATCATCCCTCTAAGATAAACTTCCATTAAATCACATATGGACACATTTATTTGCAAATTGTCTCTTCCATCAGACTTGAGGGTAGGAGTTGTTATTGCTTTACCTTGTATCCTTGGCATAATACCTGACACACAGTAGGCGTTTACCAATTGTTGGCTGATTTACTGACAACCCAGTGCCTGTCCAATTGTGGGTACTTAATACATTGTTGTTGGTAGATAGAAAGGTATTCATTCAGTACTAAACCTGGGTAACTTACAAAAATATATTGCAAGAGTTTCTACCATTTCCCTCCAGAATCTGCTTCAGTAAGTGATGATGAAGACACTTTGTCGCATTGTTGGATATTGTGAATTTATAGTACAAATTCCAAATACCCCACTGAGAATCAGAGCTACTAGCAGAACTTAAGTCTGATTCTCTGGGTTTCTTTTTTATCTTCAAAATTCTATAACTTTTTTTTTAATGTGAAGTTTCCATCCCTTAAATTTCTCTAGCCTTGTATGAACTTGAATGTCCATAAAATCATGCCAGGCCTGCAGTTAACCATCAGATTAAAGGCAGCTCACATTTCTGACACCATTGCAAGCCTTTTGCTCCCTTTTGATTTGGAGATAATGAATTTTTTCTCCTCTACCCAAAGGATAATTAAAAAAAATCCCTCTATCTGTGATAAATCATCTTTCTGAACTGTTCTCTTCTGGGAGGTCTCTTTGTAGAGATCCTTAGCAAGAAACTTGGGTTGGGTAGCTGCCTGCCTTCACCCAGGTTTTAAATGAGAATGACTGCAAATGTTTATTCAAGCTAAATAAAGCCAGTGTTAAAGCAAAGCCTTTTAAACTATTCTGCCTCATTTGAACATGACACTGATGTAGACAACTTGGGAAAATAGTGTGAGTACACAAAAAGCTGCATTATCTGAGCTATCAAAGGGTTTCAACACCAATGCACAAACTCTCTTGAGCAGAGATAATTACTGCAAACTCACCGAGCATAATTTGGGTCAAGGGCGACACTTCATTGGGAGCGTTAAACACTGTCATACATCTCCTGGCAAGAAGTTTGTGGAGAAAGGTTCTCTTTGGAGATGCTAGCTTCAAAGGGAGAAGATAAGAGCTCTAACCTTCTTCTCCATGCAGATTTCTCTTTTAAGTATTAGAAGAAGTATTCTTTTCCTTCTTTCCTTCCTTCCTTCCTTCCTTCTTTTCTTCCTTCCTCCTTCCTTGGGTCTCCTTCCTCCCTTTCTTCCTCCTATCCTCCCTTTCTTCTTCCCTCTCCACTTCCTCACCCTCTCTCTCTCTTCCTCCCTTTGTCCCTTCCTCCTTTCCTTCCTTCTTCCCTCTCTTGCTTCCTTGCTTCCCTCGTTCCCAGAACCAAAATCAGTTGATATAATAATTTCTTATCACAATAATTTGCAGACTTTTCCATATAATTGTAACATTAAAAATTTTTGTAATGTGGAAACCCAGCCATGCAACAATATTCCTGAGTCAAAGAATGTTGTTTGCACTTAGAAGATAATCCATTTGTCTAAATTGCTAGGGAGTGAAATTAAATATACCACACAAAGCTTAAGTTATGATTTAAAGTAACTTGAATTATTTTTCCTCTCTACCTCAGCCTCTGGAACCAGTCTAATAAATCCCTTTATCAATGTTTCCTTATAGGTTTATGTGGGGGGTTTATATGTTCTACTTTTCTGTGTTCTTTACATTTTCTCACTTGATGGTCTTATCAACAGCTCTTGTGGGTTCAGTTCTCCATGAAGTTGACTCTCAGATCCATACACCTAGTCCTAGTGTCTCTTTTGAGGATTAGGTCTATATCTACAACTGCCTATTGGACCTCTCCCCGGATGTTCAAAGAGAGGAGTCTCAAATTCATTATGTCCAAAATGAACTTATCATCTTTTCCCTCAAACCTAATTTTCTCCTAATTTGCCTATTTCTGTTGAGGGTACCACAATTCTAATCACCCACATTTACAGCCTGGGAGTTATATACCCTTGTTCTTTTTCCCACCCTACCAACATCTCCAAAAAGGTCTCTTATGGCCATCTCCTTATCTCCATCATATGGCCTTCACTTAGGTTAGACTTCAATCACACAAACTATAATTTGATAGCACAGACCATTTAGTTGGGATAGAACCATATTTGAACATAACATTATCCTCTCACAGACTTTTGGCTTCTTTTTTCCTGAAATATTTATGAAAAAATAATTGCAAGGAAATTTTTCATCACATATAAGTCTATCCATGCATTTGTTCTTTCTTCCTACTGTAAATTGGTTTGGTTTTGTTGCAAAAAGTTGTGTTTTTCCTTTCCTCTTCAAATTAGTTAAGACTGGGTAACCAAAAATTAAATTGTGAATTGATTAAAAATCATCAAATGGTTACAAATATTTTAATATTTTGCTTACTTGCATGAAGATAAAATTAATAGTATAGCCTGAGAATTTACAGCTACAGAAGTGAAATTCAGTAATGGTTGGGCTTTGAGCTCCATCAAGTAGGTTTATTATTGGAAGGAGTTTTAGGAACATGTAATAATAGGACTGGCTACAGAACAGAGCAAAAGTTTAGTATTATAGTAAAGGACAGAGATAGATAAGGAGCTGATTGAGGGAAGAAGGAACTATTTCACTGGTGTCTTAATATTCCAGCACCTGAAATGATATCTAGGACTTTAATAAGAGACACTTAATAAGCATTTGTTGAATTGAAATGAATTCATAAAATTCAACCTTCTGTTAAACAAAAGCTTGGAACAGAAACCAAGAGAGGCATTTAAATATGAAAAACCATCAGGTGTATGGGGGAGTTATTGTTTTTGAAAAAGTTATTTTTTAAGTTATATTGACGTCTTTTATTTTTACATCATAGTTCTTTCCAGATACATCCCCCTCTTTCTACCTTCTTGAAGCAGAGAGAAATTTTTTTAAAAAGCAGCTTGTCAAAATTAACTTATACATAGACTGTTTCTAAGAGCAAATGTAACCATAACTTTGTCCAGGGCAGGAGGTGTATTTCTTCATCTCTTCTCTTGTACGAAATTGGTCACAATGACTATGCAAACAAAATGAACAAATATTTGATTAAAATGTGCAGGTTTGGGCTATTTAGTATTTGATTTTTCAGATTAAATTTTTGAGAGAAATTTCAGGAAAGGAAGCTTGCTAACTCCCCATATCAAGAATGTGAACCTTTTAAAGAAGGCGCCATAATGAAGCCTGTGGAAACCATACACTGTATCAAAAGATCCAGAATGAACTTTGGGATGCAATGAATCAAACTGAAAGGGGTTAAACACATTTATTTTGAATGTAAACTCTTATGCCCTCTAATTGGCTTTTTCTTGTCAATGCACCTGCCAATCATTGGTTTTGCTTTCTTCCTCTTTTATTTCCCTCTTAAAGTGCAGTATTGTATGCACCTTTAGCTGGAAGATCTTTAGAGGTATAAGCTGGATATTTGAAATGATCTACTGGAGAGACTAGCCATGTAAATCTGGGAGGTTTCAACATGCTCATCTCCCAATAGAATCACAGGGGGGATTGTGAAAGGAAATGTTTTATTCCCTTCATCTATTTTAAGTTAATCAATTAAGAACTTAAAATATCCCTACTTTAAACTTAGTAAATCACTAACAAAGAAAGTTCACATCCTAATGGGCCATAAACACTACCCCCAACCCCAACCCCCAAACCCCAACCCCTGGCAGTGCTAGGCAAATTGAAAGGCTGTGATTGATTCCTGAGATGTGACGAGGAGAGCTGATAGGTGGAGAAAACAGTATATAAAAGGGAGCCTGAGAGAGATTTGCTCTCTTGATTCTTGGACTCTTCTTCATGCTTGGTGCATTCTTGGGCTCCGATTCTTGAGCTCTTCATTCTTGGTGGCCTTTAGACTAGGGAGCATGAGCTCTGGTGGGATTCTTGGTGGTCTTGGCCTCATATGCACTGAAGGTTCTCAGCAGTTTTTCAGTGTTTTTGGCTCTTTGGCTTCCTGATCTGAACTTTGGATTCTGGTGAGATTTGAATTAAGATTCACATTCACAGTATGGAGGCACTAGGATTAGGACTTAGAGTATTTTTAGGTAGGTGACATTTTCTACCTCCTTCCTATATTTCCCACTTTAATATCTCTACCTTGCCGTAAATAAAACTACTAACAGCCTACTGACTCACAGTTTAATTTTAACTTTTATAAAAGGCGACCACAACAATTCTTTTTTTAAGCCGTTTTTATTTTTGTCAAACCAAATTTTTAATTATTACATTTGGCCACCCAATTTTAATTATTACATTTGGCAGACCACAAAGGTTTGACAAGTACCCTCAATCTTCTTCCATTTTCTTCACTTTTTTCTATTCTTAAGTCAGGTCTTTAGTAGCTAATTCTGGAGTTCAGGTTCTAAGTTGGTAGAGCAGTTTTGAAATAGACAAAAAGGGCAGACTAGCCACAAGCTACAGCTGTTGGTCTGATACTATAAAGCCAATTGGAAACACCTACTTTTTTCTGTGCAGAAGGGTAATTCTGAATCATTTTTTTCTCTCCCCTTCAACTGAACAGTTGAGTGCTTGCTGCTGTCTGATAAGCTCCCTTCAGGCTTTCACCTTGGGGATGCTTTCACCCCCTCCCGTCTCCCTGCCTCCTGGGGAGGCTACCCTGCCCCCACAATCTACTACCTCGAAACCCAGAATTCTGGAGTATTGGAGGGAGTTAATAAGTTCAGCTCAGCCTTTTTGTTATTAGAAGGTGTTAATTATTGGGTTAAATTAACAAAGTTTAGCCTTATCTTACTCCCAGAAGTTTCTCCTTCCTTTTTCTGAGTCCCCACTGCTTCTAGCATTAGCTTAAGTGGGAGGTGGAACACTGGGGAAAGCAGTCAGGGAGAGCAGCAGTAAAGATAACTAAAAATGCTCCCTTTAACCCTGAGAAGCTTTCTGAGCCTACTAAGGGAAAAATCATAACAGCCCACAGCCTGTGTTCTATACCCAATTTTAACTATTACAATAACCAGGAAGAGTCTCAGGATGCATTTGAAGCAGCTTCTATCCACTCTGCCATACAACTGAATTCCAAAATAGAAAGCAAGTATATAGAGATGTGGCTTTATTATTATGGACAGAAAGAAGGGCACTGGTGTGTGAATCAGGAAATCTGGATATCCTAGAGGCTTCTTCTTTCCTGCAAATCAAGTTGGGATAAAATGATTTCTTTCTTAAGAGTAGTGTCAATAGAGACCCTGCCAGTAGCTGACATTCTCCTACATGACAGATTCGGTCCTGCTCAGTGGTTCAGACCAAATGTCCTTTCACCTCTGAGACTCGGGCTTCTCATCTGGAAAAAGAGATTGGATGGATGATCTGGAAGTTCCTTCCAGCTCTAAAATTATGTTTTGATATTGTGATGCTATCAAAAAGGAGAAGACTTTCCATCCCTTTTCTCTGAGACTCTTCCACATAGAAAATGCATTCTTTCTCTTAGTCTGCAATCTTCTGGAAAGTAACAAAAGTTTCTTTATTTTTTCCTTTTTATCTTTCTTTTTAACCCCAGGTTTTAGTATAGTGGTTGGTATATAAAAAATGCTTTAAAAATCCTTACTTTGTGTCTTAGAATCAATACTAAGGGGGCAGGCAGCTAGGTCGCTCAATGGATGGAGAGCCAGGTCTGGATTCAAGTCTGGCCTAAGACACTTTCTGGTTGTATGACCCTGGGCAAGTCATTTAACCCCCAACACCCAACCCTTACTGCTCTTCTACATTGGAACTAATATTTTAGTATCATTCTTTAAAAATATATATTTTTTAACTCTTACCTTGCTTCTTAGAATCGATACTAAGTATTGTTCCAAGGTGGAAGGACAATAAAAAACATTTTTAAAAAAATGAAAACTCTTACTTTCCCTTTTAGAATCAATACTAAGTATTGTTCCAAAGCAGAAGGGCAATTAACTAACTAAATATATAAATATATATATGCACATATATATATATTAAATAAAAACCCTTTATGAATATATATTTAATAAAAACTCTTAATTTCCATCTTGGAATCAATACTATGTATTAGTTCTAATGCAGAAGAGCAGTAATGGCTAGGCGATAGGGGTTAAGTGCCTTGTCCAGGATCACAAAGCTAGGAAATGTCTGAGGCCATACCTGAACCCAGGACCTCCCATCTCTAGGCCTGGGTTTTTATCCATTGAGCTGCCCCCACAGTGGGTGCTTACTAAGGCTTGTTGACTTTCTTTCCCATTTCTTTCTTTCAATTTCTTTCCCATCAACTGGCCCTTAGAAAAAAATTAAGGAACAATGAAATAATAAGGGAAAGATGCTAAGCCTTCCTATTAAGTATCCATGTTGGGATATGAACTCAGATCTTCCTGACTTTAAGCCTAGTTCTCAATCCACTCTGCTTTGCTTCTTGCTTCTAAGTCATCACTGGAAACATATCACACCCTACTAGTACCCCAACCATGAGGCTCACCATTGGTCAATCTATACACAGTCCCGCATCGATCTGAAATAATGACCTGGACCTGAGACCATTGTTCGCTTCTTGAGAACTCCTGGCCAGCAAATGTCCCTTCAGAGCCTCAGCCCAGGCTCGAAATGCTGGAGGACCTGCTTTCTATGCATACAAGGCTGGCCATCGCATGCCTCCCTCCCTCCCCAGAGCCTTACCACCATCACCTTTGCTAGACTTGATTCATTAGTGTGATAATTGACAGTTGTTTCCCTTTCTAAGTGATTGTTTTGTAGTTCTATTATGTTCTGTCGAGCAAGAACATACAATTAATTACAAATAAACTAAGCATTAATTTTAGGCTCGGGAAAGAACTCTCCTAACATCTCTGCCCCATTTCCCAGAGCTACCTAGGAATTCTGGTAACAAACTCGGCTTGCTTTGTTTGCTGGATATCCCTGGCTGCCTGGAGGCAGGGTACATTGTATAGACTCTAGTTATGGCCACTGGGATAAAGACCAAGATTTCATCATTAGAAGCTAGTCAAGGTGAGAAGACTCCTAACCGTTCAGGTGAGTCTTCTCTGGAAGGTCAGCATTCTCTCCACCATGACTCCTGCATAGGAAATAAGGCTCTGAGAATGATAATAACTCAAGGTCTGCAAAGCGTTTTTCCCCATGTTATTTGGGGGCTAGAAATTTCATACTTTGGGAACTGCTGAGTTCCGATGGTATTGTTTAGCCTGATCAGTGCCTACTGAATTGGAACTTAGGAGAGACGTGGATGTGAATCCCACGCTGGAGAGAATGTTGGATTTAGGATAAAAGGACTTGAGTTCAAATCCCCAGTCTGTTCACAATAGCTAGCTGTGCACCCTTAGGCAAGTGACCTAGTTCTCCCTGCTTTTACTATCTGCAAAATGAGTGTATTGGACCAGATGAGTTCTAAGGAACTTCATAGCAGGGCAAGCCTAGGAAATCAACCCCAAAGAGAACAGACAGATGTGAAATCTACTCAGATTAGTTCGGTGACATCCTTCTGCAATGCTGTCTCTCATACCAATGATGTGCCCATAATATTTCTGAAAGGGGGTAAAGCTTCTTAAGGGAAGACATAGGTTTTTGACTCTGTTATGGAAACTCCTTGAGGGCAGGAACTATTCCTTTTTTTTTCTTTTGATACATAGTTAACACTTAAAAAAACTCTTCTTACCATCCTTCTTAAAATTGTTTCTGAGTATCAGTTCCACATCAGAAGAGTAGCAACGAGCTAGGAGATTGGGGTTAAGTGACTTGCCCAGGGTATCCCAGCTAGGAAGTGATAGCTAACCATATTTCCTACCCTCCCCCCCGCCCCAGATTATGAGCACCTTGAAAACAGAGGCTGTCATTTGCCTTTCCAAGTATCTCCAGTGCTTAGCATGGTACCTGGCACATAATAGACATAACAAATGCTTGCTGATTGCTAATCTCTTTGGCAATAGTGTTAATGAACATACTATCCAGTTAAATCCTTTTTCTAGCTCAGTCTGTGGGTTTTTAGTGGATGTTCTTACGAAAAGGAGAAGAAAGGTAACTTCTCCAATTTTTCCCCCAAAGCCTGGAGCCTGCCTTTAAAGAACACCCACTATGATGCCAAACTAAGCCCTTAGAATGAGAAATGTGTCATAATATGTCTGTTGGTCGCAGAAGAATGACAGTTGGTGGTTTCCTCAGTGCTGCTTTGAGGACAGAAGCCAGAAGCCCATTATCAATCATCCATGACATTATCATTCATATTGATAATCCCGACAATATGCCTCAACCATTGGATAGTCAACAATCTGCAAGTGTGTTTTTAAATATGCCAAACATGTCCTATATGCCCTAGAATCGTCCATGATTTCTTCAGTGTGGCTGCTCCCTCCACTGGTACAGATTGTAGTTTCTCTTTGTCTTAGTGTTTGTGCATTGCTCCCTCCACCCCCACCCCCACCCCCCAAAAAAACTTTCATCAAATTTCTGGCAATGAGCTTTTCACAATTTAACCATCTTGAATTTTTAATGACAGATATATCATACATCCCTGGGTCATATTCAAAGTCATTCTACTTTAATAGAATGCAAACTCTTTGAGGTCAAAAGAGAATATAAACTGGGAGCAGCTGGGTGGCTCAGTGGATTGAAAGCCAGGACCAGAGACAGGAGTTCCTGGGTTTCAATCTGACCTCACACATTTCCTAGCTGTATGATTCTAAACAAGTCACTTAACTCCCATTGCTTAGCCATTATCTCTCTTCCACTTTAGAACCAATACAGTGTATTGATTCTAAGACAGAAGATAAGGGTTTTTTTTAAAAAATAGGATGTAAGCGCTTTGAGGGTGGTTTCATTGTTAACCTTGTCTCCTGGGTAACAATACAGTGCTTTGGCCCTAATAAGAATCTAATTAGTGTTTGCTGAAATGAAGGGAATGGAGTCTGGGAGAATTTGGCAGAGGCTATACTTCCATTCAATTAAACTCAATTCTAAAAGTATTAAGTATCTACCATGTGTAAGGCACTATATGAAATGCTGGTGTTACAAAAGACAACAAAAGAAACAGTCCCTGTCTTCAGGGAGCTTACATTCTTCTAGGTCAATACAATGTTTACTTTAATAATAAATGCAAAATATATGCAAAATATTATATAGTGATTGGGGGGGTCAAGAAACCTGAGATATCACTAAAAATCTATATAATGTTGCAAATCTTTTAGGAAATGACACTTGGACTGAGCCTTAAATGATACTGGGATATAGATTTTAAAATTAATATTCAATATCTCCAAAGTACAATATTTACAAAGAGGTATTAATATTTAACTAGAGAGCTAGGGAAAAACACAGAGTGCTCACCCAAGCCACTCATGTGGAAGAGAGGGCAAGAGAGATGTTCCTCAAAACTTTAATACAATAATGTAAAAGACACAGGTAAACACAAAGGAAAAGGGAATTTGGAGAAGAGGGAAGAATTCTGGGAAGTCTAAAGGATATAAAATTTCCACTTATACAAGGACTTCCACAAGGCAAAGGTGAACAAGGAAAGTCTTTCAGGGTTTGAGAACAGCCAGTTAGGAGGCAGAATATATCATCCAGTAAAAGTGAGTAAGTGGACAAATTAAGTTAGGACCAAAAGTATGTAAGGGAGAAAAGAACTGATCAGTAAGAAAAAAAAAACAGGGCTGGATATCAAAGGGTTTCTCAGTGTCAGGTAGAGAAGAGCATATTTTATCTTTAAAGATAATGGGGAGCTGTTGAAGCTTCTTGAGCAGAGGAATGACATAGTCAGACTTGGACTTTTTGAACTACTTCACTGATAGAGTCTTGAAGAACCCAGAGTCAAGAATGGGCTATGAGAAAAGACCAGGCTAGGTCTTTGGTGGAGAATTCCTCTTGTGTATTTCCTTGAAATTGATGAAATAGTGTGACATGCTTATTTTATGACTTTATTGAGAGTTATTTACCTTGTAAACTACTCAACAGGCAGGAAACAGAGCCAAGAAATAGTTTTAAAGTTATGCTTCTAACTCCCATATGTAGGCTGAATGGTTCAGAGAAAGTATAATTGGGAACTGCTCTCAGAAGGTTGAAGGAAATCAGTGTTGGTAGAAATTGAAGGGAATATAAGAGAATGCAGCTTGGTGACCTCCTAACCCCACTAACATTTAACAGCTGACAAAAAAAAATGTCGGCATCTTTGGGTTCTCAGAATCAAGTTTTTATTTCCATCCTTCGCGGTACACAGATTGTGTTAACTATTTTTCCCCAAGATTTTATTTCCATAGAGCCATGACACCAGAAAGCACATATATTTTTTTTTATATTCCATTTTGAACTTTCCTTGAAGAAAATAAAACTTCAATCACCTAGGAACTATTGCAGGATGCATTTAATAAGAAAATACATTTTCAATTTTTTAACTTTTGAAAAGTTCATGGGCTATAATGGCATTTCACCAAGGTCTAATGGCACTATTTACTATCATTCTGATCAAAAGTCAGAGAACTAGAAAGAGAGACAGAGGCAGGGACAGGGGCAGAGAAAGACAGAAACAGAAATAGAGAGGAAAGGAGATGGAGAGAGAAATAGAGGTAGGAGAGAGAAACAGAGACATAGAATCAGAAAAATAAGAGAAAAAAATGTAAGACAGGTAGAAGAAGGGAAGAGAGAGAGAGAGAGAGAGAGAGAGAGAGAGAGAGAGAGAGAGAGAGAGAG
>NC_058130.1:23506825-23621767 GCF_016433145.1 Gracilinanus agilis | reverse complement strand
GTGTATAAGAGACAGAGAGAGAGAGAGAGAGAGAGAGAGAGAGAGAGAGAGAGAGAGAGAGAGAGAGCTATATTTATTGTCATTTCTTTTCCATTTTGTGCTTGCTTTCCCTGTCAATGGAGGACTGTAACAAACTCTGGAGTTTTAGAAGCTTGGATTAAAACACAATAAAGTACTAAATGTAGGCTATTTATTTAGGAAATAGCATAATAAACTGGCTTTTCCAAGCATACATTTTTGAATGAACATCCTAAACTCTAGGAACATTCTGAAGAGATGTAAGAAGTAAATCAATCATACATAAATAGAGTATATAGAATAGAAACTGTTTTCATAAAAATGTGTTATTTTTGAAATATTCACCAACATGAAAATTTAGAATTCTAAGGTATTATCAAGTAATTCTATTATGGAATTGTATGGGATATATAAAGGAGCGGTGCATAATGGGTGTCAGCAGACTGAAATACATGACAAATACAGAATTATAGAGAATGCATGGAAAAAATATCATTAAAAATACATGCTTAAATAAGAAGACAGTTCTTCTCACATGGAAAGAACAAGGGATAACCAAAGAGAGTGCATGCCCTTCATTGAAATCCTTGTGATCTCAGGAGATGATGTTTGGCTACCAACATGGGGTAGATCCCCTGTAACAAATTTAGTGGGAGGATATGGACAAGTATCATTCAGGATGAATAGCCATGGATGAGTTGCTATTTTCCTTGATGGAAGGAATAATCCCATTAGGGAAATCACAAGTCCTTTGGAATATTAGAAGTATTCACCTAACATTTGTATATTTTGTAGGTGTGGAGGCCACCACATAAAATAAAAAATCAATTGTACTATATTATGTAAAGTTACATACATCATCATTAAAATAACATCATTTATCATTAAGGACAAGCACAGAGGTCAAATATATAAAAAAATCTCTCTTTATTATGACACAACTTTGCGAAGTTATCCCATGATTCCTTCTAGACTGGGCTCAAGAGTCAAATTCAACCCATCTCCTTTTTTTTTGTACTGAAGCTAAGAATATTTGTTGGGGTTTTTACATTTTTAATCATAACAAGATTTTATTTTAAAATGTAAAAAAAAATGTTTTAGCTTGAGGTTCTAATTTGCTGACCCCATTCTAGACAGCTTACGTATCTTAATTTGCAATATTCTCACCAAGCAGAAATAAATGAATTGTTTTATAGTCTCTTTAAATGGCTTATTGGCAATCTACTACATCTTGTCTCAAGTATCAGGAGTTAAGAATATATATTATCTAGATAGCAACAACTCAGCGTCTCTCATGGATTAGCAGCAAAAAAAATTAAAAAAATCTAGCGATAATTTGAGATGTTGATTTTAAGGATTCCTGAATGTTCTTTGTTCAAAGACACAGTGGATTTGGAAATCTCATTGCCAGAAACAACCCTTCTTTCAATTCTTATCTATCTGGTATGTTAAAATCAATGTCAGCTCGTAAGATGCTAAGTATTTTGGATTTCCTTCACTGGGTATGATTGACAAGGAATTCTTTCCCCCATTGGAATACATTTAGGAGCAATGTTTCTTAGTTATTATGCTGTTTTATGTCTATCATAACTAGAATATCTGTACCATTGCTTTAACAGACTTCATGCTATTGAGAAATTTACCTTTAAGGGGGGAAAAAGGTGACAGCAAAATGAATGCCTTAGACACTCATAGGCAAGATTTTCAAAAATTTAGAACCCAAATGTGACAACTAGCAGAAATAAGTATATCACTGGCCTAGGCAGAATCATTGAATCTCAGTTAGAAAGGACTTCATCCATCCACCACAACTCATGATTGTATTATTTTTTTACTGAATCATGTTGAACTTGTGATCCACTAAAATTCCTAGATCTTTTTCATACCAACTTCTGTTGTCTCCCCTTTAGAACTGATGTGGGGGGGGGACCACCAAGCATATTATTGCACATTTATGCCTATTCAGTTTTATCTTATGTAATTTGGGCTGATATTCTTGCCTGCTACTCTCTGAGGGTCATGTAGATAGAATCATGGATTTAGGGTTAGAAGGGATTTTAGAATTTAGATTTTTAGAATTTAGAATTTAGATTATTTACCCCTTTCAACTAGTCATTGATGACGAAAATGAAGCCAAGAGATATAAAATGATTTGCTACAGGTTGAGCCAGTGGTAAGGGGCAAAGGTAGCATCCATATTCCACTCTTCTGAGTCCAAATCTGGCATTCTTCTCATTGCCATAACTCCTTTGAAAATGTTTTTAAACTGAACTTGATCATCCTACATGTTAACTAGCCTTCCCAGCTTTGAGTCATCTATAGATTCAATTTTTAAAAATAGTCTTTACAACTTTCCTTGCTAGAAACATCCCAAAACCAGCTCTACCACTGCTTGTCAGGTTATAGTTGCCAGGGGAGAAGCAGAGATTGATCATTAAATATGTAATCTGTGATCTTGGTCAGAATGTCTTTTTACCCATCCCAACATTATCCCAATCTTTGAAAAATAAAATTAGCTAATATTTTTTAAAATATATATCATTTTGTAAACTACAGAAAGGATACTATTCCTAACAAAGAGAAATTCAGTAACAGTGATTTGCTTAGGCAAAAGTTAATAATTACTAGTAATATATAGTGGTTTAAAATCTGCAAAACACTTAAAAATATAATCTCATTTGATCCACTCAAAAATCCTGAGAAACAGAAAGATTTGCTCATGGTCATCCAAGTAATAAGAGGAAGATCCAACATGTGAACCCCAGTTCCATCTTTCTTTCTACTCTATCATGTTCCAGTTCATTGCTCTATTAATCTCCTTGACCTAATGAAAATGATCACCGATGTATGGATTTGGTCTATATGTCTTTTAAAAACTGGCTAAGCCATTTCTTCAAGGAGCCCCTGTCTCAGAGGTTGAATGATTTGTGAGCAACATTTTGTCGTGCTGTTGTTTGAACTGGTGAAAAGATAAGTCATAGGCATGGAGGTTATATATTGTCTGGATGATTTTTTAAAATATAACCCCCATATATCTTAAAGTTTATTTGTCTCCCATTCCACTTCTCTTGCCACAAAGACATTGGGAGAAGTTTTTGATACCCGTGAAGAAGGGTTGGGAGGGAGAGAAGAAAATCTATTAACAAAGCTTGCAATAAAAGTTTAAAATTGTTTTTTGATCCTGGTGTGAGACTGATAGCATCAAAGCCTTTTCCCTGCTCAGTGCAATCTTGTCTGTGATACCTTAAAGTGCTACCTGATGAGAAATTTAAATCAGCCCCCATTAGAGCACAGCCAACTCAATTCAGCTTTCGCTTAGATGGAATTTTCTGGGGAGTGTCACTTTCTACCAATTAACTTTGCTGAAGGGGACACCACATTAGAATGCTTTCATGTCGGAGACCTCAGTTGGACCTCTGCTCAATATGATTTCTAGAAGAACATGCCATACATAATTATTTTTGTATTCTTCCTTGGAAAAAGGTTGGTCATCTCACAATTCCACCGTGAACTTTTTTCTGCTTGGCTCCAAAGGACAGGATTTGGAACAACAGGTGGAAGTTACAAAGAAGAACATTTAAGACCATTATCAGAAAAATTTCCTAACAATTAGAACCATCCAAAAAGGGAATGGACCACCTTAGGAGATAGGGAATCCTGCTGGAAGTCTATAAGCAGAGGCTGGATCAACCCTCATCAAGAATACTGTAATGAGGATTCTTTGTTCAGATATAGGTTAAGCCTTACGGCTGCTGAGGTCCCTTCTAACTTTGAAATTATATAATGATATAATTTTGTAAATCTAGGCCTTTAGACCTCAAAGGAGCAATTGTTTTGTTTTCATTATCACTAATCACTAATCATAATCACTGGACTTAGAGTAAGCATCAAGATGGAGACCCTATCTTGGCTGATGTCATGAACTGGAAGGAGTAAGGAAGGAGTTTCTGCAAAAGATTTCCAGAAAAAAACCTAAGAAATCTCCATTAAAAGCAGGCAGAATTCAGACCATCCTCAGTATTGACATCATATGGGCCCTACAGAGTTCCCTCCCAGTTCATGCCTTCATGGTAGCATTTCCATCTTTATCATTACTCTAAATAGGGTAATTTTTATTTTGCTTTGCTTTGTTTATACTAGGCAGGATGAGGATCAAAAAAAAGATGAATTGTGCCCCCTTTCCTTGAGAAGTTTATAGTCTGATGGGGATTATAATATTTACTCCTAAGAAACTAAAGAACATTATTTGAGAGAAATTACTTGTATCGTCCAGACTATAAATTCTCTAGAAATTCAAAAAAAGGGAAATTGATGGAGATTAGAAAGGGAGGGGGGAAACAGTATGAAGGCCAATCAATAAATATTTATTTTATTGACTCATATAGACAGATGTAAGAAGAATACCATTCCATGATGGGAGAACATAGGTATAGCAATACGCTATTTCCCATGTTGCTCCAAGAAGATTTCCATGTTTGATTAATGCCTACAACCCAAATTTGCTTTTGCAAGGAAATGACCATAGAGTCATAGAGAAGACAAGGATACAAAGAGCACTTTGATTTCATTGATTCATTCTTGGATTTGTTCATTCAACAATCACTGCTTATACACTTACCAGATGCTACACAAGATGCTGAGGATACAGACATGAAAGCAAAAACAAAACCATTCCTGATCTCATGAAAACTATATTCTAATTTCCACAGAATTATATTTCAAATTACCCTTCATTTCTAACTTAAATTCCTGTTGCAACTTACCGATAATTTTTAAAAATAAATTTTACTTTAAATATTACTATACTACTTCTTCATAAAATTTGAATACGCAAAAGAATATAAGCTCCTTGAGGTCAGGTCAGGGACTGTTCTGCTGTTGTTCTTGGATCTCTAGCATAGTGCTAGTATAAGAATATTTGCTGAATAAAAACTTGTTGAATGGCCAATGAATGAAATGAATGCATGACCAAGTTTGGTGCTTGAGTTTTACAGAGAGTCCTTGATTGTTGTGAAAATGTATGGAGCTATCTGTGAGACTTAAAAAGACATTTACAACCCACAACTAGACATGTTATAACTCCTTTTGTATGTTTCTATTCCCTAACCCATTCTTGAAAGTAAGCAGAGATCCACTTGACTAGCATCCGAAGGGACCAAGAAACCATTTTAATAAGAAATATAATATCCTCTCCCTCTCCCTTCTTGTTCCCTTTGAGTTTGGGTTTAGAGGAATTTCTGTTAAGGTACTTGGAGTATACCTGCCCTAACCAAATATTTTAATCCTCTTAGAGTATTACTCAGAGTGGTGATAGAAAGAGGTGAGCCTGGAGGGAGGGAAGGAGGTAGGTTTGATATGTTTTGGACTGGGCCACTGAAAATTTGACAGGCAAAAGAGGCTTATAATGTCAAAATAATTGTATGATCTACAGTAATACCTCCTTCATTGGGGCCTGGATTTCCCTAAGTGAGATAACGGGACCAGGTGCTATTATTATAATCAACCTTTGTACTCTTTGGAGAGAAAGGAGTTTTTAAAACTTGAGTCATTCTAAAAAAAAATGTTATTTCCCTAAAAAGGACTTACACCCTCTTGCTAACCCTGGCTTCAGCTTACAGCAACATCCACATTTCTGAATGCTTAATAATGAAGTGGAATATTTTTAAACTCCTATAACCCATCTCATCCCAATCTCTCCTCATCCAGGGCAGTATAAAGGCTGCTCCCCTTGGGCCTGAGAGCTCTGTTTGCTGAAACAGTCAATTCTTCCAGAGTTCAGCATTCATCTAAATTGCCCATATTCGGTGGCCAGTAAATGTTTCTTTTAAATGCAGTAAAAGACGTGGGTGAAGGCTCTCTTTAGTGCCGGTTTTAAAGGCAAAAGAGAAAAGCCAGATTCCCCTTTGCCCCAGGTCACCCAAGGTGCCATCTCTTAGTCTTTTTTTCTGTGCTTGTTAATAAAAGCCACAAGAAGCAGGCAGACAGTACAAGTCACTGCCTACCGAACTCCTCACTTGTCACTATCATTTTTCCCCCTACCTAGGCTACATTTTTTCAACACCATGTGTAGTATTCCCTATATAGATGCTCTGCAGAGGCAAGTGAGATGATGTATTTAAGGTCCTGGTCAAGCTTTTACCTAGATAGATCAATTTCTTCTTCTCACCGCAGAGACAGATGATAAAAGGAAATCCTTAGGAGGATTTGCCCTCTCCCAATTCTGATCTGCACCTTCCCTGCCATTTAGTTTTAGAGAATTACCTGGGGGCACTGAGAATGAAATGACTACTCAGGAGCACACAGGGGCAGCTGGGTAGTGCATTAGATAGAGACTCATCATCTTCCTGAGTTCAAATACAGCTGCAGAAACTTCCTAGCTGGATGACCTTAGGCTAGTCACTTTACCCTGTTTGCCTCAGTTTCCTCATCTGTAAAATGAACTGGCAAAAGAAATGACAAACCATTCCAGTATCTTTGTCAAGAAAATCCCAAGTGGGGCCACTAGCATATTTGTTTGGGGTTGGATTTCCCTACCGTTTGTCTCACTTTTTCTTTTCATATTTTGTCTAAGTTCTTCTTCCCTCATTTGGTTCAAGAAGGAGTCATCTCCACATGTAAAACCAGTGGAATTGCTCGTTGGCTATAGGAGGGGAGGGAAAGAACATGAAACATGTAACCATGGAAAAATATTCTAAATTAATTAATTAAATAAAAATTTTTAAATAAAAAAAGAAGTTAAAAAAAGAAGTAGTCATCTCTCTCCAGGGTCCACAGCTGACTTCATCTCCAAAGAAATTTCTCTGCCAGGCCTTCTACCACTCTTCCTACTTGGAGCTCTCTTTTTTGGTATTGTCTTCCCTCTTTCAAATATAAGCTCCTTAAGGGCAAGAACTGTTGTTCTTTGTAACTTTTATTTATATTCTCAGAATTTAGCATATATAAATGCTTCTTGACTAATGAAAGAAGTATTCTATTTTGGAATGGTTCTATAGCAGTGATGGACAAACTCTTTAAAGATGGGGGCCAAAGGAAAGGAAATGCTCATTGTCAGTCTGTTTCTAAGGCAACTCTTTCAAAGTTTCATTGTATTGTATTCGTCAGATTAGGAATATCCTGCGGCCAGATAGAACATTTCAGGCCTCCCCCCAATCTGGCCCATGGGCCATGGTTTGCCCATCACTGTTCTATAGTCTATAGAACCCATTTCAAGAGAATGGCACAATTTATTTAAAATTACCTTGCTATTTTATAAAAGCTATATAACCCTATGGATATCAATAGTGTTTGGACAACCATTCTAAAATGGAATTATAATTTGTGGATATTAATAGTGTTATTTATAAAATAGTCTCGAGATAATTTTCATCATAAGAATATAAGTTTATTGATTATATTAGATCTCTTGGTTAGGACAGCATCATAACCAATAAAGTAATATAGATCTCCAGAGCTCTCTCCCAACCAGGAACAAGTTGAGCTAGGTCAGGCAGCCTAATAAATAGATTTTTAGAAGCTCATTGTTCCATTCCTCCCTGAAACATCTCAAGACATCTTTAACTGGTGAATGATAATTAAGGAGTGGGCCACCAACCTATCCACAACTCCCTGTTACCACAGGTAGTCAGATCTGGTACACTGAAAAAATATCCTGGCAGAATTTTCCTATTAGCTAGAATCTGTGAAAGGACCACATTCCTCAGGACAAAGAGAATGCAAAAATCTATAGACTGAATAGAGCCAGGTCTGTGACTTGGCTTAGGAATTCCATCTAACATACAGGAACTGATTTAGGGCCTTTATAATCCAGAACCCTGATAGAAAAAGAATACAGTGTAGGAAAATTAAATTCTCACAATAATAAATAGAATACAAATAATGACTTTGAATTTCATAGGAACCAGACCCAATTAGTGTGAATAAGGAATCCCCATGAAATGGCCTGAAGTCCTTGAATTTTCATTATTCATAGTTGTAATTATGTAAAATAAAATCACTGGTTCCAGTCCAATGGAAATAGACAATGTGAATTCAAATACTGCTCCTACTTCCCAAGATTCCTTATTCACTCTCATTCGAACCTGCCTATATGATGGGTCTTTAAAGGATAATCAGGATCTTTCTCTCTCTTTAAATGGACATCTACAAGAACTACGGATTCCATTGCATGTTGTTTTCTAAGTATTTTCATTTGGGAAGGGAAACAGAGTGAAGGGGAAAGTTTTCTTACCCTAAAGTACTATACAGGTGTCAGGTAATATTATTATTACAGCGAGCCTTGAGCTAGTGGCTGAATTTTCTTCAGTGGGTAAACACAATATGAGCTGACACTGCTCTGGCCACGGTATCCATCCCAGAGAATAATTATATTTTGCTAAAGCTCAGAACATTGATTGCCATGGGCAACCTATTCATAGCAGAAACTCTAAAACTTTGATAAGAGCAGATAAAGTGCTATGAACAGCGGTCACTCTGTGTAGAAATTCTAACGTGTTGACAAAAGCAGCTAGTTGGTACAGTGAACAGAATACTGGGCATGGAGTTTAACTATGACCTCAGATACTTATTAGCTGTATGACCCTGGACAAGTCACCTAACTTCTGACTGCCTCAGTTTCCTCCTCTGTAAAATGGGGATAATAATAGCATCTACTTCCTAGAGATGTTATGAGGATCAAATGAGATAAAAATAATAAAGCGCTCAGCCCAGTGACGGGCACCTAGTGTTCTTTTTCATCAACAATGTTATCATCTTAGAATAAGGCAAAGGATTAAACTTGCATATTTTAACAACATTTAATTGTATACTTAGGAAAATCATGAAATAAAAAATAAAGCAACAAAAATCACCTATTTTCTACATAAATTTCTACATACCACAATGAGGAGCTGGAAGAGAAATTGCCTTTATAAGAATAACAGCATTTATTCAATATTTGAGTATTACCCAATTAAGACAAATACATTTGACAGAAATCAAAGAACTGAAAAAAAAAATGGAGCCTCAAAGTTAGATTGAGAAAATATAGTAAAACTGTCAATCCCTCCAAAATGAGTTTGGGTATATGATGCAATACTAATCTAAATACCAGTAGAATTAGATAAAATAGAATACCAGTAGAAATTTTGTAGAATTAGATGAAGTTATAAAAAATTCACAAAGGAAAATATGATGGATGTGAGGATTAAGGACTATGAAAAAGGAAACTGGGGACTGAGGACTGGCACTGCCAGACTTGAAAAGAAATAGTTACTGTTGTATATTGAAGATTAACATTTGGTCTTTATCATTAACAACCTTCACTTGGGTCTTTGTTGTGTTAATGTTACTTTGTCATTGTTGTCATCTTCTCCATTTACATTATTGCTTTCCTGGTTCTGCTTACTCTCCTGAGTATCAGTTTAAATAAAATCTTCCCATTCTTCCAAGACTTGTTGATATTCATTGGGGAGGAAATGTTAATCTTATGAAAATTTTTCTTCCTCTCTTCATTGTATAAATGTGCAACATTGCATATATGTGAACTGTATTTTCCTCTTTTAAAATCTTTATCTAAAAGGATAATTTGTTTGGGAATAAGGGTCGGAGTTGGAAGAGGATAGGATAAAGCATTAGTTCTTAATAGAATAAATAATGTTGTGACTTGGTTGCATTATGTGAATTTGCACAACATATTTCCATTGACATGGAATCAATGACCATATTTTACATAATTAGAACTTCTAATACTCTGAATTTCAATCCACATGACCATTTCAGGAGAATTCATTATATGCACTAACCAGGACCCAGGTGAATATGGAAATGATGTAAAGCAATAAATAAATAAACAAATTAATTAATTAACTAACTAACTAATTAAAGGGAACAAAAAAGATTGCTGTCCATGAACATGAACACCATTAAATAAAAAGTATAGGAAAGCCATTTGGTTATATAGCCCCCCAAAAAAGTTTGGATGAAAACTTTACACTATATACTCTATGATTTAGTGACCTAAATAGTAAATTTTTAAAAACATATTTTTTGTGAGAGATGAGATTTTTTTATCAAAATTTTTTTTGGCTCATTGGAGACAAAATCAATGGATTTGATTATATTTTTGTTCAACAAAAACAAGTATAAAAAATAGATTAGGAAACAATATTTACAGTCAATATGTGAAATAAAAGTCTGACATCCCATATTTATGAGGAACTGTCAGCCTGTCTCTAAGACTAATATAATATACTCCCCAGTGGAACAATTTTTAAAGGACATGAGTACACAAGTTTTGAAGGAAGGAATAAAAAGTATTGATAGCTATGTAAAAAAATGATCAAATTCCTCAATAATAAAAGAAATGCAGATTGATGCAACTTTTACAATACCACCTTACATCCACTAAAATGAAAGAGAAAAAACGGGGAAGGGTAAAGATAAAAACTCATTATTGTCAGGGTCATGGAGTAACAGAAATTCTAATACATAGTTGGCACAACTATTGATGCCAATATTTTGGAGAGGAATATAATATATTGCAATAAGAGTCACAAAACTGATCTACCTAGGGGCAGCTGGGTAGCTCAGTGGAGTGAGAGTCAGGCCTAGAGACAGGAGGTCCTAGGTTCAAACCCGGCCTCAGCCACTTCCCAGCTGTGTGACCCTGGGCAAGTCACTTGACCCCCATTGCCCACCCTTACCAATCTTCCACCTATGAGACAATACACTGAAGTACAAGGGTTTAAAAAAAAAACTGATCTATCTTTCAAGCAAGTATTTCCATTATTTGGACCTAACTTCTGAAATACCATTAAAAGAAAAAGAACAAAAAAGAAACCATCTAGACAAAAATATGCACGGCTATTTTTTTTAAATTAGTAAGAAAATCTGACAAACTATATGTCTGACATTGGAGAATAAAAGATGGTGTATAGATGCACCATAAGATGATGCCATAAGATGATAAATGTTATTTAAGCAGGTAAATAGGCAAAGGTCCACTGGAAGTGCAGCAGATCCAAATCAGCAGAATTAGAACTATATACACATCAACTAAACAATTATATTTTTAAAGAAGGGAGAAAACGAGAGAAGAAAGGAAAAAGGAAGGGAGGAGGGAAGGGAAAGAGGAAAAAAGTTAAGAAGAAAGGGAGGGAGGGAAAGGAGAATTTAAGGAAAGAAGGAAAGTAAAGAGAAGGAAGGGCAGAAGAAAGGAAGAAAGGGAAAGAGAGAAAACAGACAATATATTTTCTTTACTAATTTGGTGATTCATTTAGTTTGCCTTGTAAAATGCTAAACATTTTATGTAAGATTTTACCTCTTAAAAATAAAAGTAAATTAAAAAAAATTTACCTCTTGCTTTGTATGTTTATTTGATACCTTTTAATTTTTTTTTAATTTATGAAAGCAAGAAAGAAAATAAAAGCAATCAGTGTGTTTCCCAAAGTACAAATGGTTCTTGTTTCTAAGTTGCTGGAATAAGGGACTTGTGATGGATTGCCTCCATACACACAGCCAAAGCTTTACCAATACAATCAACATCATTGCATTCAGAAGGGAGAGAAGCAGTAGGGCATAAAGACTAGAACCCAGAGCACATGCCTCGGTCGAGGCTCGGGAGATCCCTTGCCATCTCTGGATCTCCTTTTCCTACTGTATAACATGATGAGTCTATCATCTCTAAGGTCACTTCTGGCTCCGAGTTCTCAGTTTCTGATGTAGGACTTACAGAGAGGTGGGAACAGCCACCACCACCACTGAACCTTTCCTACCTTCCTCTTCCCTTTCCTAAGAGCAACCCCGCAGTATTCTTGCAGGTTCAGCTGCCCTGTCCAAATCTCTGATCTTCCCATCGTCGACCCTCTGGTCCTCTGTAGCATCCCCATTCTCCCTCCCTGGAAAGCGGAGATATCATCGCGGGTGTTTGTTCTGTACGCCTCACACCTAGCGGGAGACCTGGCACATAATAGGTGCACAATGAATGCTGGCTGAAGGTCTGTTTCCATGGAAACCATAGTCAGGGATCCAAACAAGTAACGTACAAACCTTGGAAAGAAAACGCTTCGGATCCTCGACTTAGTATTAAAAAGACCTCAGACAGACGTCCTCTGATCCAGAACCCTCCGTTTTAGGAATGAGGCACCTGGGCCCCAAAGAGGTCACCCACGGCCAAGGAGGGAACCTACTGCTACGGCCTCTCTAAAAGCGCGCCTCCTGGCTGGAGGATTCTCAAAATACTCCTTCTCCACTCGCTCCTACCCTTCCCTGCTGGAGGGATGGAGAAGCCCCGGTATAAAGTGGTGATTCCGAGTCTGAGAAAGAGCAGCCACTTGACTCCGGGGACCGCGCGGAAGGATTCCGGCCAACTATCATCGCCCAATTGAGTCCCGTCACCCTGAACTTCGTGCCTCCATTGGGTGGGGAGGATCGCGCTTCAGAAAGCAGCTCCCAGAGCGGCCCGCGGGGAACTGAGTGAGCAGTCATGGACGCTGTGCCGCTCCTAGATTGACTAGCTAAATAGCAGCTCTTAGAAACCACTTTACCAAAATATAGTTTGTCTATCGGCGGCGGCGGCGGCGAGGGCTGCTTATTCGAAGCCGGAACCGTTATTCTCCCGCTCCCTACCTCCAGCCCGGCTTCTCGAGCCCTAAACCCTCATTTTAGAAAAATATTCCAGCGAGAACGCTGAACTTCCTGCCTAGGCATTTCCAATTCTATGTAATTAGAATAGAAAGACTTTCAAGTTGGCTTCAGGTTTTAGCTTGTTATATAAATAAGTTCACAGGAATCTCAAATGCTGTACAGAAATCTGACAGCAACTATAAAAGGCTTTTGAACATTTTTGTTGCCAAAGTCCCAGGGATTGCTGGAATCTTAAATAGCCCGTTTTAAGTTCCAATTCAGAAGCTTTTTGTCATGTTTAATAATGTGGTGAATAATTCCTTTTCTGTTCCTAGTTTCCTCTTTTATAATCCACAAGGATCTTTGAGTCATGGAATAGATATTTTTCTAGAGCTATAAATTAAAGGTCTTTTCTATCGCATACTCAGAATGGCCTTTTAATATATACCATGTCTGTAAATCTATCTATCCAGGGCCTAAAGATTCATTAAAATACATCTAAATGAAAGCATCATATAGGTCTATGCCCAATTTAAGGAGAGCCCTGTTTGAAACGAAAGCCAGACATAAGAAATTGGATATTCATGTATGCCAGAGTAAATTTAATAGGAATCACTTTTTTTTTTAGATTTGTATTTTTCATATTAGTATTCTTTTTTTTTTCCTTTCTTCTCCTCATGCCTTTCTTCCTCTCTTTCTTTCTTCTTGGCCATTCCAGTGAGATAAAAGTCCTTCTGGGTCTGCTCTGAAAATGGTCTACAACACCACTAAACTTTTGACTCCCTCTATGTTTTTAGAAATGGACTTTTTCTTAAGACAAAATAAATTTTCCATACAGTCATCATCACATAGTTTTATGTCAGAATTTGTGGCAACATTCCATTTTTCCAATTTGTGATGATACTGTTAATAATTGTTCAAGGAAGTCATATTCTTCCTTTTTTTTTTAAACCCATATTCTTGATCCATAGCGACCCAATCCCATGAGCATGTGTGCTCAGCACCTACTATGTGCTGGATACTGGAAATCTAAATTTTAAAGAGGAACTAGTCTCTTCCTTCTAGGCTCTTAAATTCTACTCAGATAAAATAGGTAAAGAGATAAATTAATACACGAGCATTTGAAAAGGTAGGAGAGAGCCCACCAGCGAAGGAGACCAGGAAAGGTTTCTTGGAAAGAGAGTGATTTGGACTTAATAGGACTGCTAAGGATCTCATTAGAGAGATTTAAGGAACCAGAAATGTCATCACTGTGGTTGTCAGGGAAATTAAGTAAGTGCCCTAGGATTCCTCCTCTTACTCCCTGATATACCAAGTTGTCCAAAGGCAGAATGAGTTCGCAAATAAATTTCATTAATAGAAGTGTATTTATTGTTCAGGTCACAGGGACACACTAGTCCAATTATGCTTTTTGTCATTCAGACAGTGTCTAGGGTATTGCATTCACTTCTGGGTGTCACAATTTAATAAGAGTGTTGGCAAACAGGGATGAACAAAGAGGAGGGGAAAGAATTTGTAAGGAATTCTAAGTCGACTACATTATGTTGGATCCTACGATGGGCTATTGTCAACTTTTTAGCTGTTGGTGGTACCACAACTTCAAGGGTAGTTGTAGCTCCTAGACTTCAAGGTCATTTAGTATATATAGTGATGGAGTCAGGAGGATTCTGCCTTAAACAGTGACCTACTGTGTGACTTTCTCTTTTCAAGTTCTCTCTTCAAGGCACTTTCTCTCTTCAAGTCTCAATAATGAAAAGGATGAAACCATATTGAATATATAGATAGATATTCATATGGAGGTCTGGATTATTATTTTTAATAGCTAGATGGTATGGTAGATATTGGAATCAGGAAGATTTTGGTTCAGATACTTATTAAGTATGTGATCCTGGGCAAGTCATTTTCCTCACCTGTAAAATGAGGATAATAATAGTACCTACCTACCAATGTTGATATGAAGATTAAATGAGATAATATCTGTAAAAGCATGTACCTGACACACAGTAAGTGCTATCTAATTGTTAGCTATTATTTTGTTATTGAGAGACATGCCCCATAGAATCATCCGGCCTCTGATACTCCCTAAATGGCCACCATGGACAAAATTCCTTAATGTCTTTCAACCTCAATTTCTTCATTTGTAAAGTGAGAGGGGATTCAGTTCAATGTAACAAATGTGAGTGGTCTGTTTAGCACCTGGCACTCTGCCAGGCACTGTGTTACATGTTGGGAATTCAGAGACCAAATGAAATAGCTCCTTCCTTCAAGAAACTTACCTTTGACCTTGGGAAAATAACATGTACACATAAGAGTAAGTCCAAAGTCTACCCAGAATATTTTCCGAGGGGACAACACAGGTCTTATGTAGAGGATCAGTTTGCTAGAAGAAGAAGTGGGAGGATAGGGCAGTATGAGATTCAGACACTAGACAGCCCATGCGCACCACTGGCATCCTGGAGATGTTAGGAGAGAGTGAGGAAAGCGCCCATCACATTGGGTGCACCCTCCTGTGGTCATTTAATTAGAAAACATGGACAAGAATTTCACAAGAAAAGCAAACATGATTGGGTTGGGAATGACATCCAAAGCCCAAACTGCTTACAGAATCAGAGACAGAATATATAATTCTTCTCGACTCTTTCGCCCCCCCCCCATCCATCGTCCAAACGGATGGCCCCTAGCATGCTCCGGGGTGCCTTGCCTCCTCCCTTGATCCCTTGGCATGCCCAGATTTAAAGTTAACCAGGGTGGGTTTTGCAGTCAGGACACTCCCTGTGGAATCCAATTTCCCTTCATTTCATGGCCAAAGTAAGAAGTCTTCATCATATTATCCTTACACAGAATCATTCTCCTTCATTGTATGGCAGCTTCCTAATCTGTGGCCAGGGCAAGTTGCCGTAATATCTCAGTAATCCCTAAAGTACTGACATGTTCCTTACCAAGAAAGGGTGAGTAGATATGTGCATGCTGGGGAATGGTGATGGGATATTTTACAGCATCCCTTAAACTACCAGTTATGTCTTCAAATTTCACATCCTTGCATCTGAACTAATGCTTGCCCAGGCTGATGCCATATTTCCCAGATCTTCAGTCAAATGGCTAATGGAGCTTGGAAGACCTGAGTTCAGGGCACTAACTAACTGTGTGATCCAGACCAGACGACTTAATTTTTTTGAGACTCAGTTTCCTCATTTATAATAGGGGATAATAATAGCACAGACCTCACTGAGCTGTTGTGATGGTCAAATGAGATAATAGGGAAAACCTTTTGACAAACCTTAATGCACTCTCTAAATGTCAGCTATATCACCTATGTCGTAGGGTTGTCATGAGGATAAAATGAGATATATTTGTAAAGCACCTTGCAAGCTTTAAAGCTGGCTATTATTATTAAAAAAGAAGTGATAAGGAGACAGAATTGGACTCAGCCCACCAATTGTAGTTGTTGAACAAGGAGCAAGCTGCCTTGAAAGATAGTGAGCTTGGAGCAGCTAGGTGGTTCAGTGGATATCACTGTAATTTTTGTATAATAAATGTATTACAAGTCCTTGTAAACAGGAATATCTGAGTTCAAATCCAGCCTCAGATACTTACTAGCTTTGTGACCCTGGACAAGTCACTTAACCCTATTTGCCTCAATTCCACATCTGTAAAATGGGGATACCCTGGAGAAGGCATGGCAAATCACTCCAATATCTTTGTCAAGAAAACTTCACAGACGTGTCAAGTAGAGTCAGACAACTGAACAATAACAAAAATTATTTCTAGAAAATTGGAATCCTAAAGTGGCAGAAAACAATTGTCAATAATTGTTTCTACATGTAACTGAAAAGAAATAAATAAAATTTAAAAGAGAGGCTGTGAGCTCCTCATCACTGAAAGGATTTAAGCAGATGCTAGCTGAACACTTGTCTTAGATTCTGTAGAAGAATTTTTTTACATGGGCTAGAAAACTAGACAGTACCCAGGACATAGTAGGCACTTGATAAATTCTAGTTGACTGACTGACTCTCAGTTCCTTTGTAATTCTAAGATTCTGGGAAGTGGGTCATATAGACTTTTATACAGATGGAAATACATCTTCTCAGTGATATTGGATTAGCAGTTTTAATTGGGGAAGTGGATCAACCAATATTTCTGATGAGTGTTAACTTGTCAGCCCTTCTCATACGCAAGCATTACGTGCACTGTGAAATGAATCACTGCTGTTGATTTTGGCAGAAATTATAATTGGTTGTGATTATTTATAGGTCTGGATTATACTTACATTCATTTTATTCCCAGTCTATGGTTGCTAATGATAGGTAAAAATTTAGACCAACAAAGCTCTCTCCTTTCCCTATGGAACAGGTTTTAAAGATTCACTTGGAGGGTCAAGTGAAGGGGGAGACTTGAAAACTTCATGTCTTAGCTGTTGGCCATGCCAGGGCCAGCTCACTCTCTCTTTGTCCGAGTCTGACTTCTCCCTACCACTCGATGCCTTCTTCAAAATTAGATTTCACAAATATTCCTTCCACTGGTGCAGACAGCAACCTATCGATACTCTTCTATCCAGTACCACTTTTATCTTTTTCTTCCTATCAGTGTCCCACAGAGGGTCCTACCATTAATGCAATCTTTGATTCAACAAACATTTATTAAGTACTGACTATGTGGCAGGCATTGGTTCTAGACACTGAAAATGAGAAACCAAAATTTAAACAGCCTCTCCCTTCAGGGAGTATACACATTCTATAAGATGTTCATAGAGGCATAGGACAGCGAGGTGGCCCAGTGGATAGAGTGCTGAGCCTAAAGTCAGGAAGACTCATCTTTTTGAGTTCAAATCTGGCTTCAGACACTGGGCAGGTCACTTAACTTTGTTTGCCTCAGTTTCCTCATTTGTAAAATGAGTTGGAGAAGGAAAATGACAAAACACTTCCATGTCTTTGTCAAGAACACACCAAATGGGTTCACCAATAGTTGGACACGACTGAAAAATAACTGAACAAAAAAAAATCTATTAGAATATAACTCAATGAAAGCAGGAATTGTTTCCTTCTTTGTATTTGTATCTTTGTCACCTAGGACAGTGTCTAGACCATAGCAGGTGCTAAATAAATCCTTGTTGTTTGATAATAATACAATCCAGTGATGGAGGTTCCAAAAGAGGCAACTTATTACCTTGAATGCCATGTGCTCTGGTGCATAATTTTCTGTGCTATTTATGTAGGTGTGGAAGTAGTATTTGCAGAAATCTTAGACCTTAGGTGGGGAGCATAGAATATTTGCATCTTTATTACTGACACAGAACAGAAAAGGCAGCACAAGTGGGAAAGTGGGTGGTTTGCTGGGTTATTCCTTGACCTTTTGGTTATATTAAAATGAAAAGAAACAAAATGAGTTTATATTTCTTTTCAGCCTTCTAAACCCATTAATAGGGGGGAAACTACATTTAAATAGCAAACATTGACCATCTCCAGTGTAAGTTTGTCAGATTTTTAAATAACATTTTCATTACTTTTGCTCTCATACATTGGCCCTTACATTGCAAGGAAAACTCAAGGGCATCTCTGTTTGACATTGAAGTATTTTTATGCTTATAGAATATCTCCTATGGCAAAGGACATCGCAGGTATTTTAAGAGTAGCAGTGGATTCTTCATGAATACTAACAGTGAAGAAGCCTTATATAAATGCTTCACTTAAAAATGATGCCTAATCATAATGCGTTTTATAGGAGGTAGGGTAATGTATGCTAAAATGATATGCACATATGTGTGCTTTTTCCTATTCATATGCAGAGAGAGGTGGCATTTGGGATTGAAGATAGGGTGAAAGTCTTGGACTCAGGAATCTCTCGTTTTAGACTCTCCTCTGCCTCTTAATGGCCAGCCCTGAGATCATGGGCAGGGGACAACACTCAGAGCTTGTTTTCTAATGGGAGGGCAATGAGATGGCACCGCACAGTCATAGAGCCAGGAGCCATGGAGTCAGGAAGACCCGAGTTCAAATTTGATATCAGATACTTACTGTTTGACTCTAACAAGTCATTTAACTCTGTTTGCCTCAGTTTCCTCATTTGTAAAATGAGCTGCAGAAGGAAATGATGAACCATTCCAGAATCTTTGCTAAAAAAAAAAAAAAATCCTCAAATGGTATCACAGAAAGCTGGACAGCAATGAAAACATTGAACAATGAAGATAATGATAAAAATGTTTCAACTACCTACCTCACAGGGCTTTCATGAGATTCAGATGAGAACAAGGATATCACCAGCTCTGCAAATTTTCAAATGTCTATTATTATTGTTATTCTAGTTTATATACAATCCTGTTTAGAGTCATGTGAGATCAAGGAGGACAGATGAGGGGGACAAGGGATAAAAGGCAGGAGATGGAGTGGAAGCCGGGTAGCGGCTTCCCCTTTTTGCTGGAGTGGGAAAGAGCAAGCCCAGGAGACTGGGGGAGGGGGAGGTTGGGAGGGATTTCCTACTTACCTGTAGCTTCTGAAGGTCCTTTGTCCCTTCATGGTCACCAATTGAATATAGGAAAACAAACTCTTTCTCTGATCTAACTAAAACTTTATTTAAAAGAAAGAAAAAACCTGAGCTCTAGCTTGAAACCTCCTGCTATCCTGAATCTTCTCAGATTCAAAGTTCCCTCCTCCCTCGAGATTGATCCTTATATAGACCAATCCCGTGCCCATTAGTGGGGAGGGGGCGTGGCGCCTCCCTAGCAGGGTTTGATCCAATTCAAGACCAATTCCATCATCCCCCAGCACAGGATTGGTCCATTCAAGACCCATCCCACACCAGGAAGGTTGGAGCTGTGGTCCCTCCCCCAGCACATGATTGGTTCATTCAAGACCCATCCCACAACAGGAAGTAGGAGCTGTGGTCCCTCCCCCAGCACATGATTGGTTCATTCAAGACCCATCCCACAACAGGAAGTAAGGGGGCGGGACCCTGGGCACCCTGGGGATGCAGTTCCCTGGCCACTACACTTTCAAAATCCACAATAACAAAAATCCCAGGCTCTTCTTTTAAAGGTCTTCGTTTAATTGTTGATATAATTATATTGACTTAAATATAATTATTTACTAACATAAAATATACAAATTACTTTAAATAAATCAAAACATGTGGCCTTCCTAATCCTGGTCCATAGCAGGGGCTGGTACATGCTAAGAGCATTATAATAAATACTTGTTGACTAGCTGAAAGACGTCTGAGAAATCCCTTCATTGAATATATACTTAGCCAGTTTAAGCTAGTGAGTTCTCTTGGCCCTTCCTGATATAAACTTATGATTCTAGTTTGATGTGGTAATAATTTAATAAATTTCATTAATGACTTGAATCAGTCAACTAGTATTTACTAAGTGCCAATTATGTGCCACTTCTGTTAGAGAATACAAAGAAAGTTTAAAGATAGACAACTTTGAGGAGCTTCTATTCTAAAGGAATTTATATCCATTCCCTCCAAAGCTGGCTTCAGTCCAGAGGGTAGCAGTAATATTCTCCCACTGATAGAATTATCTTCATTTTAATGAGTTTTCTTTTTTTATACAATTTTTAATAATCAATTTCTGACATTCTGCCATCCATGCTCTATCCTGAGAGGGCAGGAAATATGATAAAAATTAATTATGTGCCACCATGAAATACATATTTCCATGTAAAGAAGACATATGTGCCTTATAGAAGAAAAAAACTCATGAAGGAAATAAAGTGAAGAATGGCAGTGGATAGCTTTTTTCATCATGGGTCCCTTGGAGTTGTCCTAGATCACTACATTGCTGATAAGAGTTGTCATTCCCAGTGGATCATCATATGTTATTGCTCTTCCTATATACAGTATTCTCCTGGTTCTGCTCATGAGGTTTTCCAAGCCAGATTTTCAGGTACCCTGGAGAAACTTTTGCCCTGCCCTGATCCTTACCTTGTAATTTAACCTCACCGGTTTTCTGTGGTGTCACAGTTATACCATCTGTTTAATCATCTTAAGTCACTATTTCCTTTTGCATTAAGAAAACTGGCCTCCCTGTTCTGTGTGTGAGGCTACATGTGTTTCAAAATGGAAACTGCAGTGAATTTCTTACAAGAGAGGGCTGAGTATAATTCTTCTAGAAATTTCACAAGGCTATAAATTCAGTGGGATCCTATTGGAATACTTTTGAAATTAATTTATCACATTGTTCCAAAAGTAGTCAGATGAGTTTTTCAAAGAAAGCAGGCTAGTACTTGACATTAAGAAGTCACCATAAATTTCAATGGTACTTGCAACTTGGAGAGTTTTAGAGCTGGAAGCCATCTGGTCCAACCCCCTCATTTTATAAATGAGGAAAGGAAAATAATCAAAGTGACTTTTGCCCAAAGAATAAGTACTTCATGTTAGAACTGGGCCTAGAATCTGGGTTTTCTGATTTTTAGTCCTATCAGATTTTACTTAAGGATGATAAATTTTGAAAACTGATAGTATCTAACCATACAAGAGAGGACTCCTTTAGGAGAAAAAAACAAAAAAAAAACTCTACCTTGAAAAGCAGCCTTTGTGTCAGGACTTGACATATTAATAAAATCAGTGATTTTGAAATGTATAGTCTTGTCTGTTACTAATATCAGCCCCCTGTGCGGCCAGGCACTCAGAGAAATGTTTCAACTTACATTAACATTTCCCCCGATTTATAAGAGGACACCTGCTTCTCTTCTTATTCAACTACAATCCAATGTCACACTTTTAGTCCACCAAGATTCTTTCTTCTTAAGATATTCATTTTCAGGAAATAAATCCTTTGTTCATGGAAGGTATGCGAAGTTTATGGTGAATTTGTTCTCATTTTCCTGTTTGTTCTTCAGATGAATCTGGTGATAGCTATTCCTTTTCTTCCTCTTAGAAGGTATTTTGTTATAAATCTCTCTTTTTTATGATTCCCAATGTCTGCTTCGTTTTTTTAAATTAATTTAAACTGACCCATTGCTTAGCTGTCATTCTTCACTTACTGGTTATTTATAATATGTGGATGGCATCTCTCTGCCATTAATTTTTAATGAATTGGCTGTTTAATGCATGGTGTCTAATAAAGGTAATCACTGGAATTCATTGTCATTCGGCAATGCCCTCGAAACTTTTTCATATGCCTATAATTATTAAAACCATGACTTCAGCTTATCTCCCAATATATCTAATCTAAACTTTATTTTTACTATTCAGTGTCATCATATAGTATACGATTCTAATAATTACAGATAAATCTAAATATCTTAGAATGCTTTACTTGAAGGGCCAGATCTCCATAGATGAAGTATTCTAGAAAGCTCTCTAGTTCAGATTATGATATTCAGTTAGAGAGACACCCTGGAGAGCGAGTTCATATATATATGAATTAAATATTATATATAAAATTATATATTATATTAATATTAATATATTAAAAATCACTCTAGTATATTGATGTATTTATTACATTGATTATATAATTATTTGTTATAGGATGTAGTAATAATATATAATACATATTATATTGTTATATATTCACATATTATATAAACATATTTATATGAAGATCAGACAAATGGACAAATTGTTGGACCCAGAAATTAAAGGGGGTTAAGAGTCAAGAGAACAGGTTGCTTTTAATGACCCCAAAATTCTCCAAGAGACAAAGGCCCTTTTTTTAATACCGATATTCTACTGGCAGTATTCTTTGGCTACCAGTCATACAACACTACATCTTCTAGAAGACTAAAATTGAGTATTTATTACCCACAAGCTAATGAAGAACTGCCTGGTGAATGTGAGCAGGGAGTCACATCTAACAAATATGTAACTTCTGGATTATAATAAGATGGCGGATTAGACACTCTTTCCTGTCGCCATTGATGCTCCAAAAAAATCCAAAGAAAAACTTGGGGCCAGAGGTGCTACAGTTATGGCTGTATCCACAGGACAAAAAAAAAGAGATGATACCAATCAAGTAAAATTTTTATCTATTACCACTGGAGAATAAAACTCCTTAAAGTTATTACTTAAAACTCACCACCATTATCATCATCATTAAGCATTTATTAAGTTTCCTTATGTGCTAGACATTGGGGTAGACCTGGGGATTAAAAAAAACAAAATAACAAAACTAATATCTGGCACATAATAGGTGTTCATGAAATTTTTGCTAGATTGTATGGAACTAGTTAACGGGTTTTTTAATGCTTTTTTGGATCATGTGTGCCACTGACAGTATCGTAGAGTCAATGGACTTTTCAGAATCCTGTTCTTAAGTGTATAAGATACATAGAATTATAAAGGAAGCCAATTATATTAAAGTGTAGTAATCAAAACATTAAAAACAAAATACAAGTTCATGAACCCCAGGTTAAGAATTCCACATTTCTAGGGTATGCCTTGGAAGGGTGATTATCTGGGCCATATGAGACAACATCACACTGGACACTCCGCCAGCCTTCAGGCACCATGCAAACACTATTGGTGGTATTTGGAAGCTGAGCCCACAACGAAATTAAATACTTTGGAGAGAGAAATCACCCCATCAGATTTCTAACTAAAGACAAGACAGTTATATACATTTTTCCTTTTAGATCCCCTCATAAGTGAGCTCCTCCACTTCCCTAATTTGGAAAAAAAAATGTAGGTCACTTATATACTCTGATTTACAGATTTTTCTAACTAGCTTGGGTTTCAAACCCAAAGTTCTACAAGGCTCTCCAAGATCCTGGCAGCCTTTGTGGAATAGTTTTGTTTTTTCTTAACAATTTAATAATCTAGAGAACCATAATCTCAGGAGGAATCAATATTGTGATTTGTTAGTCAGGAAAACTCATCTATCTTATGCATGGCTTCTAGGAGCAAGAAGGGGGCAGCTAGGTGGCTCAGTGGACTAGAGAGTGATATCTGGAGACAGAAGGTCCTGGGATCAAATATAACCTCATAGTTGTGTCACCTAGATGTGTCAACCTGGGCAAGTCACTTAATCTTCACTGCCTAGCCCTTACTGTTCTTCAGACTCGGCACCAATACACAGTACTGATTTTAAGATGGAAGGTAAAGATTTTTAAAAAATCAGCTCTGATTTACATTGCCTCCAAAGAAGTTGGCAGCACCCACTCCTTTATCCTTGTTCAAAGATAGACACAAGGAACCAAAATTGATTCAAAATCATTCTGTGGCTCCTCGAGCCAACCTTGAAGTTTCAGATGTTGCCTATTAAGAGGCTGACAGACTGCATTTTTGCACCCAGGACATTTTTGAGCTTGGATTTGAGAGGGCAGGTGAGCAAACTGATGAATTTATATCAAACTGGGTTTCTTCCACCTGGCTTTAATTAGGAAGTTTTTGGTTCTTCCACCCCCAACTTCTCAGAAAAGACAACCAGGGGGGTCACACTTTGGTAAAGACCAGATGGCTTTGTGGGCTTAAAACTCGACTAACTGGGTTTATACAGATGAAAGGGAGAAAATATGGAAATTTGTTCTGTTAAATTCAAAGAAAAGAAGCTTCTTTCTCTTTGTGCCTCTCATCTTTCTTACAATTAGAACAGGTTTCTTCCGAACCTGTTTTGTTATTCTCCAACATGTCTGCTTTGGACTCTGAAGTAACTTGGACAATTTCAATGCCAAAACTGAAAGAAGGACAATATTTATGTTGTGAACCCTTTCCAGGCTGGTGGCAGATGCAAGCTCACCATAGTAAATCAGTAGGCATCACACATGTGGGCATATTTTATTAAATAACTCCAAGCATGAGATATGCCAGGCACCATACCCAATTAAACTGAAAGATCCACTGTGGGATTGCCAGAAGTCCAAAATCCCGCCAGACCCCTCCAAGATTATCTCCAATTCATCCTGACTATGTCTTGTTTGCCCAAAGTTGTTTCTATGTTGTCTCACCCATTTGACTCTGAGCTCCTTGAGTGCTGGGTCTGTTTTGCCTTTCTTTGTATCCCCAGAACATAATATAGTACTTAATAAATGCTTGTTGACTTGGCTTGACTTGAGATAAGATAGAGACATCATAGTTCTATATAGCCAATAAGAAGTCTCGGGCACATGATATAACTGGTCCAGGTTGAGAACAATTTCTACTTTAATGACTGAATTGCATTATCTGTTACATATAGATCTAAACAGAGATACAGACACACACCCAGACACGCATACAGACACACACATTCAGCTATCAAACAACCACACATTGCACAGGTCTGGCTAAATAGGAACTTTCTGGGAGAGCATATCATGAATTCGAGTTATTAGAGACCATCAAATCCACCCTCTTTATTTTACAAATGAGGAAAGTGAGGCACAGAGACTTTTCCAGGGTCATAAAATCACTATTTTCCTGACTTCAATTCTACCATTCCTCTACCAGTCAAATCCCATTTTAGCAGATTTGAGGGATTGTATGTATTTTGTGATTCATTTCAAATGTGGTAGTTATGATGATGGTAATGGTGATAGTGATGGCAATGATGGTGATGAGCTGCCATTTATGCATGAGAACCAACCCATGATTTCATCAATGTAGGGAAATGTTGGAAAGTCCATTTCCAGGGCAGAATCTACTCCATCCACCAATGCATATCAACAACTTACTCATCATTGAGAGTTTTAAAGATTTCCCTGGAGGTACCAGGAGGTTAAGTGGCATTTATGCAGATTATTAACACACTTATAAAGCAAAGTTAATTATTTTGAGTCTCACAACAACTATGGGGAGGGACTTTAGGAATTATTATCTCCATTTGATTTTTGATGAAACCGAGGATCAGGGAATTTGATGGATTTCCCATGGTTACAAATTTAGAAAAAAATGGGATTTGAACTGCAGTCTTCCTGACTTCAAGCCAAGTACTCTATCCACTCTTTTATGCTGTTTTTTTTAAAACCCTTACTTTCCATTTTAGAATCAATATTACATATTTGTTAAGGATTATCGCTCTTCTCTATCATTGGCTCAAACCCTGATGGTTGACATTTTTAGAGTCCCAGGGACTAGAACTCCAGTACCATTAGTCCCTTAAAACAAGATTAACTTTTTTTTTTTTTTAAACTCTTACCTTCTCTCTTAGAATCAATACCGTGTAATGGTTTCAAGGCAGAAGAGGAGGGATAAGGGCTAGGCAGTGGGGCTTAAGTGACTTGCCCAGGGTCACACAGCTAGGAAGTGTCTGAGATCAGATTTCCTATATTATGTTTCAAGTTGCTAAAGTATTTGAGCTCTTTCTCTAGGGTTTGGAAATAATAGTTAATTAGGCATTTTTATTTTCATGTTTTTTTGGGGTGACCAAATTCATTTATATAAATCAATATGACCAATCATCTTTCAATATGTACTGCCATGTTTAATTGTTTATCAAAAACATGAAAGAATAGAACACAAAATTTAGTTATCCAACTCAGTATTGGACCGATCACCAGATTGAGAGAATCCATGTCTTAAATACAACTAGGGAACTTTGTTAATATGTTAAAGCAAATTAACCAAAACTAAGAAGAGACATGAGTTATTAGCATGCATTAATTTGTAGATGTATAGACATAGATAATATCTATATCTATCTATATGTAAATCTCAATTATTATCTTTGTAAAGGTCATGCAAATGCTTTGCATTTTAAATTCCCAAAGGGAGCTGTACATGCCTCTGCACTTTTCAAAACACTAGGCATTCTATGATTAAAATCTGTATGAAAGGTCTTTCAGCATGTCCTTCATAAAGACTAAACTGTCATCCTAAGGATTAGCCAACATTAAAAAGTGCCTTCAAGTTGAATCAGCCAACCTAGAACTTGGACTGTGCCATTATGTTAATTGCTGTCTTGCAGTGGCTATTTATTGTCATACTGTTTATAGACAGTGACTAGATCTCACATTACCAAGAGAAGGATCCTGGAAACAGGCAAGTTTTTCCTTTTAAACCAAGGAATTACATTTCTAATTTGATAAGATGTTCTTTTCAGTTAGAAAGGGCTGAATGAAAATATGAAATTTACATTTAATTTTAAGATTATAGAAATTTATTTACATTCTAAAATCATTAGTTCAGTTTTCAACATACTAGAAAGTGGCAATGAAATTATCAAGCTGAGAATTTCAATTTATTTTGCTAACATAGTATCACATATATAAACTTATGCATACACATATGTATTTATATATACAATGTGCAGGTAAATTTTCCAACTGGCTCTCAAAAAAGAATACATAAGACATAATTGGTTTTACTCCCCAAACCTTTACCTTCTATATTAAAATCAATACTGTGTATTGATTCCAAGGAAGAAGAACAGTAAGGGCTAGGCAATGGTTAAGTGACTCGACAGGGTCACACAGCTAGGAAGTGTGTGAGATCAAATTTGAGCCCAACACCTGCTGTTTCTCAGTCTGACTGTCAATCCACTGAGCCACCTGGCTGCCCCCATGATATGCTTTTAAATAAATATTATTAGGATTTCATTTTTCACTTTCTTAAGCCTAGATAATCAACAGATCAGCAAACCAAACCCTGATTTGTAGTTTACCAGTTTCCAAATTGTACTCACTCTGAAAACTTACTGCAAGCTGGTTCAATCTGGTTCCAGCTCACCCCTGCAATATATCTCTAGATTAGCTTCTTTTACTGTTGGTGAAATAGATGGATAAATTGTTGGGTGGATGGATGGATAGGGATAGATAAGATAGATAGATAGATAGATAGATTTTGTTGTTATTTTTCAGTTGGATTTTACTATTCTCGACTTCATGGACCAGAGCACACAAGGTTCTATCTCTGCCCTCTTTCCTGGCTCTTATTCATTGCTCCTGACACCATCTTTCCATCTCATCCTTTGCTATCCCCTTCTTTTGCCTTCAGTCTTTCCCAACATCAGAGTAAAGCTTTATCTGTACACTTATATACATACCTTTGAATCTGTACAAATATTTCTTTGTGTATTATATATATATATATATTTTTTTTAATTCCTACATTTCCTTTCCCTAATCCCTCTACTTCTAGCTTAAGAGACTTATGAAATGGACTCTGAGTTTTCTCTCCCTTTTTTACTTTCTAATCCAAAGCTTTAAACACAAATTTTAGTTCAATTCAGGAAACATTTCTGAATCAAATTGATAAGCATTTATTATATGCCTAGTTAACATGTGCCAGGTACATAGGACTTCTTGAATCCTATTAAAAATAATTCTCTATTAGTCATGTCTGTTATGCTACAAGATATCACAAGATATGAGTTTTGTTTGAATAAATCTTTTGTTACCTTTTGTCTACAGTGCTGGTGCTCTTCTCTTCCTCCCCCTTTTCCTCCTTGTCCTCTATCACTCCCACATATGATATTCCCAAAGCAGAACTCATCTCTGAATGGAAGAAAACTCAGCCTTGCTATGAGACAAGGCCACTTAAAAATTTGAGTGTCCTCCTACACTTTTTGTTGAAAATTCATTAGATCAGTTCTTATGATCTAATAGTTTTTTTTTCAAAATATAGATCCACATATAAGTAATATTTTATAATCAGATAGTTACTTTTTCAAGTTTTTCAGTGATGTGGTCCTTTACTTTTGAAAGGCTTTACATTGACTGTTTCTCACATATCTTTTAAAATAGTTTCTTAACCAGGGAGTCCATGAACTAAGATGGAAAAAAATAATAAAAGTTACATCTTAATTTCCACTCACTGATAACTGAAGTTTAACATTTTCTTAAAATTTTTAACAAAATTTCTGAAGAGATCCATTGATTTCACCAAACTGCCAAAGAAATCTCTGACTGTCTCTCTCTCTCACACACACAGGCAATTAAAAATCCCTATCACAGGGCAGCTGGGTAGCTCAGTGGAGTGAGAGTCAGGCCTAGAGACAGGAGGTCCTAGGTTCAAACCCGGCCTCAGCCACTTCCCAGCTGTGTGACCCTGGGCAAGTCACTTGACCCCCATTGCCCACCCTTACCACTCTTCCACCTATGAGACAATACACAGAAGTGCAAGGGTTAAAAAAAAATCCCTATCTCAAAGGCAAAACATTTTGTCATTCCCATATTTTACATTAACCAATGATGGAAAATGAGACACGGTGCTGTAGGATTCTAGATTTCATGGCCGGTGTTTGGAACAATACCTTTAGGTATTTCAGAACAATATACTGGGAATTTTAATTACTAAAAATCCAACTTCTCATTGTTTTTTATGACTATGTGCTATTTTTAAAACATTATGTATCATATAGTTATCATGGGGTATTCCTAAATGGAAGACTCTTTAAAGCAAACAAATGGAAAACAATAACCTAACTAAAGGTAGGTCTTTCTAAGAGAATCTAATAAGGATTGAGTTAGGATGAGGGAGAGCATATTCTATGAGGATCAAAGCTATATGTACATATTCCCGATATTCTGCTTGAGAAAAACAACCAGGAATCCCAATCTCCTGAGAAAAGCTGCAGAGCAATCTAAATCAATTTTAACTGTATTCCCCACAATGAATAAATGGAAAATACAAAAGCCAAAGAGCCCCCCACCAAAAAACCACAACTTGAAGAAACATTAGATTATAAACTAGCTACTTTAATTTACCCTTTAGGGACCAAAAACATTCACTGACCTAAGATAATATGAAGAATTTGAATAGGAAGATTTTTTTTTAACTGTTTAAAGTTCTGAATATCTGCACCTATTATTTTCATATTGGTTGTTTTCTTGACTAATAATCAAGACATGCCATTAAACTCTATTGACATTAAATTTATACTAAGGTTGAGACACTTTCTCATACGGTTGTCTCTCATCTGTTGCAGCAGCAATCTTCTTATTGGTCTCTCCCTAATATGACAGTAAAGGAAAAGTAATAAATGTTGGAGGGGGTGTGGCAAAATTGGGACACTGATGCATTGCTGGTGGAGTTGTGAATTGATCCAATCATTCTGAAAGGCAATTTGAGGAACTATGCTCAAAGGGCTTTAAAAGACTGCCTGCCCTTTGATCCACTTCTGGGTTTGTACCCCAAAGAGATAATGAGGAAAAAGACTTATACAAAAATATTCATAGCCGCGCTCTTTCTGGTGGCAAAAAATTGGAAAATGAGGGGATGTCTAGCAATTGGGGAATGGCTGAACAAATTGGTATCTGTTGGTGATAGAATACCATTGTGCTAAAAGGAATAATGAACTGGAGGAATTCCATGTGAACTGGAACGACCTCCAGGAATTGATGCAGAGCAAAAGGAGCAAAACTAGGAGAAAATTGTACAGAGACAGATACATTGTAGCACAATGGAATGTAACTGACTTTGCTACTAGCAACAATGCAATGATCCAGGACAATTCTAAGGGACTTATGTGGAAGAACATTATCCACAATCAGAGAAAGAACTGTGGGAGTAGAAACACAGAAGAAAAACATTTCCTTGATCACATGGTTTGATGGGGATATGATTGGGGATGTAGACTCTAAATGATCGCTCTACAGAAAATATTGATAATATGGAAATAGGTCTTGATCAATGATACATGTAAAACCCTTTTAAATTTCTCGTTGGCTACAGAAGGCAGAGGGAGGAGGGGAGGGAAATAATATGAATTATGTAACCATGGAAAATATCTTTAATTAAAAGTAAAATAAAGTTTTAAAAAGAGTATCTCCTTCACTATATCCTCCTCTCAGTTAAAAAGTATTCATGTGAAGGACCACATTGCTCCCCATTCAATAAATTTCTAAGACTTTGACTTCATAATATAATTTAATATTCTGTTTGGCATTTAATACCCTTCACAACCTGGGCTTTTCCTACCTTTTGAGTCTTCATACACTTTATGAATTGCCCCCCTTACTGTTCCACCCCCAGATCAGACATTCATCCAATGCCTAGAACTCTGTCCTTTCTTGCCTCCCACTAGCTTCCTTAAAGACTCTGAGGGACTTAAAGTCCCTTCCCTCGGAGATCTTCCATTTGGACTGTCTTTTTTTTTGTCATTTTTGCATCTTGTCTCCATTAAAATATGAGCCTCTTGAGCCCAAGGACCACATTCTCAGCTTTCCATCTATCCCAGTGATTCCTAAAGTGTGTGCCACCACCCCCTGGTGGGTGCTGCAGCAATCCAGGGGAGTGGTGACAGCCACAGGTGCATTTATCTTTCCTATTAATTGCTATTAAAATTAAAAAAAATTAATTTCCAAGGGGCTAAGTAATATTTTTTTCTGGAAAGGGGGCAGTAAGCCAAAAAAGTGTGGGAACCACGGACCTATCCCATCTCTAGGAGAGTGCCTTGTGGTGATGTGCTGTTGATCACTTGATGAATTGGTGGATAAGATAGATCATGGGTGTTAAGGAAATCAATGAGCTCCAAAGTCATCATCATATATACACGGAGGTCTCCAAGTATTTTCAGTGGATTGGATGCTCCTGGGGAAGGACTGAAATTCTTGAGACCAATATAATTTGTTTGATCTGGACCAGGTGTTACAATTAAATGGAGTCAGCCTCAAAGATGATGAGGGCAGTCAAGGTTTAAACTGGTCTTTCAGTGAAGAATAAGCAGTGTGTCCATTGTCCACCTTAATCCTGGCATGTTGAAAGTGTATGGAAAAGCATATCCTGATCAGGAGAGGGAGTAAGTTACATTGGAGGAAGAGACATAAGATGGAAGGTTCTTTGTTAAAGACATTTAAGTGTGGAGGGAAGTGATTGAGATGGGGTTGCTATACAAAATCAACTCTGGATTATCTGATTTGAAGATTAGTAGCTAATTTTATGCCTCATAGGCTAATTTACCATGTCATATGCCAATATGGCCCTCCCATTTAGAATAATCAAAGTAAAATCTTATTTGCATAAACACTTAAAACACTGCAAAATTTACCCCTAATTTTTTCTAGACTTGTTTTGGCATCTTTCCTACTTTTCATTCAGCCAAAGGAGTCCAATTCCCTAATTTGTCATTCCATTAACCTGCTTTGGTCCTTCAATCCATAAGCTCTTTGAAAAGCAGGGACTAACTTGTGCCTTACATACATGAGGAACTTCATGTTCCTCAAATATGAGATGAGAGTTGTGTTCTTGAGCATTCCTTATGAAATGATGGAGCAGGATTCCTCTTCCTTACCTGTAGGAGGTACTAGACTGATCAGTTTCTTGCAGTACAAGCAATACTAGGCTTAGTTTCAGAAGTGGTAAATGCTGCTGTGTGGCCTGTATCCCTGGACAGACCACCTATAAATAACCCCTCTGAATCTCAATTCCCTTTTCTGTGAACGGGAGGGAATTTTCTAAGGGGCCCTGTAAACATGAGCTGGGACCAAACCTATCCAAAGTCTGACCTTTAGTGAGCAGTTGCCCCAATGACTCTGCTAGCACTATCTGAAAAGCCCCCAGAATTCATCAAGTTTCCTCATGTCACAAGTTCTTCTCCTTTAAAAAGGCATCTTGGAGAATGGAAGGGAATGGTCTACTGGGAACTTCTATTTTAGACTCAGCTTTTAGGAAGGTTTACACCACCATGTCGCACCTGAACCAGCCTTTTCTCAAGGCTTCTCTACCCCAGTGTCCCCATGTTCTAGCTTTCCTGTATCTTCTATTTCTAGGATGCTCAAGATTTGAATGACAGCCATATTTCTAGTTAAATTTCAAAGTGATTTATTAAGGTATTTTTCATTAAAGTACAAAGATACCTCTTGGTTTGTGGTTCAGTGGTCATTTTTGTTAATGAAAGCAGTAAATCAGGTACTGAACATCAAATGTAACAATGTCCTTCACGGCTAGAAGCACATACATAAAGCAAATGGAGCTGTATTCCAGAATTTAGGATTATGTGTTAAACCAAGTACTTATGAACAAAAATCTTTGAGCCCACCACCCAGTCTTCTCCAAAATGAATTAAAATTAATAAAAATGAGAAATACAATGTAAAAAAAGCCATTTCCAAGTTAACTCTGTTGCCATTATCAACGACAGCCCCTTCCACTAGGCCTGGTTTGGCATGGCCAGGTCCGAAGGACAACGTGCACAATGAAGTGGGGACGAAATGGTCCCCAGAGGACAAGCAGGTGACCCACTACAGTGGCTGGAACAAGCACCGGACTGGCCGAAGGGGAAGTGAAGGTAGCAGAAAACCTGGCCAGTTCTAGGGGGGGATGACGGCATCACCGTCCTTCTGCGCAGCCCCCAGACAACTGAAAATGACGGAAATGGAAGTGACCTCAGGGACCCTCCAGTCCAATCCTTATTTCCTTTCAATAGAAAAAAAAAAAAAAAAAAAAACCCACAAGCTGGAGAAATAGCTCCAGCAAGATCACTTTCCCCAGAAAACCTCACCACACAATAACAGTATTTCTCAAAATTGCTTCCCCCCCAAAAAAAAAAAAGTTTCCAGTGTTTCCCAATCTTGGCCAAGTCTAAGTCCTGCATCATACAAACGTTATATTGACTTCAAGCATCAACAACAGAAATAGAAAAGTGATCAACTGGACAGGAAAGGTCAAACTTGAAAAACCAGGAACCCAAGGGCATCAGAGACGGACAAAGAGACCTGCACCCCTCTCTGGGGCTGCACTGAGGGGAGTCCAGCCTGGAACCCCCTGCCGTGGCCGTGACCCCCCACCCCCACCCCTGCCGTGGCCACCTCCTGGCTCAGGCTGCCTTTTGGGCGGCCTCCGTGGCTCGGGCAGCCTTCTGACCGGCCTCGGGGGCCTCCTTGTAGTCGGAGACATCGAAGAAGGCTGAAGGATCGCTGGCCAGATAACGCAGGAAGTCCTGCAGGTAGCCAAAGAGCAGTGCCAGGCTCTTGTCATCGAAGGGCGTGTAAGAGAGGGCGGCTCCGATGCGCACAAATAGGCGCAGCAGATGTGGGGCGCCATAGAGGCCAGACATAGGCACATCGGGGTGCGCGGCTAGGACACGGTTGTGCTGTGGGCGCTCGCGCTCATACAGCAGCTGGGGGCCTAGCATGACGTTGAAATAGGCACGGATGCCGCCAGCCACCTCGTCGGCTGCGTACTCCAGATGGTCTCCGGTGCCGCCGTGGGCCTTCCTATGGCGCACGTAGTCCTCCAGGATGGAGTCCACGCTCTTGGCGGCTGGGAGCGCCACGAGGCGGCCCTGCTTGGTCACCAGCTCCCAATCTTGCACAAGCAGTGGTTTTAGTTCAGCGGGGATCTGTACTTGGAGCTCAGAGCGGGTTGAGGAGGCTGCGGCGGCACCCCTGGGGCCATCACTGCGGCCTGGATCCCCACGGCCACGTCTCCTGGGCAGAGGCTGGGGAGTCTCCCTGCCCCCCACCGCTGCTCCGCTGCTGCTTGTGCCAGGGCCGCCCTCACCCCCGGCAGTGGCTGCCGCCTTCTGCTTGCCCTTGCGGGTCTTGCGGCCTGGACCAGGGACCTCAGCGGGGGCGGAGGTGGAAGCCAGGGTGGGAGCGGAGCCAGAGGCGGCAGCGGTAGCCCCTGGGGAAGAGGCAGCAGGAGTGATGCGAATGTTCTGGAAGAGCGTCTCCACGTTCTTCTGCTGCAGCGCGCTAGCGCCCCTGCGGCCCGGGGCAGCCCCCCGCGCCCCACGGCCTTCGGCTGCCTGCTGCTCCTGGTTGGCGCGCTGCAGCTCGCGCTGCCTCTGCAGGTTGGCCTCCGAGTACTTGAGCACGCGGCTCTCAGGCACCCACTCATCCCAGTTCTTGTTCCAGCCACTGTAGTGGATCAAATAGCGTACCTGCTTGTCCTCCCGGGCCACCTTCAGGCATTTGGCCTCATATAGCAGTGGCCCGTGGAAGCACAGCACGCGCTCGCCCTCCTGGAACTCGGGCTTTGGGGCCTGCTTCGGAGCCATGGCGGGGCTGTCAGCGTGCGGACAGAGTGGAGGAAAAACTGCTGCTTCTGGGGATGCCGAAGGCTCGAGTGGCAGCGCAAGCTCTGTGCAGGCTACTTGTAACGGCGGTGCCGCCTTTATGCGCAGGCGCAGTGCGTGCTGCCGCAAAAAGGGACCACTCCTGAGCAGGCGCAGTGCAAGATCCCTCCGGGGGTGTGGCTATTGCGCAGGTGCCATTCAAGATCTTTCCCCTCCCCCACCCCAGGACTGCAAGCACAGCGCAGGTGCGACTCCTCCCAACAACTAGCCCTTGCTCTCTATGGGCATAACCTGGGGCTTCACCTATGGTAACGGACAGAGTCTCTATGGCGCATGCGCAGCTTAGATTCCCGCCACTTGCTGCTGCCCAGGGGCAGCTCAGATTCCCGCCTAAAGTTGCAGTTTGCAAAGCATGCAAGATTGCTATATATTCCCTGTGCACCTGGAGGGAGGGGCAACCGGAGCCAAGGCGCAGAGTTAGATCAGGAGTGATCCATGAGCTCCTCCTTATATTATATTATTCTACAAATAAAGCCCTTGGTCTTTTCTGTCCCGCCAATAAATAACAGCGGAGCCTGGGGGCATCCCAGAGGCCATTTGGTTGATCTCCTTTCTTTGTTCTAAGGTAGAAATTGAGGTTTAACTAGATTAGGGATATTTCCAGCGAGATTTGAACCTGGAGCTTGTAACTCCAGGGCAGGAATTCTTATGATGCTGGGTGCTTGAAAGTGCTTTGCAAAACACTAAACATGCATCTCTACGCCATCCTTAGGGCAATGCCAAGATGTAGATTTTCTTGTCTCCATCTTACAATTGGGCAAACTGAAGTCCAGAACAGAGCAGTTTGTCTCAGGTCCTACGGTAAGGAGGTGACCCATGTCTTGCCAACCGGATTCCCCTGCTCCAAATTCTCCTAGGCTACACTTGCCTCTTTAAATGACACACCTGGGATGTGTTTTCTGGAATTACAATTCCAGTGATCTGTCTCCTCCACCAAGCACTCGGTGTTTGGGGGATCAAAAAGGCTTTCCTCAGTCCTAAAGATGGGAGGTCCTGAGTTCAAATCAAGTTCATGCTGTGTGACCCTGGGCAAGTCACTTAGCCCCATGGCCTAAAGGAACTGACATACAATCTGGATTTTTAGAAGGAAGGTGAGGGTTTATTTAAAAAGAAACAAAGAAGGGGGAAGCTGGGTGGCTCAGTGGATTGAGAGCCAGGCCTAGAAACGTGAGGTCCTGGGTTCAAATATGACCTCAGACACTTCCCAGCTGTGTGACCCTGGGCAAGTCACTTGACCCCCATTGCCTACCCTTACCACTCTTCTGTCTTGGAGCCAATACACAGTATTGACTCCAAGATGAAAGGTAAGAGTTTAAAAAAAACAAACAAACAAACAATGAAACAAAAAGTTTCAGGCAAATGTGCTAAAATGGGGGAGGAAATGCAAGGCCCCAAACTGGAGCCCCTGAACAGATTAGACTGGCAGGAGGGCATCAATCTTCGTTCAGGAAACGGGCCGGAATGCCCACTCCAGACTCCTATGGAGCTTCCGAGCGTCAGTTTCGTGGGCTGTAAAAGGACGGTGCGATCTTTCTGGCGTTCCCTGCCTGCCAGCAGAATAAAGCACTTTGTAAACGTTAAAGTGCCCTCGGAAGGTGCCTCCCCTCCATAGGGATACTTTGTATCATTCCGTTCTCGTGGTAGCCTCCAATAACCTACTTCCGAGCCTCTGCGAAGATTTCTCCTACTCTCTCACCAAAGGGTGACCTCCCTTCCTCCGGGGAGCCCTCTGAGACTTCTATTCGGAGGAACTTTCTCACGTGCAAAGCAATTAAAGGCTCGCCCAGCCCTCGGCAGCGCCACCACCAAATGCTGCCCGCATTGCGGGTTCTAAGCCTTCCCAAGAGCTTCGGAACCTCAGAGGGGGATTGTGCCTGCAAAGTGAGTTCAGTGTTCCCGACTCCTTTCCCTGCTACACTTTCCATCCATAATCCCTCTGGTGCTGGCCGGAAGACCTCCTGGGGAGGGAATACACTGCCTGCCTAGGAGCCTCATTCTCTTTATGCACATTTCTAATTGGGAGGAAATCTCATTCCGGGGAGCCCGCATTTCTCTTTGTGTCTCACCCCTTCAGTTCCAGGTTCTGCCCTCTGGGGACAAACAGCTGGTCTTTTTTTCTGGAGCTGGACTTTCAAATGCATGAAAATAGCTCAGTCCTCCCCGCAAATTCCCCTCTCCCCTCCCCCCAGTCTTCCTCCTCCAGGGAGACCGTCTGGCTTCTTAAGAATGAAATTCCTGGCTTCCTGGTGACTTCCTCTCTTAGGCTTATTGTTTTTTCCTAAAATCAGGTACTTGGAACTAAAGGCAGAACTCCAGAGGGGTCTGCACTGGGCAAAGGAGGCGTCTTAGCCACATACAGCCATTAACTCACTGTTGAACTCGCTGCCTTAATGCTACCCAAGAATAAAATTCCCATTAGGTCAAACAGTCCAGTAAAACTCCCAAATCTTGGTTCAGAACTGCTCTCTAGCAGGCAGTTAACCAGCACTGAGCTCCTACTATATGCTAAAGGAGTGGGATTACAAATAAAAAGGAACTTTCTAATTCTGGAGGCAGCCAGCCTATGGGAAAGAAATAGGATAAGAATAAAGAAAAAATAGATCATTTCAAGGTCATTTGAGGCGCTAGGCTGTGGGGCAGTGGATGGAACAAAGGACTTTGCAGAAGATCTGGGTTCAAATTCAGATTTCAGACATTTACTAAACGTGTGGCCTTTTGTAAAGTCATTTTAACCTTTCCACCTCTCCGTTTTCTCATCTGTAAAATGGGGGTGATAGCATCTCACAAGATTGTTGGGAGGATCAAACCAGATAACATCTGTAAGTTACAAATCTTAAAGTGCTTTAAATATATTAATTATTATATTATATTATATGATTGTTAATTAATTATAATTAGGAAAGAAATTAATAATAAAAGTTGAAAATGCTATTATTAATAATCATTCCAATAATATTCCATTAAGTGGAGGTGAGGAAGGAGTTTCTGCCAGGCATGGGAGACTTTAAATATAAACTATATTTATTATATATTATTAACTTAAATGATAACGAGATTAAATACGTATTATTAAATTAATATAAATACTATGATTGTTATTCATTCTAATAATATGACATTGGATTGAGTTCATACTAGACATGGGAGAGCTAATTTGAATATAAATGATGTTAATTAATGTCAAATATAAGGGCTATTATTATTATTATTATTATTTATTGTTACTAATGAACTATGGGGTTTCCTCATCTGTAAAATAGGGCTTATTAAACTAGCATCTCCCTAGCAGAATTGTTGAAAGGATGGAGTGAGATAAGCACATGTTGAGCCTTTTGCAAGCCCTGAATCCTCTCTCTCCAGGTTTGCTGTTTCACTCATGTGATAAAACCCTTATAAAGCAAACACAGAAATTTACATTTTATTCTCAAGGCAATAGGAATAGGCATTTCCTAAGGAGTAAGTTAAATGGCTAAACAAGTTGTAGCATATGATTGTGATGGAACACTTCTGTGCCATAAGCAATCATGAGCAGATTAATTTTTTTTTTTAGTATTTTTTTTTAAACCCTTGTACTTCGGTGTATTGTCTCATAGGTGGAAGAGTGGTAAGGGTGGGCAATGGGGGTCAAGTGACTTGCCCAGGGTCACACAGCTGGGAATTGGCTGAGGCTGAGTTTGAACCCAGGACCTCCTGTCTCTAGGCCTGACTCTCACTCCACTGAGCTACCCAGCTGCCCCAGATTAATTTTTTAAAAAACCTGGAAAGACCTACCTGAAATTACGAAGAGAGAAATGAGGAGAAGCAAGAGAACATTCTATACAGCGACAGAAATATTGTTTGAGGAATGACTTGTGTTGTACTTTCACCTCCAGAGAAAGGACTGAAATAGAAACAAGCAAGCCATAGTTTTATATATGTTGTATCTTTTGGTCAAATGATACCTTCTCTAATTGGGGGAGGGAAGGGAGGGAGTTACCTGGGTAATTTAATGTGATCAGCAAATAAGTAATTAAACAAAGAAATTGACAAATAAATGGATGATTAAATAGATAAATAAGTAAACAGAAATAAATGAATAAATAAACAAACAAATGAATGAATGAATAGAAAATTGGGGGAAAGGACAATGGGAAGAGATAACTTGGTTTCGTCAATTTGGGAGCTCTGTTGGAGATATTATGTATGGGGACCAATTAGGAGTGTATTGTAATAAGCTCCGGGAGAAGTGCTAAGGATTGGAACTAAGGAGGTGGCCATGGGACCAGGGATAAAGCATCACATGTGAGAGATGTTGTGGAGGGAGAATTGGTAAGTTTAGTGAATGTGGGTGAGAGAGACGAGGAGGTTACAAACTTGGGAGAACAGAAGAAGGATGATGCATTTGACAGAAAAAGTAAAGTTTGGAGGAAAAAGATAATGAGTGTGTTGGAGACTTGTTGGGTTTCAGATGTTTGCTGATGGCATATCCAGTTAGAGATGTGCACAAAGAAAATAGTTATAACAAGGTAAAGGTCAGGACAGAGTGGGGCTCGATAGGTAGATCTAGGAATAATTTTTATGGAGGTGTGTGTATGAGAGAGAGACACACAGAGACACACAGAGACAGAGTGACAGAGAGAGAAGGAAAGAAAGAAAAAGAAAAGAGAAAGAAAGAGAGGGAATGATAGATTTTTAAGAAGAGGAGCCAGGATAGAGCTTTGGGAAATAACTGCAATTAGGGTCAATAGTATGGATGATGAACCTGTAAAGGATACTCTCCAGTGGCCATTAGTTTGAAAGAGAAACAAGAGAGACCAGGGTGACAAAAACCCAGAGATGAATGAGTATCCAGGAGAAGAAGGTGGTAAACAGTGTCAAATACAACAGGCAAGTTGGGAAGGATGACCAAGAAAAGACCTTCAGACCTAGCAATTAAGACATCAGTAGTGATTTTGGAGAGAGCACTTTCAGCTGATGAGATTGGAAATTACACTACAAAAGGCTGAGGGGGAAATGTGAAGAGAGGAAGTGGAAGGGGGAAATAGTGACAGCTTTTTCAAGAATGTTGGCTAAGAAATGGAGGAGAGGCATAGGACAATATTTTGATCTAATGGTAGAGTCTAGGGAAGATTATTTTTAAGGACATAGGAAGCTTGAGCTTGGTTGAGATCACAAACCTAGTAGAAAGAGAGAAAATGAAGATTAGAGAGAAAAATGTGGGGGTAATTATGATTATAATCTGCTGGAGAAGATGAGAGACAATGGTATGAGAAGCACATGTAGAGAGATTGATTTTGGCATGGAGAAGGGCTTTCTTTTTGTTAAACATCAAATAGAACTGTTATTGTCACATGTCTAAATGGAGATTTTGAACCTTGGACTTCATCCCTCATAAGTCCTTAGTTTTCCCAAAATTCCCTTTAATCTCTCCTGCCCCTCCACATTTGCTTGGTCACGTTATTATTTTATATTTGGCTGTAACTCCTCCCTTTCTCTTTTTGGTTCCTGGGAGAGACCTTTTAGTCTCTTTTGTTAGTTTATTATTAATAAAATATTTATACATATAATATTTAGTATTTTGCATATTCATTTTAATCTCCACACACTCATGGAGACTGTGGAGAGGGAAAGAGTAGGAAAAAAAAAAGGGGGAAGGATAGAGGCCTGGGGAGCACCCACAGTTAGGGACATAGTTTCTCCATCCATCATTTACTCAGAAAGTTGATTTCCTAAACACAAGAATAATATTTGTCATTGATCTATTTTACATTTCATCTTATTAAATCCAACCCAGTGTTCTAGCCTGTCAAGAGCTTTTTAGATCCTGACTCCATCATGCAGATTGACAATTATCCCTGATAGCTTTATGTCATTTGCAAATTGGATAAACATGCCATTGTACATGTTATTGATTAAAAAAAAAAAAGTGAAAACACACACAGGATTCACCAAAGGACTTGTGGTACCCCACAGAAGGCTTCCTTCCAAGGCAACATATAATAATGCTCAAGTACTTTCTAAGTTGGACCATCAACCAGTTCCATAACTGTACTCTTGGCTCCAACAGGAGTCTCCATTTTCCCTACAAAAATGCATGAAGGGGGCAGCTGGGTAGCTCAGTGGATTGAGAGCCAGGCCTAGAGACGGGAGGTCCTGGGTTCAAACCCGGCCTCAGCCACTTCCCAGCTGTGTGACCCTGGGCAAGTCACTTGACTCCCATTGCCTACCCTTACCAATCTTCCACCTATAAGTCAATACACAGAAGTTAAGGGTTTAAAATTTAAAAAAAAAATGCATGAAAAACTTTATCAAATGCTTGGCTAAAATCTAGGCAAGTTACATTAACAACCTTTCTTTAATGTACCAGTTAAGTCACTCTGTTGTGAAGGGAAACAAGATCCGTGAGTTGGGACCTGTTAGATGAAGCCATCTACGCTGGCTCTCTGAGACAGGCACTTCCTTCTCTGGCTGCTCATCAGCTCTCTCTTTCCTGAGCTCTTTTAGAGCACGGGGACCCTGTCCTTCATTTTTGCCTCCTCCTCAGCACTTAGGAAAGTGTCTGCAATGTTTTTAATAAATATTGCCCGAATGGAATTGGGTGAGTTTGAAATGGAGCTGACTCCGGGTGAATGCTTATTGCTGCCAAGTGCCAACGTCTGAGTTTAAGGTTGAAGGATAGGTTCCGTTGCCTGCTTTCATGCTCTAAAGGACTGTCCACTTTCTTTCTTCTCTCCTAAAAAGGCATTAGCTGCTTTTTTATGGCTGTAGCTTTATTCCATCAGAGATGCCAATTCGTAAAACTCAGGTTAAAAATGATTTATGTTAAAGCAATTTGGCCTAAATTATTGTAACTTTTTCTGTCTTCGGTGAATGCTAAGTTCATTAGTATGTATTTCCATGCACAAGTATTTGAATGTGATCCAGATAGCTTCCTCCCTCCATTTTCGGTTGTTTATACAACACTGCATTATCGCTGAAACATGGGTTCCTCTCTCTTTCAAGACTCGCCATCGATTCTGAGCATGGCAAGACCTCAGGCACAGGCAACGTGGTACTGGACTTCTACATGGGACAGTTTACTGGTTACCAAAAAGGCTCCTCTGACCCCAGCCTCCTTCCCACCCGTCCCACAGGAAAAAAAAAAAAACAAAAAAAAAAAACACTTTACATGTTTGCTTTGGTGCCTGGGCTTTCATGATTAAAAATTCATTACTTTGCTTTGAATCACTAGGTGTTCCTTTAAAAAGAAAAACACTGCTGTGAGACGTAGCATGTCGAGCTTGTCATTTCATCTGAATACATTTATCAGGTCATTTTTCTTCAAGACAGAATTGGGAGACTAAAGGAAGATAAATTTGAAGGAAGAGAAGAGGTAGATAGAAAACTGAAGGAGGCACTGTGATTGATTGGAGAAAGCCCTGGTTAGGGGGTCAGAGGGACTCACCTCTGATATTTGCCTCCCTGCATGAACTTGGGCAAGTCACATACTTTCCTTGGGCTGCCATTTCTTTGCCTTTAAAATGAGGAGGTTGGACCGGAAGGCTTTTGAGTTTCCTTTCAACTTTAACTCTGATCTGATGAGTCAATGCTGTGGAAATCAGCCATGGTGGCTGGAAAGGAACTCAATCAAAGATTGGCCATGCTTAGAGATTTAGAGCTAGAAGGGAATCCCCTTTCTTTACAGATGAGGAAACTAAGTCCCAGAGAGCTAGAGTGACTTGCTCCAAGGTCAAATAGATAGTCAAAGAGTATAAATTTCATTCCCAAATCTATACTCTCTTACCTGTACTTTTTCATTGTTCCATCGTGGCAGTAGATTGGAGGCTAGTCCAATCCGTTTCTGTACAATAATTCTTAAAAAACCTCTAAGTTCATCTTTCTTTTGATGTGTAACCATATGTTGCTCATGTGGGCCAATATTCATCCAATTAATATTTTTTTGAGCCAGCTTGGTATAAGATATTATTTCAGATAGTGTGAGGTCTACAGAGAAAACACTTGAAAGAAATTGTTTTCTGAGACTTAATATGGAAGTCCAAAGAGAGAGACACCATGTTCTTTTAACATGAGGACACTGAACGACTTGTCTTGATTAATAGTATTGTTTAGGTCAGTCCTTGTTTTAAATCTGACACCTTCACAAGGCTTTAGTCATCTATGGGTATAGACCATGAGCCCATCTATTTGCTTCTATTGGTCATCCCATCAAGTGTCCTGCAAATCAATATTAAATTTTATCTCTATTCTTTTGTACCCCATTTCCCATCTGGATTCCTGTTGCATTCCTGTGGCACATAGTGATATAAATCTAAACTGATTAGTTCTAAGCCATTGCTTTACTCAGATAATAGGTATTCATTGATGGCATTTTTCATAATTTTCTCCCATTCCTGACCTTTGAGCAGTTGTTCTGGTTCTGTTTATGAAAATTTAAAAATTCTCTGACATCGAATTTACCTGTTGTTATGAAACCTTCTAATCTATTTCCCAAAGATTAAATCCTGTTAAGTAGAAGAATCTGAATTTGATTGAGAGTTCAAATAATCATAAGCCCCTTAGGGATGCATAGTTTTAAATAAATAGATGCTGGCTTCATTGGACAGATGAACATTTTCCAGTTTTGAAACCTCTCCATCATCCATCAGCTGAAATGTAGAAACCCCCCACATATTAATCAATGCATCCACCAACACACATTTATTAAACCTTTATTATGTGTCAGCCACTGTGCTAAACACTGGGAATACCAAGAAACCCCAAACCAGTCCCTGCTCTCAGAGTCCAGTTTCAGTGAGGTGAAGGCTATTCCTCTACATTCAGTAGCTGAATTCTTTTTAAACTGTTTCAGTTCTAAATTTGGGCTGAATCAACAAGCTACAATCACAAAATGGTAGATCAAAATGGATCCCAAAAGGGATCACTCTGATGATAGACCTGTTGAGTGCTCTTCCAGCCTGAAACTGTAGCCTTTGAGTGATGGAAAAATCATTCTCTCTCCCAGCTTTAGAGAGCTTAAGTTGTTATGCCTTCTTTCTCCTCCTTGAAGCAAATCTAATTTTAGTTCTTTGGGATTCCTGCCCCTCATTCCTACTTCTGCCCTTAGGGGTCAAGCAGTCCAAGTCAAATACTCACTTTATATGTCAGCTCTTCAAAAACTAGCCTGCTATCACCATAGTGGGATGGAAATAATATTGGATCCTAAGTTGGAGGAACTAGATTTTTTTCAAATCCTACCTCTGTTATCTACTACCTGTATGACCTCAGGCAAATTAGTCAACAACTCTCAGCCCTTCACTCTAAAATTGGGGGTAAGTTGGGTGTTTTTTGAAATAACCTATGAAATCTCTTCTACTCTGATACTCTTATATGCCAATCACTCTCTCCTAAATTTTCTTGAGGCTATTCATCCCCCTTGACCTTATTGTTTTTCACCAGTCCTAGTTATCCCATCTGGTAATTCTGGCAAGAGTAGTTTCTGTGGAATAGTGTAGTCAGAAGACAAAATTGTTATTCAGTTGTTTTTCAGTCATGTTTGATTCTTTGTGATCCCATTTGGGGTTTTCTTGGCTACGATACTAGAGTAGTTTGCCATTTGCGTCTACATCTCATTTTGCAGATGAAGAAACAAAGGCAAACGGGGTTGAGTGACTTGTCCAGGATCCCATAGCTAATAGGTGTCTGAGGCCATATTGGAACTCAGTAAAATGGCCCTTTATCTACTCTGCTACTTAGCTACCCTTGAGACTTCCCGGGAAGTCTTGATAACCACAATCCACCAATTCTGCACAAGGGCAGCCTCTAAGAGATTCTGCATCTCGGTTCATCATGTTGCCCTGTAAAAGAATTATGGTCTATTTTAGCCCTTGGCTGGCCAAGGTCAAAACATCATTCTGTGCTGGAGTAACTTGTAGGAAATCTCTCCATTTTGTTCCTGGTACGATCGTTGCATTTTCATAAACTGCAGCTGGAGACACTTTAAAAACAAAACAAAACAAAAAACTTAAGAGCATTTCTTTTTATCCATATGCAAATTCGGATGCTTTTCCCGTCATGTCTCAGCAGTAACTCCCATACTGAATTCATGAGGAGACAGACTTTATGCTAAAGCAATACCTAGCAGTCTGGTTGTTTTCAATTCCAAATATCATTGTCATAAGTATGTCCATGATTGTTTCTCGGGATCTCAAAAAAGTCTTAGTTATACAACCAACGTTCAAAAGCCTGCTGGCTGATGTCAGAATTAGGCAGCTACCTTATCTGGCCATTTCCTGGGGCAGCCAGTGACCAGTAAGGGATTTTTCTCTTTTCCTTCCCTTTTTTTTTTTTCTCTTTTCATATAAGAATGAAGCCACAGGTAAAATCACCTCATTAGAATTATTTGAAAACATTTAATAAAGGGAACTTTGAACTAAATCTAGATCCACAAAAACCAAAGGCCTCTCTCAATTTATATCTTTTCCAAGACAAGAGTTCAAGACAAGAGTTAATATAGCAAGTTTAATATTATTTCTCCTCTCGTGGGAAAAAAAGAAAAAAATACCAACCTTTATCTCTTTTGACCTCCTTTTTCTTTCCTCATAATGGGTGACCATGAGGGAGAGGAAATCTGGTGAAATGCATTTCAGTATACTTTTGTCCAAGTTTTCTATGTTTATTATTCACAAATTTACATCCTAATTGATAATCAAGTCATTGAATTCAGTTGACAAATTAGATCGCTTGGAAGCCTAAACACATTCTACAGTATTAGCCAGCTCATCTTTTTGTATGGCATCAGCTAGTCATCACACTGAATGAAGCTTTTTTTTTTTTACTTTCCTAACAAGACAGAGAATTTATTTAATAGAATGAAGTGATGGAGAAGGATCAAAGTTAGAGAGAAGGGCAGTGTTTGTAAAGACTCACACTTCTTCTTGCTTCAAAAACCAATCTTTTCAACATGAATATTTTCCCTGTAAGGTTCTATGGCTTAAAATCATAGAATGCCACAAGCTCTGAAGATTCAAAAAATGTAGCTGACCTAAAGGCAGGGAGAGATTCCATTCTGGGCTTATTCAGTCTGCATTCTATCACTTATGGCGACTTCAATGCAGAGATTGATAGAAAAGTCATCCCTGGGGAAATGTGTGACCACAGAAGGTGGTAGACTATTCCTGTCACAAAACTGAGGGAGGAGAGACAGCTTGTGTGTGTCACTGGTGTCCAAGGAATAATCGAAAGGTGGACCTCAGTGAAATATCTCTAGCGAATCGAGTAGACCTTCCAGGGTACATGGGCAGAGGGATATAGATAGGATTGTGCAAGACGAGAGGGCAGGAATGAATCGCAAGTCAACAAGGCATTTATTAAGACAACTTATAAACAACCAAGTACATCCAAGATGGATGCAGGAAAAATTAAAAATAGTCTCAGAGGGATGGCACTAGCATGAACAGAGATGGGAAAGGCTCTTTACAGAGGGTGAGATTTTATTTTTATTATTTATTATTTATTTATTTAAAAAAATTTTTTTTGTGGTTTCATCATTCACGTTTTCTCCCTCCCTTCACTCCTTCCACCTCCTGGATTTGAACTTATTTCTATATTATTCATTTTTGTAAAAGAGCCATCCTTTAAAACCAAAATCCCAAATCAGATACCCATATAAACAAGTGATAAATCACATGTTTTCTTCTGTATTTCTACTCCCACAGTTTTTTCTCTACTTTGTCATAAGTCAGAGTTCTTTGTCATAAGTCAGAGGATGAGATTTTTAGATGAGACTTGAAAGAAGCCACATCAAGGCATTCTAGACATGGGGGACAGCTACTGAAAATGTCCAGAATTGGATGATGGGTGTATCTTGTGTGAGGAATAGCAAAAAGTCCAGTATTACTGGATCAGAATATGTTGAAGGAACAACTCTACCACTTATTACTCAACAGTACCATTGCTACTTAGAGATGTCCAAAGGTAGAATGGGCTGCCTCAGGAGGTAATGAGCTTCCCATCTTTAGAGATCTTTAAGCAGTGGCTGCTTGTCCACTCTTCAGACATATCAGAACCTTATTCATGTATAGAGAAGGTTTGATTACTCTCTTGGGATCCTTGCCAAGTCTAGGAATTTTTGTGTTGATGGGATATCCAAGTGGTAATGCTTAATAGGTTCTTGGGGACTAGAGCTTGGGAGAAAGGTCTGGGCATCAGTCTAAGAGTTGGCAGTCTTCTCATAGGAATCAAGAGTTCTTTTCCATAGTTGGAATTGCCTCCTTTATGAATATCCTTTCAATGAGGCATAAATGTGTTATAAACACTGATTATATAAGGGGCCCCGATGATGATGATGATGATGATGATGATGATAAAGTATAGATACGTGGCACATAAAAGTAAAACTCTATTCTTATAAATTTGACCTGTAACTAATATTCTAGCTTTAAGAAATATTAAGAATGAACTTTCCTTACCTTCTTAGATTTAGAAAGGTTTCTGGAAGATCATTTGGATGGCCCATTCTCTTATAAAACTTGTCTAGGGAAGCTTGTCTCTTTTGATTAGTTCCCCTGGAGGGAACAGCAGGGGTACTCAAAATAATTTCATTGATCATTTCAAAAATAGTCATTGTCTCATCTAAATATTTGAAGCTATCACAAAGGTCTTTTCAAGGGTTTTGAAAAGGAGGCATCTTTGGAATTAGGTGTTCAAGACAATATTTTTCTTTTATTCTACTTCCTGGCTTTCCTTATTCTATCAACATTAAGGACTGCCCCAGAGGCTGGAAAAATAAATGACCAACTCTAGCCTGAGGTATTAGTGGAAGGAGGACAGAGAGGCAATACCTTCCTTTGCCATGGTGATGTTGAAATGTGGAGGGAACAGACTGCTCCCAGTTGTGAAGTCCTAGGATCAGACCCTGCTCTGGTCTTTATACATCCATGGACAAGTTATTTAACATCATTCCATCTCAGTTTCCTTATCTGGAAAATGGGAATAATAATACGTACCCCATAGTAAGGTTGTGTAGCTTAAATGATATCATGCTTATAAATTACTTTGTTTTATTGTGGCAGTGCCTCTAAGAGATTGTCCACTTTGCTCTTAGACTTAAAAGTTGGACCCCCAAAGGTGGCTTCTTTTGTCTTTAGACCACTGAATTTGAAGTCAAGAAGACTCAGGAAGACTCCAGTTCAAATCCTACCTCAGACATTCATTAGATATGTGATCCTAGGCATTTCCTTTAAGCTCTCTTAGCCATGGTTTCCTTTTTCTGTAAAATGGGAATAATAGGAGTGCCTACATAACACAGTTCTGCGAGGATCAAATGAGTTGATGTAGTTAACTTAAAAGAGTGTATAATTGTTAGCTATTATTATTACACAGTATTGATTCTAAGACGGAAGGTAAGGATTAAAAAAAAAAAAAAGATCACAGATAGAGCCTCTGTCCTTTGTCCTTTAGAGAGTGGACATCATTTTGTTAATTCAGGATTATTGAGACACAGGATGTTCCAAGGAACTCATGACAAAAAAGTTTATCCATCTCCATAGATTCTGGATGCTGAATGAAGCACGTCATTCTTCTTTTTACGTCCATGAATTTTTCTGAAGTGTAAGCGATATACACCTTTGTTCACAATATGACAAACATGGAAATATGTATTGTGTGATAACACATGTAGAACCTATACATATATACATGTAGAACACGTGTAGGATACCATATTAACTACTGTCTTGGGGAAAGGGGAAAGGAAGGAGGGAGGGAACACGGATTGCAAAATGTCAGAAAACAGTTATTGAAAATTGTATCATGAAAATGAAAAAAAGAAAGAAACATAGGGTCATCTAGACATCTTGGGGAAGTTTTAAGCACTTAATTATGCAAAAGGTTTAATCCTATTAATTAACTTTACTGTGTTTAAAGATATGGACTCTTCGGAGTGGGAATAAGAAGCAGAAAAGTTGGTAAGAAAATTATTCAGTCTGCCCTTTCTCCAGACGGATTGGGTTAGGAGCCCCCCTGAAGTGAGATTTAAAGCAAATTCTGAATATTTCTTCAGAATGGAGAGGAGCATTTACACATCTATGGCAGTAAGCAAGGTTCCTGGGTAAGAGAGCCAGGTGATGAAAAACAGTCCTGGCTTCTTCTTCCCTCTTTGAATTTCAATGCTCTTCTTGAATGCTGTCTAATTAACACCTGTACTTCTCCACACTTTCCCAAAGCATTCATCCATTTCTAAGGGGTTCAGGAAAGCAGCAGGAAGAAGGACAAGAAGATAAGTAACTACCAGCTGATGTATTGTTGTTTCTCAAGCTCATAAGTTGGTATAACCAACCCATAAGTATTACCAACTAAGCAAAGAGTGCCTACAGGGTATTGGGCACTATAGGAGGATATAAATAGAAGAGTAAGCCAGGTTTTGCCTATAGGATCTTACATTGTCTCTGAGGAGAAGACACCGTGGAGGTAAACAAGTATCTACAAAAACTTAACAATTGTTTTGGGGAGAAGCATGAACAACTGTGGGCATGAAGAAGCTCAAGAGCTGGTTTGTGAAGGAAGTTAGGGTTTTTTAAAAAGTAAAGAAAAGAAAAGTAGAGAGTAGAAGGGAAAACATTCCAGGTATGAAGCACAGCCAGGATGGACAAGGGTGATGAACAGCAAGACCTCTTTGGTTGGATTCTAGAGAGAGCAAAAGAAAATCATATTTTTAAGACTGAAAAAAATATGTTAGAGGCAGACCGTGAATGGTTTTAGATAACAGAGAAGAAGGAGGGGGAGAGAGAGAGAGAGAGAGAGAGAGAGAGAGAGAGAGAGAGAGAATGTGGATGTGGATGTGGATGTGGATGTGGATGTGGATGTGTTTTATAGTACATTGGAGCCCCTGATGTAGTCAGTGTTTATAGCACATTTATGCCCAGTGTTGGATGTTCACAAAGGGAGGCAGTTTAGTCTGTTGAAACACACACACATTCACACTCACACTCACACTCACACACACACATATAAATATCAAGCAGGAAGATTTGCATTTTATCCTAGAGGCATCAGGGAGACATTAGAGATTTCTAAGTAGGGAAATGGCCTGATCAGATCTGCATTTTGGTAATACCAGTTTGATAGCTAGATGGAGCACAGATTGGAGATAGCTGGTTCTTCCAAAAATGAAGGAATCAATGAAAGATTAGCAAGACTTTATTAACAATACATTTACTGTGTGCCAGGCATTATCAAACACAGTCCTTATTCTTGAGGAACTACATTCTAATGGGGGGAACCAGACATAAAGAGGGGCAGGGACCAGAGAGTAGCACTTTGACCTCAGAAGGTTCCAGGAATGATGAATAGAGACAAATAAGTGAAGCCAGGGGACTAAATTGACAAACCCAAGCCATGAACAATACCAGAACTGACTTGATCATGACCATAATTCCCGAATTGGAAGTGGGGATGTCGGGAGAAGAAAGGATACCTATGTGAGGGCAAAGGTAGCTGGCAAAGCTATTTAGGAGGTAACTGGAGAATTGTAAGTAATGTGAAGCATGATTAAGCCAGTTCCTGAAATTATGGTCCAGGAGGGTCTTTTGCCAATTAGGAGAGCTTGCAATTTCTTTCTTTTTTTTTAATTTTTCTATTTATTTGTTTATTTTTTTCAGTTAAGCCTCAAAACAATTCTCTGAAGGAGATGCTTTATTGTCCTTATTTTAAAGTTGAGGAAACTGAGGCAGATGGCAGTTAGGGCATATTAGGACCAAGATCATAGACTTTTCTAACATTTTTAGAAGTTACTTGGATAAAGGTATAAATGACAGGTTCGTCAGATTTGGAGATGGTACAATGGCCCCTTCCCTGATCCAAGTGCATCTGAAATATCCTTTTCTTTTCTGGGTACTGCCATATTTTAAAGAAAGACATTTATAATCTGAAGAGCATTCAGAGAGGTGACCACGATAGTGGAGGACACTGGTATTATATAATCTCCAGTTGAAGGAAATGAGGAAGTTTAGCTAGGAGAAAATTTTAGGGGTTCATCACATCTATGTTCAAGTATTTGAAGGGCTCTCACATGAAAGAAGGATTGGATTTGTTCTCCTCAGCACCAGATGTTAGAACTAGGAAGAATAGCTTCCAAAATCATTTTCAAGAAGGTAAATTCTGGTTTGCTAAAAGGAAAAACTTCCAAAATTGAAACCAGCTGCCTCAATGTTAGAATCAACCCCTCTCCCCAGCAAAAATCTATAAGCAAAGGCTAGATGACTGCTTGGACAGTAGAGGGGGTTGGAAGAAAGGTAAAAGTTGGGTAAGATGGTCTTTGGAGTCCTTTCCAAGGCAGGCATTCCATGAGTCGTCATTGATTTCCTTCTCCAACCTTGCAGTCACCATAGGGTTAGCAATGTCCATTCCATCATGGTAAGATCCTCCTAGCATTTGTATGTTTGAGTATAAGATTAGGGTCGAGGATCTTGTCTTTTATTTCTTCTGTGCCTCTTACAATACTTAACAATGGTGGGCACACAGGAGATGCCCACCTTCTTGTTGGTTGGCTTCACACTCTTAGGTTGGTTGAGGAATATTGTTTATAAATATCAGGTTTCAAAGATAGTTCAACATCTTTGAATTCCTCACCTTTTTCCCAAGCTCTTAGAGTGATGCCTTTTGGTAACACCTTAATAAATAATGAGATCTTAGAGAGAGATCTAGAAGTAAACTCAGAGACCATCTAAGCCAATCTTCTTCATGACGTTCAGATTCTACCTTATGACCATGGGCAAAGCACTTCACATTCTTGGGACTCAGTTTCTTAATCTATAAAAAAAAAAAAGGATTGGGTAACCAGTCACTTCACCCTCATTGCCTAGCCCTTACCACTCTTCTGCCATGGAACCAATATAGAGTATTGATTCTAAGATGGATGGGAAGGATCTAAAAAAAATGTGAAACTATGAAGGTTCAGTGAGATTACACGTGAAGTTCTTTGCAAACCTTAAAGCTAATTTGCTTAGTATTATTATTATTATTAGTGATGACTATTATTGTAATAATTATTGTTATAATTTTTATCAAGACTATGAAAATAATAGCTATCGTTTCTATTTCACCTCACTGTCCCCACATAATAGCTACCACACACACACATACATATATATATATATATAGAGAGAGAGAGAGAGAAGAGAGAAGAGAGAGAGACAGAGACAGAGACAGAGACAGAAACACAGATAGAGGGCTTTTATGTTTGCGAAGCACTTTACTGATTTTATCACATTTTTTTCCACGCAACAATCCTAGACATTAGAGGCTACCATTATCCCCATTTTAGATGAGGAAACTGAGGCAGACAGAGGTTAAGTGACTTGGCCAGAGTTCACAGTTAGTGACTGAGACCAGAATTGAAGTCTGGATCCTGTCTCTGAGCCCAGTGGTCTGTGGTCCTGAGCCATCTGGCGGGCTCAGGGAATCCCTCTAGGACTAGGTGTTGTTTCATTCTTCGTCCCTGTATCTCCTGCATGTAGCTTGGTGCCTGGCTCTCGTGGGCAGTGACTAAATATCTGTATGGAAATTCTGTCTTTCCTCTTGACTCTCGAAACTCATCCCTGCTGAGCTCAGGCAAAATGGACATGTTTACACCTTCTCTAGGAAAACATATTAAATATATAATAAACATTAACTCTATGGAAAAGTTCGGCAAAAGTAGAATCTTCCTGCCACTCTATTCTTAACCCAAATCATAAGCAAAAGTTATTATAATTCTACCATCTGTTCCAGTTTTTAAAGCCATTTTGGTAAACTGAATGCTAATGCAAAATACATGTCTTAGCACTAATTAACCAAAAAATCTGTTTCATTCTTCTCAGATAATGAAAAAAATATGTCAAGGACATGATTTCTTGAAGAAAATCTAATTTATGGGCTTCACTTAAACCTTTAAACCCCCCTCATGCTAAACTTGTGAAAACAAATGTAAGAATAACAAGTCGCATCAAATGAACCCATTAAGGAAATCTCCGGGCTCTAAGCTTTAGACATTTACAATTAAAATATAGATTCTTATTTTTACTTAAAGATGACTTTTTCTTACAACTGATGCATGGTTTTATTATGGGGCTGGGAAGGAGGGGAAACGGGAGAAAGGGGAGCCTGGAGCATCTGGAGCATCTGTAGAGGCTAATGTTGATTTAATGACAAAGACCAATATCACATTACTCCTCTGGAAACCTAATTAATTGAAATGTATCCTATTTTAGTATGTTTGTACTGAATGCTGTTCGCTACGGGCTCTGCCGTAGCCTGTAGATATATTTTCTGATGTCAGTCAAATGGAGCTAATTGGGCGGTATTCTGGGGTTACCTGTGGACTATTGTTCTAGCCCTCAAACTCATGCCTTTGCTTCTGCTGCCTCCCCCTTCTCATCTAGGCTTTCTGCTGCCACCAAATGAGTCTACCTGGAGGTTTGCTTCCATTTTTTATTCTTGAGTGCCCTAATGAGATTCTCCAATGTGGAATCCACCTTCCCCTATTCAAATCCAGCCTTGGAGAGTTATGAGTGATATGACCTTGGGTGAGTCACCTCATAGCTCTCTGCCTCAGTTTCCCCAACTGTAAACTGAGGTTCTTCATAGCTCCTATTTCCCAGGATTGTTGTGAAGACCAATTAAGATGATATGTATAAAGGGCTTAGAGAGAGTTTGGAAAGCTAGAGACCATCTAGGAGGATGTCGGAGTACTCTTGGCTAGTGGAAAGGGTGACAAGGGGAAAGAGTGGACCCAAAGAGAATAATAATAATAATAATAATAATAATAATAATAATAATAATAATAAGTGGTGAAAAGGAGATGGACAAGGGAGGTTCTGAGGAGGTAGAATTGAATAAGTCTTGGAAATTTATCCACGACGGTAGAGGGAAGAGTTAAAGGATGATGGATGACTCTGAGGATTCAAATCGAGATGAATGGGAAGATTGTACTTTTCTCTACAGAAACTGGAAAGTAAGGAATGACAGGATTTAGTGTTAAATAAAAGTCAATACATATGTCTTAAGGTCCTATGTTGAGGCACTGTCTAAGTTCTGGGGATTCCAAAAAGGGGCAAAAGGTATTTTCTTCCTTCCAAGAGCTCATGATCTAACGGGAGAAGCCAGTACCCAAAAGGAAGTTGAAATGGAGGGAGTAGGGAGGCAGCGATCACCCAACAGGGAGCATGATGAAGTCCTGCCTCTGGCTTGGGGGGAGATGATGGGCTGACAGCTCTGGACAATTCCTCATTAAATAGTGGGCCGTCTAGGAGGAGCTCTCCGGTGTTACTAAAAGATGGATGTCAATTGGGAGAGGCTTACAGAACATCCAAGTACAGCTGTCTAGCGGCACTTAGAGATATAGAGCTAGAAATCTATATGGAAAGAGTCAATGGTAACATTTATTAAATACGTATTATGTGCCAGGCACCATGGTAAATGCTTTGCAAATATTATCTTCATCTTTATATATATACATGCTCATATATTTATATAATTGCATAAACACATATTTATATAAATATACATTTACATATATTTATGGAATATATATATATATGTATATATATTATAATGAAATCTCAACAACCCTGGGAGTTAGGTGCTATTATTATCCCCATTTTACTGTTGAGCAAACTGAGGCAGATGGCGACTAAGGGACTTGCCTAGGGTTGTACAACTTATTTAAGACCAAATTTAAGTTCAGGTCTTCCTGACGCTACGTCCAGTGCTCTACTACCAAGCTGCTCCATTATTATTATGAATAATGGTAATGTCAGTTGCTCGAGGAGGAATTATTTTATTTTCGTCTTTGTATTCCCAATGCCTTGACCATAGTGTATTCTTATTAGATGTTTATTGAATACACTTTGAGCTGCGGGTCTAAGAGAATAAAAATATTGAATGTCCCTCCCCCACCGCACGCATCATGCTTTGGCAGCATCTTTTCTAGGAGCTTTTTAAATGGGTTTTCATTGATTGAGAAGCCCGTTCCTTCAAGGGAAGATGTACAGATCGGTAATACCAAGGGGGGAATCTCGTGGTGTGTTCCTCCACGTTAGAAAAAAAATGCAGTTAGAATGAAGAGTGACAAGTGAGATTTGTGCAATCTATGGATGCGTATCAGTCATCTTTCCTGAAACCTGTTTCAGATCAATTTTAAATATCACTCAATCTTGTTGGCCAGATTTTTCTCAGCTAAAGCAAGTGAATCAAATACTATTTGTTACCCCCCTCCCCCCCCAACTAATCCTTCCTACTGGAATCCTTACAGGAGGAAACATGGCGGTAGGTAAATAAGTGATGGAGAAAAGCTGAAGGATATAGTAGAAAGGACACACAGAGCTGGGAATCAGGCTACCTGGGTTCAAGTTCAGCTGTCTGTTAGCTCTAAACTCATTAAGTCATTTAGGTGTCTTGTATTTTAATCTCTTTAAAAATGGAAGCAAGAACAAATGTTTATTAATTATTAAATTAATTACTTTTCATATATATGTCAGATAGTGCTAAAGGAATTACTAAGTTTAGAATATAATATTAATAATTATAAAAGAAAACCAGCATGGTGTAGTGAATTAAGCTATGGTCTTGGAATAAGATTCATAGATCAAAAAGCAATGATTAAGCACCCACTAAGGCATTGTTTTAGGTGCTGGGGATATTAGCACAAAGAATGAAACAATTTTTAGTCTTAAAAAATCTTATGTTTGAAGTGGGTAAACAAATAACTATATAAGGATACATAGCACAAAAAGTGGAAATATATAGACAGTATTGGAGAGTACGGGCTTAAATAAATAAAAAATTAAATTAAAAAAAATTAAAAGAGTTAGAGTCCTAAGAGTTGAGGGGATCCAGTTTGAAGTGGGGAGACAAGTACCTATATTAGAATGCACAGCATAAATGTAAAGTGAATAAGTAACATTATATAGAGAGTACTTTGAGAGTGAGGGCTTAACGAAATAAAAAATTAATTAAAAATAAATTTTATAAAAGAGTGAGAGTTCTGAGAGTTGAGGAGTGCTTGAGCTACATCTTAAAGAAATGGAAAGACTCTGTGAGGTCTTGGTAAGGAGGGAGTTCATTCCGTGCATGTAGACATCAAGTAAAGAGATACAGAGATAGGAGATAAGGAGGGAGTGGAGAGGAGGTTGGTTTGGTGGTGTTGAAGAGTACAGGATATGATTAATGTTCAATGACACTGACAAAAAAGACTGGGGCTGGATTATGAAGGGCTTTAAAAACCAAACAGAGGAGTTTATATTTTTGTCTCCCGGGCAATAGGGAGCCACTGTATAGGGGAATCAAATATTTAGATTTGAGTGTAAGAAAAATTATCTTGACAGGATGGACTTAAGAAGGGAGAGACAAATTGGGAGGCTGCTGTAATAATTTAGGAGAGAGGTGTTGAGAGCCTGAATTAAGATGGCAGTCATGCAAGTGGAGAGAAAAGGTTGGCTTCAAGAGATATTATCTATCAAGGAAGAAATAGCAAGGTTTGGCAGCCAGTTGGATACATAGCATGAAGGAGAATGAGGAGTCAAGTAAAACACTGCAGTTGTGAATCTGGAAAATGGAAAGAATGGTAGAGCCTTTGATAGAATTAGAAAATTGGGATTGGAGAGTATTTGAGGAGAAAAACGAGTTCTGTTTTGACTTGTTGATTTGGGACCGTCCCTGGAATGTGTCCAGTAGATAATGGGTGATATGGGACTGAAGCTAAAGTGCTGATTGTGCCTGGATATCTAGAATTGTGAACACAGAAATGAAAGTTGAAGCCATAAAAGCTGCTCAGATCCCTAAGAGAGGAGAGAGAAGAGACCCCAAGGCAAAACCTTGAGGGGACCGTCACAGTAGGATGTAAATGATGACCCTACAGAGGAGAGGGAAAAGGAGATGACAAACAGATTGGAGGAGAACCAGGAGAGAACAAGGTTGTGGAAACCAGAGAGGAGACTATCTGGGAAAAAAGGGTATTTGATGGTGTCAGATGTAGCAGAAAAGTTGAGAAGGATGACAGCTGAGAAAAGACTCCTCAAATCTGGCAAGTAAGAGACTCTTGATCATTTGGAGATGAGCAATGTCTGTGTGCCCCTGGGAAATCAGTGCCCCATGTGATTCTCTGTGACTACGAATCGTAGAACAGGTACCAATCTGCATGTGATGGTAATGGTGGTGATGATGAAGGAGGTAACTAAAATGTACATAGAACTTGAAACTTTGTAAAGTCACTTATGTAACACGTCAGATCCTCACAGAAGCTCTGTGAGGCAGGAGCTACTATCATCCCCATTTTACATAGAAGGAAGTAGGCTTAGAGAGATTAAGGGACTTGCATATGATCCAAACCTGCTGCTTCTTCCACAGTGGCACCCACCTGCTACTTTGCCTATCCTAGGTGGTACAGAGAATTCTTTTTTTTTTCCCCTGGGAGTTCTCTCCATCTTTGAAATCAGAGGTTAAATCCCAAACAAAACAATTAGCAATATGACATTTACTTTGTACTTTAAGATCTCTAAAATTTTTTTTTTGTGCTTTATCCTCCCGTGAACTGGGACCTACAGGCAACCAGTATCCTGTAGTCTCCACTGTTTTAAGTTCCTTAAAGCAGGATCTGTTTTTGCTTTGTCTTTGTGTCTCTAGCTCCCGACACGCTGTTATTATTGTTCAGTCATTTCAGTTATGTCCAGCTCTTCATGTCCCCATTTGGTGTTTTTATGGCAAAGGTTGGTTTGCCATTTCCTTCTCCAGTTCATTTTGCATAAATGTATTTTTTTTTACATTTTTATATTTTACATAAATTTTACAAAATTTACATTCATTTTACATAAGAGAAAACTTAAGTTTTCAATAATGAGAGACTGAGGCATAAAAGGTCTTTGTCTCTATTGGCAAGGCTAGCGGTTACCAAAAATAGAGGTCAATGGCCCCCCTGTAACCAAAGACCCGCAGTTAGAGTTGCTTTTTTATATTCCTTAGTGGTTGTGTAAAGCCCAGAAACACCCTCCAAACCACGATTGTGACTCTACCTGACCAGGAGTCTTCACCCATCGTGGTGACTGGACAACCCAAATAAGGCAAACATCTTCTGGTAAGAGCCAACCACACAAAGCCCTGCCAGACTAGGGACTTTCCAGAGTTCATGGTATTATGGAGGGGGCAGAGAATTCGTTTTCTCCATATAATATTCTCTGGAAGGTTTTTTATCTAACACAACTTGTACCAATAGAATTGAGCACCAGGAAAACTTTTTGTGGCCAGGTTGAATCCTTTTTCATCTTTCTTTCTTATCTCCCTCAACTGGCATCTCATTTTGCTCATTTATTGAGAATTGGCATTAGATCTGCTCAATAATACTCTAAGCCAGTGATTTCCAAAGTGGGCGCCACCGCCCCCTAGTGGGTGCTGCAGCAATCCAGGGAAGCAGTGATGGCCACAGGTGCATTTATCTTTCCTATTAATTGCTATTAAAATTTTAAAAATTAATTTCCTGGGGGATAAGTAATATTTTTTCTGGGAAGGGGGCGGTAGGCCAAAAAAGTTTAGGAAGCACTACTTTGCAAGGCCTCGAAGCCTTGAAGCTTCGTCATACTGGTAAATCTTGATTATAATGATTACTATTGTCAGTAACAAAACTCTTAACTATTAATCAATAATAGTAATTGGTAATCAATTTCACACTGAGGCAAGCAGGGTTAAATGAGTCTTCTTGGTTCCAAGCATTCTTGGCACGGAGTATTGCTAAATAAATGGGTTTGATGCTGATTTTCCTTTTTCATAATAAGACACACAGCTGGTTTTTATGGTTCTCAAAGAGTAATTTCAGAGAGACAACTAGGTGACTCAGTGGATAAAGTACCAAACCTAGAGATGGGAGGTCCTGGGTTCAAATGTGGCTTCAGATTCTTTCTAGCTTTGTGACCCTGAGCAAGTCATTTAACCCCCCAGTTGCCCAGTCCTTACTGCTCTTCTGCCTTGGAACCAATAATCAGTACTGATTCTAAGACACACAGTAAGAGTTTTTTTTAAAAAGAAAGAATAAACTGGGGATGAAGAAGGCTCCATCATAGACAAAATTACATTAAGTATTATCATAGGATAAACACATTAGAGAGATACTAAACCAAATTTGCTGTGAGATCCAAGAAAGGCTTTCTAAACAGGGGCACAAAGTGTCTTGCTAATTCCTGGATAAGGTGGCTTTTGAGCTGAATTTTAACAAATGTATGGATTTGGTAAACACAAGAAGAGAAGGTGTACGCCCCCGTTCAGGAGAGAGCTTCATCAAAGACATGGAGGCAGGAAAACAGCAGAGTAGAGAGTAGAATCTTGTTTGACTAGAGATCATAATGTGAAGAAGAAAAAAAAATGCGAGATGAATAAAAAGTTATAGTGCCAAATTTTGCAGGGCCTTGAATGCCAGGGAAAAGAGTTTTGAAATTTACTTTTAGGATGAAGTATAAACTGGAGAAAAACAGGAAACACCAGGTTGCTGTTTGCTCTTGTTTATTGCAGATATTAGTGGAATTTTGGCCTTAATCATAACAGACAGTGAGGAGGCAAGGTTCAGATAGCAGTTACTGCTTATTAAATCAGTGAGAAGAGTGAAGATTGCTTTCCTTACTATATAGGACACAAGAAACATTTCCTAAGTTGATTCCTGTGCTAGACCCTGAGGGAGACAGAGTCGAGATAAGAATCCTCTTCCCTCCCCTCTTCTGGATGATCACTTACCAGCTCCTGTCAATTATAGCCTTGCAATATGTCTCCATCCATGCCCTTCTCTTCATACTCATTTCCATCATTTTGCCAGATTATTTCTATATTAAAAGGGGAGGGATGATGTGCCTGGTTTCTTCCAATTGACCACCTTGCCATTTGCACCATTGGCTCCTGAAGTGAGGTCTGTGGTCCATTGGGCATCCGGGGGATTCTCCTTTTACTATGATTCATCTGTGCCTTTCTGGGGATGCTTATTTTATTCCTGACATTAATAATGTACTGATGATATAATCTCTGACTCTGTCTTTGTCAGTGATGTTCTCATTCATTCTCAGACTTTTTTCCCTAATGACCAGCAGGAGCAAGTTGGCTAAGCAGAGTATTGTTAAAGGAGCCGTATAGTATTAGAGAAAAGAAACTTCTATACTTAAAAGTCTTTAGACTTAGGTATGATGATCGGCTCCGATATTTATTTTTATTTCATTCTTTACATTTAAGCCATTTACCCATTTTGTCTGATATTTATTTTGAATCACATATTTAGACCTGGAAGGAACCCAAGAGGCCATTCAGTGAGTATAAATCTATTTTACAGATGAGAAAACTGAGGCACAGGAATATTAAGTAACTTGTCTAGTATAGCACAGTGGGTCAGCGTCTGAGGCAGGACAAGAACCCGGGCCTTCATGACGTATTCTACCTCTCCCCCTTGCTGTGTGTCCGTGGCAATTCATTTAAGTATTCTTAATTTTTAAAATGATGTTTTTTTTATCTGCTTCTTGTTTATTTCATGAAGTGGTCACAGAGAAAGTACTTGGTGAATTTTAAAGCACCATAAAAATGGGAATGATTTTTTAATTCATATTTTTTACATTCATTTAATTAATTAATTAAGGCTACTTTTCCATGGTTACATGATTCATGTTCTTTTCCTCAAAAATGTGAATGATTACTAACATAATGCTAATAAAATAAAGAACAAACATCTTGAATAGTATCATGGACTCCGACACTTTCATCTGGCCTTAGACTATACTATTAGCACTCTTATGAATATTCTCATAGCCTAGTTCCTACAGAGCTAATCATATTTTTTGTTGGAGTATATAATTTCATTTTAATTTCCAGTGGCAAATATAGATAGTCATCAAGAACGTAAGAATAAACAATGATGAAATGAGCAAATAAAAAGAAATGATCAATTATGTGTGACCCAGTGCAGCTTAGTAGAAGGAATGCTTCTACTAAGAATATCAGTTCCATCTCTTAGCTTTACGACTTATTATTTGTTTGATTTTGGATGAGACAGTGTCGTATGGATCTGGAGTCAGAGGATCTGGGTGCAAATCCCAACTGACCTTGGGTAACTCAGCATCCACTATAAAATGAAAAGGTTGGTCTTGATTCCATTTGAGGTCATTTAGGATAAATCCATGGTTCCATTTCCTGAGAGCCTCATTTTCCTCATTTGACAAATTAGACTAGATGACGCCTGGAACCCCTTCCACTGTGATCCAGTGATCTCATTCTGTCTGGAGACTGTATGGAGAATAAATGGCCTCTCTCTGCCCTTTTCGGCTCTGTTTCAAGGCTCCTTCTCTGAGATCCAGCCATCCTTTAAAATTTCAGTGGTTTTGGGTTGTGCCCCCAGCAGATGGGTTGGAAGGTGGTGCGGGTTTCATTAGAAATGTCTGCCCCCAAACCTTCCTGAAGTGTCCGGAGCCGCACGAAAGATGTCAGATTGTGGTCCTGTTGTCCTGCCTACGGTAGGCAGCGATTAGATCATTTCTGGGCCAGCGTTACATCAACTCCTTGTAGCAGGAGGTGGCCTGCGATAGCACCCTGTCACACAGAGCACAGAAGTGTTCTCTAACATAAATAGAAATCGCTGTGGCGTTTCCCCAGGCAAGTGTAATCGTAAAGTGCTGTTGACCTAAAATTTAAAGGCTGCAGGCTGCTTTTTATGGATCAGATGTGCTACTTTGCCTGAAGCAAATGCAATTGGAAATGGGATCTTTAATTATATTGCTAGATGTCAGATATTGTACATGGATGCAACGAACACCATTGTTCCTTTTGATTCCAGAAAACCTGAAAGATACTTTTTCAAACTACTGTATCCAAGAGGCATCTATATGTAAAAACCCACAGGCAGGAATGGAGTTTGTTTACACATTTCCCATGGGTGGCTTTAAAAATACACCTCTTGGGTAATGGGTTGGCGAGATATAATACCGCTGTCAGCTGCAGTCACCGTTATTTTTTTTTTCAGTGAGGTGGCTCACATGCACTGACAATTTAATAATTTTCTGGAAGGCTTTGGATTGGTAGAGACAATGAGTATTGTCGAAGTAACTCATTTAGAGAATGGCTGTATCCGTCAGCATCCATCACTCAGTAGGCAGCAGAGATGGAGTGGTCCTCTATTTCAGCATCACTAGCAAAATGGGTTTTCCTTCTCCCAAGTGGAGTTGTCCTGTAAGTAGTGGATGATGGCCAAGCCTGAAAGGAAAAGTGTGATGAAAAAATAAATGAAAAGAAGAAAATGGCTTAATTACAATGTAGTTACTCTGGAAATCTCCAAGATGAATGGACACATTGAAGGGAGCTTTTAAATGTTTCCATAATTTAGCCTTTATGCCCCAGAAATTCTCACTTGTAATGGACACTCATTACATAAATAGCTCCTGGAGAGAGTGGATCTATTTTTCTGTAGGATTCACTGCTGCAGAACTTGGCTAACAAGTCACTCATATCTTCAACTGATGTTTGTTCTCGGAGATGGAGGGTCTCCTGAAGCCAAAAGCCTTCAATATTCAGTGAGTAGAGCTTCTTGACTGCTGGGATCAAAAACAGATTGGTTCCTATTTCTGGTGTTCTGACCATTTTGTTCACATTGATCTTTCTCCTCACCTAATATACAGTTTTTTAAATTATATCTGAAATGAGGTTCAGAAGCCTTTTTTTTTATTTTCCACTTCCACCACTACCAGTGACTTAAATTCTCCAAATGTCTCTAACTAAAAGGGAAAAAATGAACCAAAAAAAAGGTGGCTTATTAATCTGAAATGATGTTCAGAACCTTTTTTTTTTTATTTTCCACTTCCACCACTACAGATGTCTAAATTCTCCAAATGTCTCCAACTAAAGGGGGAAAAAATGAACCAATAAAAAAAAGGTGGTTAATGAATCTAACTTCCGGCATTTATTAAGTTTCTACTCTATGTCTATATACACTATTCTAGGCACTAGGAATACAGATACAAAGAATGAAAAAAAATCCTATTGCTAGCTTACATTCTATTGGAATGTCAATCCTTTACTGTGGAATTGAAACTTAAGGTTCATTTCCATGCCTGTATTTTATTTATCTTCATTCCCCCTATGGTTCCATTTCCAAGTGTAACTGGAATCATTCTGTCTTTCGGCAAGCTGCTGTGTGCACCCTGAAGGGAATATCATAAGATTAAATTCAGAGTAGCTTTCTCCTAGCAAGGTGAGTGCTTCTCATTACAGCGATCCCTAGTTGATTTCCAAAATGAAATTCCCCATAATAATGTGAAGCTCCTGAATTATTTATTGTTTTGTATTAGATCAGGGATAGTTTATTTCTGAAAATAAACGTATTGTCATTAGCAAATCAACTTATGAAGCTTCCCCTATAGAAGAGAGGGAAGAAGAGAGTTATTTGCAAATTTAAAGAATAGTTGATGTTTAGCATTAAGGTAGTTCAAATGGAGATGGAAAACCAAACCTTGGGGCCTTGAAATTCTTCTGTGCATTTTAATATTTTTAATCATTTGTAATTTGCAATGATTTTGGATTTTAGTGGCTAACCCTGGTAAGAATTGTGCTGAAATAATTGTTCAGAGACCAGATTTGGAATTTTTAAATGGGATATAGTCTTCCCCAGATCAATTATTTGCCTTATGTGACCATGATATTGAAAAATGAATTAAGTTGTGATTTCCATATAATATTGATTTTTTAAAAAGAATGGTGTGCAGATCTTTTCCAAGATATAATTAGAATTTCTCCAAGATATAATCTCTACTGAAAAACAAGAGCTTATGTTTAAAAAAGTACATTTTGTAATCAGTCCACAAACATTTATTAAGCACCTACTATGTGCCAGGCACTATACTAAGTGCTGGGGATGCAAGAAATCACACCTGCATTCATTTGAGGAGCTCACTGTCTAATGGAAAAGTTTACCAGATAAATTAATTAAGCCCCCTTAATGAGAGGCCATCACTTGGTGGATAGAGAGCTGCCCTCAGTCAGGAAGACTGAAGTCCAAGCTTCACTTCTGATCCATATTGACCATGTGCTTGACCAAGGGACTTCCCTTCACTAAGCAACTTGCCCAGGCTAGAATTTTCTGTATAGTTTTTTATTTTTAGTGATAACTTTTATTTCACTGATGAAATTACTGGTTTGGTTTAAAAAATTATGTGTAATGAAGCCTGATACAGATATAGATTTAGAGCTTTGAAATTACCTTAAAGGTCCTTCATTTTTAATAGATGTGGAAACTGAGGCATAGAAAAAGTTAAATGAATTAGTGAAGGTCACGCAGCTCATAAATGGACAGTTCTTTGAACTCCAGCTCCAATCAGTGTTTTTCTGCTACATCAAGCTATTTCACTGTATAAATTATTTTTCTTTAATGTTTACATACCAGGTATCACAGGTAGTTTTTCACCAATGTTTTAATTGTATTTTATGGCATTTACTAGAATAACTTTACTCTCCAACATTGTGATGTTAATGTCTTCTTATTCCATTGAGGTGGCTGTGAGACAGGAAAGTTTAGCAGACAGAAAGCTTGTTTCACCTGTTGGAATGAGAGCTTTAAACCTGTGTGAAAATTTTAATTAATAGAAGCTAACGAATTCCAGATGGATCTGTAAAGAAAAATGGTTCACATGAAGCAAGAATAAACGTAATTCAACATGCTGGAGTCCAGAGGTCAGATTCCACTCAAGAGAGGACCATGTGGAGATGGTGTTTCTCACCCTTAAAATTAGTTCTGTAGATCAGATCAGTGATTGTTAGTGCCTGGCATGGACTGGCCAATGTTTACCTTCTGGCGCTCTCTGCCACCTGGTCTGTATAATTAGGGACTACCATTTTCTGCTCTGATGGCCTTGAATTCTGCACATAAACAAACATCCACAGGATATCTGGGAGGAATGTTAAAACAAAAAGCCAACGACCAATAACCCTTTATTTTGCTGATTAGTGTCATGAAAATAGGGAGAGAGCTCATCTTCGCCAAGAAATTGGGGGATGGTTTTCATTCCTCTTATTATATTTATATTTATACATATATATGTGTATATATATATGTGTATATATATATATGTATATATAAAGGGAAACATTGAAATGGTTATCATTTTCTCTTGTGGAAATCCTTAGAAATGATATTCTCATTGACAAGGGCTGATCATGAAGGCAAAGGAAACACGTTCCAGATATCATTTGAAATGTAGAATTAAGACAGTTATTGGGGGGTTCATCCAAACCCTTGATTCATTTTTCCCTCTATTATCTGGTTGATTCAGGGAGGAATACACAATGTAAACATATGAATGTATGTGTATATATAGTGTCAACCATCTAGATAATTGTTTCTTTCTTTCACCTTATATAGGGAGTGATAGTTCTAAATATATAGTTCTCCACTGAGGAAGGAGGCATTTTTAAAATTATTTCCATTAGGGGGAGGCAACCCCTAAAAGAGGAGAGAAGGTTGTCCTTGGGGTTCAGAAAATCTGGAATTGACACATCCTCACTGTATGACTGTGGGCAACTCAATGAATCTGTCATTGCTTCAGGCAACTATGTAATAAATAAATTACTAATAAGTTTGCCCCATTAGAGACTTTCCACTGGAAGTTCTCCATACCTCAAAAATCACAGTTTAAAAACCTACACAAACAAAATGTGTCTGTACAAATATTTACATACAAATATCTATATATCTTATCTCTATAGGCATATATGGGTGTGTATATATATAGGTATGTATATCTGAAGTGCATTTACTTTTGAGTACCCATTTATAGGATACCACTTTCTTTTGGTTGCTTCCTTGTTTCTGGAGAGAGCATCACTATCCTTCTAGACGTCTAATTTTGGACTCTTATTTTTTTATCGTTAAATAGTTAAATCTTATTGTTGATATCTCAACAGTATCTTGTCAGTTTGTCCATTCTTCCTACTCAAATGATCCCCACCTGATTGGGGATGTTGACTCTAAATGATCACCCTAGTGCAAATATCAATAATATGCAAATGGATCTTGATCAATGACACATGTAAAACCCAGTAGAATAGCGTGTCAGCTACAGGAGGGGGCAGGGGGAGGGAAAGAACATGAATCTTGTAACCATGCAAAAATATTCTAAATGAATTAATTAAATAAAATTTTCCAAATTAAAAAACAAAAACAAAAACAAAAACAAATACCCACCCTTGTTCAAACCTTCCTCACCCCCTTGTCTGCCATATTGAAGTAGCCTTTACCACCTTCAATGTATCTCCCAGACAGCAACCAAAATAATTTTCCTAAAGTATAAGATTGAGCACGTTCCTCTCAGGCTTAATAATCTTTGGTTACTCCCTCTTTTCTCTAAGATAAAATACATATTCTTCTACTTGGCTTTTAGAGCTCTTTATAGTCTGACATCACCATTCTTTTCTTTTCTTTTCTCTCTTGGATCATTTTTTTAAACTTAAAAAAACCTTTAAAAAAATCACATGTAGAAAAAAATGTTGACCATTGTTTTCTGACATTTTTTGATTTTGATTCTCTTTCCCTCTCCCTCCCCACTCCTCTCCAATGTGGTAAATAGTCTGATGTAGGTTATGCCAGTGCTTTCATGCAATACATATTTCCATATTCCCCATGCTGTGACAGAAGACACATATCACGCATACATTAAAATCTCATGAAGGAAAGAAAGTGAAAGATGGCATGCTTTGATCTGAAATCAGATTCCTACAGTTTCTTCTTTTTTTTCTTTGGAGTCCTTTGAAGTTATCTTAGAACCTTGTTTTGGCCAATAAACTTTTCTAAACTAATTCACCCCATTGCCCTTTAAGGGCTCACTCTGGTGCCTCACACACAATAGGGACCTCCATAAATGCTTAATCACTGATTTGTCCATTCATTTATGTACTGTACATTCTAGCTAAATCCACTATTTGTCTGAAATTTTCATTCCATTTCCCATCTCCAAACCTTTGCATAGGCTGTTTCTCATACCTAGTATATACTTTACTCTTACTTCTGGCTCTTAAAATTATTCCTTTTTTTCAAGACTTAGCCCATGCACCATCTTCTTTGAGAAGATATTTCCAATCTTTCCTATTGTGTGTTTTCTTCATCATCCAATTGCCTCCTATTTATTTAAGTGTTTATCTACAAAACAGTTAAGTCTCCCAGAGGATAGAACTCTGTCCTTGAAAGCAGGAAGACTTGAATTAAAATCTAGCCTCAAGCATTTACTAGCTGGGTGACCCTGATCAATCACTTAACCTCTCTCTGCCTCTGATTTCTCATCTATAAACTAAAGGCAATAAAACATCTGCTTCCAAGCGTAGTTATGAGGATAAATAAGATATGTTTGTAATATGCTTTGTTATATATAAATATATGCATATGTTATATAATTACAATGTACAATCAAAGTATATATAATTATAACAATTAAATTTATATAACTTATATAATTATATTTATATAATTATAACATAATGATATTTATATAAATTTATATTATGGTTATATCTATCTTTACATTTAATTATAAATATAAATATATATAAAAGCTCTATGTAAATGCTATTAGTTATTCTTACATGTTATGTGTATGCATGCATATATGTATATATACACATGTATGTATACATACATACATGTGTATATATAACTAGTAGATAGCTAAGTACATAACTAGATAGATATAAATATAAAAATCTAATAAATATAAATATATAGGTAAGTAGGTGGCATAGGTAATAAAAAATCCTGGAGTCTGAAAGACTCATCTTTGTCAGCTCAAATTCAGCCTCAGACACTTGCTAGCTGTGTGAACCTGGGCAAGTCATTTAACTCTGTTTGCCTCAGTTTCCTCATCTGTCAAATGAACTGAAGAACATAATGGCAAACCACTCCAGAATAAATTGGAAATTAGTCCGAATTTAGATAAAATTTGATGTCTAAGCCATTTCTGCACAAATTTATTGGGATCATTTTCCTGGCATTTATTAAATGGAGTTTATGACTTCTAGGTCAGGTCGCTGTTTCCTGTCACTGGGGAATTAAACCGAGATGTAGGTGCTTTTTTTCGGTCAACACCACAGTGGATTAGTTTCAGGTTTTACCTTTTAATTAAACAGATACTATAGTCAAATATAGTTTTGAATTATTTAGTAGCGCATATTACTTAATTCAATGTACACTGCATGAATCTTTTAGTTATAAGAAGCTATATACTTCTTATGTTACAAGCTTTCCTCAAATTGGTTGACAGGCAGGAATAATTTGTCCTTTGAGGATGTAAAAAAAATATCATCGGGTGTGCTGAAATTATTAAAACGAAGGTAGGAGCCAGACTGATCAAATAAGAGTCGATGGTTCTGCAAAACTGTCGTGGACATTTTCAGCATTGAAAACATCATCTTCAATATATTAGTTGTCATATCCGTCTTCTAAACAAGCCCCCTTTGGGATATATCAAGCCCCCTTGATGTACAATTGAAAATGTTGGAGTTGGGATGTTATTTAAGCCATTTATCCCTTTATGTCTGAGAGCTTGACTCCCAACAGAGCCCACTGAGGTAGTTTGTATCAGGTATGAGTAGACATGAATGGGTTAATCCTATTTCTCATTTAGATGGATGGATACATAGAGTATTTTTAAGAAATTACTGTGCTTAAATAATGCATATATAATCCAGCTGTAATTATTTGCCATCTCTAAGAGGGAGGAGGGAAGGGAGAAAGGGAGACGAGGTAGATCTTATAATTTCAGAAAATTTATGTAGAAAATTGTTATTGCTTATAATTGGGAAAATAAAACGTCTTTGAATTAAAAAAAATTACTGTGCTGGGACAAAGAGATGGCTTAGTTGGGAGAGAGGTCAACCTAGAGACAGGAATTCTTGGGTTCAAGTCTGGCCTCAGACATTTCCTACCAATATGACCCCGGACAAGTCACTTAACCCCAGTTGTCTAGCCCTTATCACTCTTCTGCCTTGGGACTGCTATTTAATATTGTTTCTAAAACAGAAGATGAAGATTTTTTTAAATTGTCATGCTTAAGTCACTTTGGTAGGGATGTAAATATAAGCAAACAAGTCACAGTCTTCACCCTTTAGGGGCTTCCATTGTAACATGGAACCAAGGAAATGGTACTAGAAGACAAGAGAATGGCAGCCACACCTTCCCAAAATGGCGGCCTTCACTAGGAAGTCACCAGTGGAGAGCAGGGTCCCAAGGTCAGAGCTTTCCCAACATGACAGTTAAGCTGGAGAGGAGGAAAAGGCAGAGTCTGGAGAGAATTGAGGTGAGAGTTGCTGTTACTAGTTACTCTGGTTACTGGCTATCAACACAAATTTAAGTGAATGGCTTTTGATTATTCTGCTACATTATTCTAAATTATATCTAAGTTCTAGGATGTATTGCTTAAGTTTCTTCTCTTAATAAGTATCAATGAATAATTCAGCATGCCTTTCAAGAATATAAATCCTTGCAAGGTATTTTTAGAGTGTAACAATGGTGTGACCTTTCCTTTCTCTCATCGTTTTAGCTATCTTTTAAGAAAAAGGAAAATATAAATCTCTTCTAAATGGGAAAAAAATTCCATTTACTTGCCATCTTTTCAGGCAAAAATATTAGGTATAATAATTCCAATAATGAAAATTAGAACATAAAGGGGGAAATGTTAAGTTATATCATTAGAGTTTTCATGATTTCTTAACTCCTTGAAATTTCTAGAGATCAAATTAACCTCCTCCAAACTCTTGCATGGGAAAAAAATTCTTTAACTTCAGGTAAAAAGATTTCAGTACTGTTTTTTGGTAGCATAAATAACGTAGAATGAAATTCTGAGGCCTCCCAAACCCTTGATTTGTACAAATCAGTGACCAGAGAATAATCAGTAATTTTAATAGCATAACCAAAGTAAACGAGTTCCAGTTTCCTTGTTAATGCTTTCTAGCTATTTGTTAAACATTATGTGGACGACCACACTTGAAAGTATGGCATGTTTATGATTATGTCTTGTCAACCCCTCTTGCTTCCTGAATTCTAGTTTACCCCCAGTTATACTTGAAATGTGCTATTGAAAAAAAAAAGAAATATCTAAACAAAATCTCAGGGTTTCTAAGTGATAAATATCTTCTTAGAGGGGCAGCCAGGTAGTGCAATGGATAGAGTGGGATCTAGATGGCTCGGGGATCTGGAAAACTCATCTTTCTATGTTCAAATCTAGCTGTGAGACCCTGTGAAAGTCATTTAATCCTGTTTATCCCAGTTTCTTCATCTGTAAAAAAAAGCCAGAGAAGGAAATGACAGACTACTCTAGTATCTTTGCCAAGAAAACCCAAAATGGGGTCATAAAGAGTCAGGATTGACTGAAACAACTGAGAAACCAAACAGTCTTCTCAGAGGTCCCATTTTGTCCCCAAACCCCCAAATAATGAATTAACCTGTGTATCAATGGTAAGGGGATGGTTAAATAAATTCTGGTATATTATTATAGGGAAACACCATAGTTCTATTAAAGTCTTCATGTATGAGTAAAATGAAGCAATCTGAAATGACCTTTATGAAATATTGGAAAGGAAACAATAACACATGCCAATTGTGGCTCAGAGAAGGAAAAAATGATAATGAATGGCTAAACAAAGAAACAAAAAAGCATGATAGAAACTTAGGAGTCAATAGGAAGCTAACATGATGCTTTAGAAGTTGAATTTAATGAAATAAGATATTAATAGTTACTATTCAATTTTAATCAGTTATACAGATATTTGTAAATCACTTCACATACATAATTTTATTTTAAACTCAAAAAGTCATGAGAATATATAATAAAAAATCTGGAAAAACAAGCAATGATAGGTGAATAGTACAATTATTATCCCCATTTTTCATGTGAGAAAACAGAGGCTCAGAGATGTTTAAATGGCTTGTCCAGGTTCAGTAAGTATCTGAGTCAGAATGTGTACTCAGGTTTTCCTAAATCTAAGTCCAACTCTAAAAAAAAAGACAGCACAATGATCATGATAATGACCCAAAATTTAAATAGTGCTTTCTATGGGTTTGGCATTGTGCTAAGCATTTTACAGTTCATGTATCTCTCCTCATTTCCATTTAGCTTAAAAGTGAGATTATGATTGTAACCTTAATTTAAACAAAAATTGAACAAGTATTTCTTATACTATTCCGTATTTCTCAAATGCCTTCTGTAGGTCCTTCCACAATAATACACAATTTATACAAAAGGATGATGCCTCAAGGGAGTACCACTCCATGCTTCTTTCTAGATAAGCACAACAAAATTTGATTGAAAGATGTACAATAAATCCTATTCATATTTTACATGGATTTAACTTTTGGAGGTCCTTGTGCAACATATAGTTAAATAAACTAAGTTGTGTTAATACATTCATTTCAGAAATTATATTAGAAGATAAGAGGCAATTGTATCTAAGAGAAAGAAATTCTCTCAGGTTCTTCTTGGAAAGATGATGAAAGAGTTTTGATGGAGCTGTTTTTGTTGTGCATCTAAAGGGAAAAAAAATCATGAGACATTGGATTATCTCTCTTTGTGGTATGCAAGATAAACCTCAGCAAAAAGACCATCATGAAGATGATCCATGTTTATTAAGTACCATGTTTATTAAGTGCCCACAATGTGTAGACACTCTGGCTCCAAGAATACAAAGACAAAGAATAAAAGAATCCTTATTGGAGCTAATGTACCCCAGACCTTCTGCAGAGTATGACAAGATAAAGAGAAACTCTATAAAGAATTCAACAGAATAGATAATCCAGTTAGACAGGATTACTCATTGATTTCAAGACCAAGTTAGGCATAGGGAAGAACCTGAAATCTGTGTTGGAAAACATGAGCCAGGGAGTCAGTAAAGGGGTTCAGTGGATTGAGAGCCAGACCTAGATATAGAAAGTTTTAGATTCAAATCTGATCTCAGGTACTTCTCAGCTCTGATTCCCAATTGCCTACCATTGTTGCTGTTCTGTATTGATTCTAAGATGGAAGATAAGGGTTTAAAAAAAGAAAAGGAAAGAATGCTCCAGAATGAAGAAAGATGTCCCAGTCATCTATCAAAAGTAAAGGGAGGGGGGCAGCTGGGTAGCTCAGTGGAGTGAGAGTCAGGCCCAGAGATGGGAGGTTCTAGGTTCAAACCCGGCCTCAGCCACTTCCCAGCTGTGTGACCCTGGGCAAGTCACTTGACCCCTATTGCCCACCCTTACCACTCTTCCACCTATGAGACAATGCACCGAAGTACAAGGGTTAAAAAAAAAAAGTAAAAAAAAAAAGTAAAGGAGGGCAAATGAACAACCCAAGCCCTGTGCTGGTATTATATTATATTCTATTATAATAGAATATTACAAGATCCAGAGGATAGCCAACAATACATTGGTTAAACCCTCTTTGGTAGATCTTTGAGGTCATAGACAGGAATGAGGTGTAGGGGAAACTCAAGTCATGCCATCATCTCCTCAGTAGCATTTAAGCTCCTTGGGAGTGGTGATCAATTCACTTTTAGTATTTTTATTCCCAGAACTTAGCACAATGACTTGCACATAGTAGGGTTTTAAAAAAATAAATGCATATTGATTTTTTGATTAATGAGAGTACAAATTCATTGAAGTATGATTGACACATAAAATTAATGAAATATAGTTTTATCTAATATTGAATAGCCGGACAGTCTGAGCCATTGGAATTTCTTGCTGATTTTTTTTCTTTTTTCATTTTAACTTGGACATTTAGTGTCTGGAAAATAATGAATCTCGTTGTAAGAAAAAAGAAGTCAATGATTAAAAGTTTTCATGGCATAGTTCAAGATGTGGACATCAATCCATTCAGTGATCTTTCTGTCTAGAGAACAGACTTGTTTCTCATTGGCACAGCTTGGTAGCTATATTGAGAAGAGAGTGTGAGGAGATAGGATACATACACACACATACATACATATATATGTAGCATCTTTTAGAAACACAGTGTGAAAAATTGCATCTAATGGAGAAAAGGAACAGATTGAATGGAAACTGGGTCCCACATAAATTTATTACAAGAAGGAAGGAAGGAATGTTATAAGCATAAAGAGGATGGATAGGTTAAGGATAGACCTGGATAAAGTTCTATTTAATTCAATTCAATTAAATGCACATTTAGTAAATACCAGCTATGTGCAAGTCACTGTAATAGGCAGCAGATTTATAAAGATTTTGAAATGATGCAGTCTTGGCCATTGAGGAGTTTACATTCTATTAAGGGGGTTAGAATATGTATTATCATACATATATAGTATTATGCCTGCAAAATTATCATAATACAAAATAGAGTGTGATAGAAGGGATAAAACGACAGGCTCTGGGAAAATTGAAGGAGAGAGAAAACACTTTTGGATGAGACATTTAAGAAATGTGTCATGGAAGTGGGAAGAGCTCAACCTTGGAGATTTCAACAGGTGAATCATAGGAACATTAGTGCTGAGGAGCGAGGAGCCTCCCAAGTTATCAGTTCTAACTCCAGTATTTTATCAATGGGGAACCTGAAGCATGAGTAGATGAAATGATTTATCAAAAGTCACACTGTGGTAGTAAGCTTTCCCGCGTACCACATTGATTCTTGGAGATTGATATGTAAGTTTGTTGTAGATGTCAGTGGTGGTGAACAGATGCTTTTTCAGTTTGAATATCCTGTAGAACAGTGATTCCCAAAGTGGGCGCCACTGCCCCCTGGTGGGTGCTGCAGCAATCCAGGTGCATTTATCTTTCCTATTAATTGCTATTAAAATTTAAAAAAATTAATTTCCAGGGGCTAAGTAATATTTTTTCTGGAAAAGGGGTGGTAGGCCAAAAAAGTTTGGGAACCACTGCAGTGTAGAGGGTGTAAAGGGCTAATGTCAAATAATGGTGAAAGAGGAATGCTGAATCCAAATTCAGGAAGGAGATGGGGAGGAAGAGTGCTCTAAATACCCAGCTAGGGAGTTTGTATTTTAATCTCTTCTGGATAAAGAGACATTGAAGAATCATAGGATCTAAATCAAGAGTTGGAAGGACCGTTAGAAGTCATCACTCCTAACTCTTTCATTTTACAAATGAGGAAACTGAGGCAAAAAAGATTAAGTGACTTGTCAGAAGTTGTGAAACTACTGTCTAATGTAGGATTTGAAATCAAGTTTTTCTGACTTCAACACTCTATCCATTCTATCCTGCTACCTGGAGAATTATCCTGGAAGTACACTGTGGATATGTGTGTGTGTGTGTGTATGTATATATATATATATATATATATATATATATACATACACGCCGACACTGTGGATATATACTGTGGATATATATGTACATATATATGTACACACACGCACGCACACACACATATATGTATATTTATGTGTATATATGTACCTATATAAAACTACATATATAATTGTCATATCTACTATACATGTCTTGATGTCTATATTTACACACACATATATGTAGGTGTAAATGCATATGCAAGTGTATAAATTTATGTGCATATACTCATACACGCATACCCATGTACCCATATTATATCCAGTAGATGTCAGACTGTTTGGGGGAATGACAACCATCTGGGGGAGAGCGATCAGAAAGGGCTTCACGTAGAAACTGCTACTCAAGGATGATCCTGAGTACCAATGAGGGGACTCTAAGAGGTGGTGATGACAAAGGGGTGATTTCTAGGCTTTGGAGATGGCTAGAGCAAAGGGAGGTGGAGAGTCGTGTGTGAAGAACTGGAAGAAGGCCAGTTTGATGAACTCATAACTGTTTAGGAGGAGCCTTAAGGAAGATGTCTGTGAAAATGGAAGCAATCCCAAGTCATTACTTAAAAACAACATAGGATCAGTTGTTTCTGCAGGGAAGTGGAATCATAATTGGATTTGAAATGATGGATAAGAAGAGGTCATGGCAAGTTTTTGTGGGACTTTGATAGAGGTATGAGATGCTATTTCTTAAATGATGATTTGTATCAAAGAAAAACTTGATGAGAAAATGAGATGGATATTGTCTTTTTAAAAATTTAACATTGCCTCATATATTTACTAAGACTAACAAACTCAGTAAATTTTTACTATAATTACATTGTGCATTCGGTACGGCTAACTGATAATTACAATGAATCATTTAATAGTTAGTAAAATTCATTCCTACCCAGAAACTCCTTTAACAAAAACATTAAAGTCCTTGAAACTTTTAATAAATAACAATAATGAACATAACGTTCAACAAAATGATAGAGAAATGTTACGTTGATTGTATTAAGGTCCCTGTCCCTTTGCAACTGGACCAGGTGTCAACCTTAAAATGAACATTTTAAATTACTATCTAGAGACAATTCTAATTTTTATGCATTGATTTGAAGTGAGGCTAGTAGGGCTGGTATTTAGGGAAAGATGAAACTGGTTTAAGTGGCATTATTATAGGACATAATCTCTTGAGGCTTTGCTTCTCTACCTTTTTTCCCCCCTCAGTGTCCCTTTTTTCTTCTTTCTCATGATCTATTCATGTTCTTCCAATCCTTTCTCCAAACAAAAGCAATAACATCTCTAGATTTCACATCTGAAACAGCGAGAATATTTCAGAAAGAGAGTGTAATAGAGTATGTGGCTTCCTCTTTTTCTCAAGCTGCAGATATAATCTATAGAGCTCTGCATAAACATTTAGAACCAGATAAGCAAATGGAGATTCTGATACAATACCTGTTTTGGTGAGGAGGGATTATGTCAAAGATGAACAAGGACAAGGAATGTAAATAAACCTAGTTACTATAGTAATCAATATAGCTTGAGATTTGTATTGCCCTTTTGAGAAACCTGGAGGAACCTGTTTTTTGGATTTACCACATCAGGAAATTACTTCTACCTTGGAAGCAAACAAGATAAAGACATATAAATCAAAATGTCCTACACCCTTGATAATCTGTAGGTCTAATCATATCATAATAAGTTCCTTTACTGTCCTCTATTATTTTGCCCTAGATAGAAAATGTCACATTTCTATATCACTTGATATTCCCAAAATGCTTTCCTTGCAACAATTCTAAATAAATATTGATATCTTTATTTTACATATATAAAAATTTATGTTTCAACAAATTTCACAGTCATATAGCAAGTATGTATTGAAGATAGAATTCAAACTCATATCATTTAAGTGAATTATTAATTGACTGAAAATTAGAAAAATAGTTTAAAAGCAAATGCTGAACAATTCTTGGATATTTTCTTTATTATTGTCCTTCCAATGGGATGATCTATTTATTTGAGTCTCTCACAATACTTTCTGCAGTCTCATTTTCCCCACTAATACTCTTTCATATTTTTATGAGATTCTAATCCCATGAAAGGTGTCAGCTAGAATAAGCATGATCAGAAAAGGAAGTAAGTCTGCCTTCTAGCAAGGTTGAAGGATAGCAAACAATTGGATAGTGTGAGTCCAACACGAGTATCCACAACTTCATGCCAATATGTAAACTATAAAGCATAGTACAAAAGTCAGGTGCTATCATTCAGAGTAGGAGAATTTGAATAAGATCTAGACTAAGACTAATGTGTCCAGTTCTTCATTCTCCATGGTGACTCCTCACTTTTTTCTTGGTTATTTTTCCCCCCTTTCCAACTAAGGATTTGGTATAAGGAACATTAGACTTTCAAAAATGATGAGAAATTTATTGATGTTTTCTATTTTTACTGAAACCATCCATTTCTTCCTCAGTGATCAATTTGGCAACCTGCTAATAAAATCATCTTTTCTGCTTTCTCATGACTAAAACAATGGTAAATATACATTATTGTTTCTCCTTCATTTTATTTTAAATTCTTAATTAATTAATTTTTTTTTTCTTAAACCTCCACCTTCTGTCTTAGAATCAATAAAATGCATTGGTTTCAAAGGAGAAGAGCAGTAAGGGTTAGGCAATGGGAATTAAGTCACTCACCCAAGCTCAAACATATAGAATGTGTTTGAAACCAAATTTGAATTCAAGTCCTCCTGTCTCTAGACCTAGTTCTCAATCCATTGAGCCACCTTGCTGTCCCCAGTCTGCCATTTTTAAAGAGGACTAATGTGGGAGGCCAATAAGAGAAACAGTCTCAGATTTTTATCTATTTGAGATTCTGTTTCTCTTAAGATCTGGACAGACTAATGATGGCATAGAGCAATGTCTTAACTTATACATTAATAGGATTAAGTGAGGCAGAGTTGTACAAAGTCAATGGCTTCATTCTCCCAGACTCATCCACATCTAGTGGGAAGACAAAAGTTAGGACCATTGGGGATGGCTCAAGAGGCATTGGGTGACCTTGGGGTCTTTGATGTCTGATTACGCTCTAAGCACTCTACGGTGCCTCCTTCATTCACCTCCATGGCCTTTGGAATAAGTTGTTGTTCTCATCTGTCCACTCTAGCAGGGGAAGTCTTTATATACTTGGAGTAGACAGTCCCCTAATGCCCCAGTGGCGTTGTGGTTACTCTCAATCTCAGTTAGCCCATCTGCCATAATGGTTTATCAGGGTGTGGCCACTGTACATGCCACAAGTTCTTGGAACCACAGGTGAGAGCTGAGTGCCAGATGAACACCCAAGATGGATGAGGAGCCCTGAAAAGGCTCAGGAAGCCCTCACACCCAGAGGTGCTAGTCCTCCTTCAGTACCCACATCTATAACATTTTAAATAATTGACCACATAAATTTCTCCACTGTATTCACTCCTCTAGGGCAGGGGTTCTTCACTATTTTTTTTTTGTATCATGTCCCACCTTGGGCACTCTCTCTAGTGAAGTAAAAAAAAAACTCTTTTCAGCTATTATTCATGCTGTTAAATAAAGAAAGGAAAATTGAAATTACAGTTAGAAGTTACTAAAAATTTTTTTTCCTCTATCCATGTTAATGGACTCTCAAATCTTAGGAATTCATGGATTGTACATTAAAAAAATATGGGATTCATTTATTTCTGTGGCTTATTGTTCTCTAGGGAAAAAAATTACCATGGAGAAAAATGGACAAAGGAAGAAAATGTACAAAGCAAAGCTGTTTCCTTCTCTGGCATTTCAAACCCTTGACAACCTGGCTCCGAGCTTCCAGGATTATTATCTCTTCCTCCCCTTCATGTAGCATCACTAGCCTTCTTGCTCTTCCGCAGGCAGCATCCTATTTTCTGTCATTGCCCCTCCACCTAACTGTCCCTCAGGCCTGGGCTGCCCTGCCTCTGCCTCTTAGAATTGTGCGTTTTCTCACGTGTTCCATCTCAATGCCACCTTCTGCATGAAGTTGTTTCCTGATCTCTGCTCCTGCGAGCTCCTCTCTCAAAATACCTTCCTATTTGTTTTGTTTTATACCGAATCTGAATAGAAATGCCTCTGTTTTCATTCATGAGCCTCTGCATGTTCCTATATGATTCACGGTTCTGCGGAGCTCCCAGTGGTCAAGCTCTCCCTACCCGTGTAGACAAATGGCAGTTTTTAGTCTTACGGAGTTGCCCAAAGCCCCGAGAGAGGGTGCCTTGGCCTTGGAGCACGTAGCCATCAGGGGCTGTGAATTAGGACGATAATGAAGGTCTTCCTGGCTTCAGAGCCATCTCACATCTCAGTGAGACATTGCTGCTGCATTGAGTACGTAGTAGGGACTCAATAAATGTTTATTGATTGATTAGGGTCTTTACCTTTTGGCTAGAGCTGTTCTATAAATAACTCCTCATAGGAAGGCTGTGGGAAAGAGATTTATAATAAGTGCCCTGAAAAATGCCAGGCGTGTTCCCTTTTGGTTTATCTTTCTTAGGGAAATGGCTTGTATTATTGCTTAAAAATTCATTTAAAGCCATTTTTTAGGGATTATCCTAATTGAAAAGGTCATAGGAACAAGTTTGAACATGGGCTACATTTGTCCCTGCAATGGTTTTATCATGGGGAATATTGCTGGTTTTCATGTTCAATATACTTTCTTCTTATTTTCTTTTGCTTTGTTTTATGAGAGGGAAGAAGAAAGGCCTGGCAAGAAGAAAAAGGAAATCGCGTGACAACTTTCTTTTGTCAGTGAACCTCTGATCTTTGCCTCTCCTGTACCCGTCACCTGTCAGGAAAAAGAAATAGTACTTCAGCACACAGAAGCTTTTAAAAATGAATTGATCATACTTTATTTTCAGAAACACATCCAGGAATCTTTTCTGTGTGTCCTCTAGTCAGCCGATGCAGCGGGGTTCCAGGAGACTCATGAGTATAAAAGAAAGGAAACATTAGACAAGTGGTCCTCTTGTGTGTCTCAACATCTTAAGAAATCTTTTTTTTTTGGTTTTAGAGATAGTTGCTTGCTTTCAAGAAGAAGAGACATTCTTTTTAATGAAAAACAATGAATTAAATAATTAACTAATAAGGAGGGCTAGAGATGGACAATAGGTTGGCCCAGATTTTAAAAGGATTAAAGTATAAGAAGACCGAAGATACGAGAAGGAGTTGAGCTATAAAGCACTCAAAAAACCCAACAGAAGATTTTATACTTAAACCTGGAAATAATTTATTAAATGTAAATGTACAATAAATTTATTATAAAAATAAATAATATAATTGACATAATTATATATAATTATATAACTAATTAGAATAGTTTGTAATAAATAGAAATATTTATTTTAGAAGTAAATAAATTTATTAAATATTATATTTATTAAATAAAGGGGCGATATGGTCAGATCTAAACTTTATGAAGATTGATTTGATAGTTGAGCGAAGGATAGATTGGAGTGGAGAATTTGAGACGAGGAGATGAAACAGCAATCTTTTATAGTAGTCCAGATGTGAGGTGATGAGGACCTGTGTTAGGGTGGTGGCAGTGTCAGAGGACAAAAGGGGCATCCATAAAAGATATTAACTGCAGGATTTGGCAACTATCAGATACGGAGGGGAAGTGGGAAGAGAGTATGAGGAGTAGAGGATGACACCCTGAGTTGTAAGCTTGGATTACTAGAGGGTGGTGGTACCCTCAAAAATAATGAGGATGTTTGGAAGTAGGGAGGGCTCTAAGGAAAAGATAAGTTCAGTTTCTGATAAGTTGACTAAGATATTTATAAGACATCCAAAACAAGAAGTCCAATAGATATTTGGAGATGTACAACTGGAGGTCAAGAGAGAGACTAGGGCTGGACAAATAGTTTGATAGTCATTTGCATAGAAATGGTGAGTTAGAAAGGACTTCAGAGGTCAACTAGTCAACTTTTTCATTTTAAGGAAAAAAATGAAATCTAGAAAAGTTAAGTTGTTTCTTCAAGGTATTACAGGTAAAGAAAATGAGAAGTAGAATTTGAAGCCAAATCATTTGACTCCATCTTCTTTCTACTGAACCGAGTTGTAGTTCTTTGGTCTCCTTTAGACTTTGTGAAATTCAGTTATTTTGCCTTCTATGAATTCTGCCTTGTGTGATTGTTTTAAGTACATTTATAACAATTTGTATTAATAACAATAAGCATTTATATAGAGCTTTATATTTTAAACTACTTTGCATTTGGCATTTCATTTTAACAAGAAAAAAAATTGGGTATTATACCATTTTCCAGATGAGGAAACTAAGGCTGAAAAAAAACTTTAGTGACTTGGCTGGGTCAGGTTCTCATGAATCTAAGTCTACCTTTTTAGCTACCTTTGTCTGTAGTACTGGGATGAAAGAGGTCGACAACCATAACAAAACTCTCTGTGCCTGTGTCTGCATGCTGGACCCAGAAACCTGGTTGCTCACATTTTCTCACTATAAGAGCCTGTGTAGATCGTGCCTTGTAAAGGAAGCTTATAACATCTCTACTTGTGGAAAAGGCAGCTGGCTACCAGCGAAGCTACTTAAAATACACGCTTCCGATTGTGGTTCCTAACAGTGAGTTGATTGTAAGGGGGGGCTCCCATCTCACATTCAGATCACTCATTTAAATTTCAGAAGGAAGAGCTGAGAATGGACCACACTCAGGGAGATGGAAATCAAATTCACAAAGTTACTCCTGGCCAGCTTTCAGCAGATGCAGGCTTTGGGATACTTTCATTTAAAAACAAAAAAGTCGTCTATCGGGGGGGGAAAAAATTCATAAGCAACTGAGCAGATGGGAGCTCTGTACTGGGTGAAAAATCTTTTTGTGATCCCAGGAGATTTTCTGCAGTGGATTTTGTGGGCTGCTTCTATTTCTCACAATTTGCTGTTGGCATCAGCCTGTTTACTAAGCGTGCTCCAGCCTCTTTAGTCAAAGTAAGAATGATGGCTTCCTGTCGAGTTGTTTTCTAGGCTTCCCTTCAGAATGGCGGCATCGGGCTGGGGGGCTGCCACCACTCCAACCACTTGATTGTAGACTGTCAGGGGGTTTGGTTTGTGTAGTAACATGAGGGTACATATGAGTCATGTCAAAATATTCTTCTTTTGTAGTCTGAAAATAAAGCCAAATTCAATATCATATATACTTTCAAAATGGTGCGTAGGAAACCACTGCAGTTATGAAACCCATAAGGAACTCCATAATCTTCTTAGAGATATAAAAGGCTTCTGTTATTTGGGGCGGGGGAGTAGAAGAGGGAAAATGAAGGGAGGAAATCTCAAGGTCTTCTGAGGTTATTACGATTAAGCTAAAGGAAAATAAGGACTGACTTTGGAGAATACTGTACAGGAATCAGAGCTCAAAGTTGTGAATGGAGTAGATGTGAGTCTTGAAGGAAAGAGAAGAATAAAAGTGTTCTTCAAAGCTTGGGAGCCCAGGAAGAAAGATACACTAATGAGAATAACAGGGAAATCAGAAAAGCATGCCCTCTGTTAGGCATTGGTAGAGTATGGAGCAAGACTGAAAGGCTAAGACGACCACGATGGAAAAAAAAAATCTCTATTTGACATGTCCAATGAAAGGTATTTGGTGAGACTTTCAAGGGGGAGATGTCCCATTAGAAGAAAAAATGCTTTATGGGCTGAGATCTATTTGAGGCTTATTGAATGACCTAATATGCCCCCTTTCCCAAGAGCACATGACTCAATTATTTGTAAAGACACTAAGTAATTAATTTTTGTTCTGGATCTGCAATTTCAACCGTAAACAACACACGTAGCATGGAAACCAGATCTGAAACTCATTTATACCTTATAGTCTTAGAGTTGTGTGAGGATGCTGAAAGTTAATGGGCTTATCCATGGTCATACTACTGGTATCCGTCAGAAGCATGATTTGAAGGCTAGTCACTACACTATACTGGTCCTCCCTCTTCTCCTTCCTCCCCTTCTTTGCTCCCTCCCTCTCTCTGTTTCTCTCCTCTTCCCCCCTCTCTCTATAATGTGGGCATGCATATATTAATCATTAGCTTTACAAGCGGGATGGTAGAATGTAAATCATATTGAATTTGAAGGGAGACAACTAGGGTTTGAATAACATCTCTGCTATTAACTATTTGTGTGATCTTTAGTACCTCATTTAGTCTTAGTTGAAATATGTCTCTAAAATAGATGGAAAGGTTTGTAGACTTGTTGGCATATCAACAGATGGGTTTGCAAACTCATTTCCTTCTTCCTTTCTCTCTCTCTCTCTCTTATAGTGTACTATAGTTTCTTCTTCTATAAAATGAGAGAATGATTTTGGAAGTTCTTCCAGCCTTAAATCTGTTATTATTAAAATTATTTGAGAGACTGGTTTTGGGTAAGAATGCCAGTTTATTGATTAGGCTGGCATATAACCAATTAAGTGGTAGGTCAGTGATTCCTTTGAATGACCAAAGATCCCAAAACTGCATCAGGTAGATCTATAAGATACAATTTGGAAGTTCATGATTCAGCTCCTCTTTTGAATATCCCAAGACATATCCAATTAGTAAATAGCTAATTAGGAAGTGGTCTATCATACTCTCAATCTTTTCCCACACCATAGATGATGGAAGTCATGTAGGCAGGAAGAGAATCATTGTCTCTTTCCCCTGTCTACTAACTAAATTTTGTTAAAGGGAAAACATTCCTTTGAATTCTTAAGGGCAAAGAAACAATAAAAAATCAAAAGACTGGAAAGAGTTTCTAATCCAGAGCCTTGACAAAGAAATTAATATAGTATATGAAAAACAAATTCTTACAAAAATATAACTATTCAATTCTTGGTAACTAAAAGTTCAGAGAGAGAAATCATTAGACTTTCTGGTCTAGTCCTGCTTCTTCTGTTAAATAATTCTAGAACCTCTGGCAAATTACATCATCTTTCTTTTTTATTGTATGTCTATATTATATTTTAAGATGGTTCACAGTAATCACAGAGTCACAAATGGTTATTAAAGGAAAAATTAAGAATGTTTTTGGGGCTAAAATACCTAACATTTGAGTCTGACATTATGAAGTTAACTGCAACACTTTCACCACAAATTTTTACCATCATCTTCCTTAATGTTTCGAAAATGACCTTAGAGTCTATGCCTAGTATCACCTCTAGCTTTCTTTTGAAGCCTTTTGGCAAAAAAGTCAAATGTTTATGGAGACATTTCAAAAATTCCCCTCCACTCCCTATACACATACATCATTTTCCTGTATCAATGAGATCAATTTGTCTTGATATCTCAGCCAGAAAAGCACAATACATACTCTGTAGGTCTCTGGAGCAGATTCCTTTCTGTATAAACTTCGAAGGGCTCCAGGATTTTAACTTCAGTCCTTTGTGTCTTCTTCTGATAACCCAAATCCCTTCTGTTTCTATGATTCTTTTCCTCATTCTTGAATCTGCTTCTGGAATCTGATGTTTTAATATTCATTTAGCCTCCCCCTTCCCTGTCTGCTAATCTGCTGTCTGTGAAAGTGGCTAAAAAAAACACCCCAAAACAGTGTTAACCTCTGTGCTAGTAAACATCTAAAACAAAAGAATTTCCCATCATTCACCAACAGTTACTTATTCAGCTGCTTTCAAATGTATCTTCTACTGCTTCTGAGTTCATCATTCATGGGCAGGATGGAGTAGTAAGGAGCATGCTAGACTTGAAGTCAGGGACATAAATATTCCACTATCACCCCTGATATTTACCAGATCTGTGACCCTGGGAAAGTTACTAACCATTTCTGAACCTCAATTCCTCACTTGTCAAATGGATAATATAATCAATACAGTACAATACAATACTATATTATGCTATATTATATTATGTTATAGTATATAATATGTAATGTAATGTTATATTATGCTATATTATATTGTTATATTTTGTTATGTTAGATTAGATTATGTTATGTTATATTGTTATATTTTATTATATTATGTTAGATTAGATTATGTTATGTTATATTGTTATATTGTATTATATTATACCTACTTCATAAGGATGTTGTGGGTATCTATATCACAGGAATGCTGTTAAGTTCAATTCAAGTAAGATGATAAATGAAAAAGTACTTTTGCAAACATAAAATGTATCATAAATACTAGTTATTACATTATTATTAATTTCAAAATAATATGGCATATATAGTAGGACAAAATAGCCTAATTAAAGGTTTGTTTTTTTAAATTCTGCATAAGATTTATGTGTTATAAGACACAAAAAAAGAACCAGACTTAACTGTGTCCTCATTATTGGAAGAATATTTCAAAAGAGGTATAATACTTATGGGCAATGCTCCATCACACATGTATTTGTGTTTCTCAAACTCATAAAGGCATATTCTCAGCACAAGGCCTCTGAACAATGACCAGCAGATATAAACTCAGCTTGAATCTTCGCAGATTAAGGAGAGCCATTCCTTGAAAAACCTTAAAGGTCATTGGGAGAAATCTCAAAATCAATTCTTGTAGCAACAGGGAACAACTGAGGGGAAATCAAAGCTTAGTTGATACACTGACATGATACACTTAACACCAGCTAAGACTCTTAGAATTGAATTTAAAAGTTGGAAGTCTGGCAAGGCAAGATTTAGGTACCCTGGTTAATAGGAGTGTGTGAATCAAGGCAAGTCCTATTTTTACCCTAAGAACAAACAGCTTCTTATCACCTGCTATGGTGTCTGAATGGTGATTGTGCATGTGTCCTATTTATTCTCCTTCATTATAATGAAAGTCACAAATAGTCATTGTTTCCAAGGTAAAGGATGTGCTTAATTAAAGATATTCAAGTCAAATCAAGCAAAATAACATTAAACTACATACAACTTCTATAATGACTAATATTAGAATTTATAGAATGCCTTAAGGTTTGCAAAACATTTTACAAATATTACCCCTTTTTAGCCTCATAACAATGCTAGGAGATAGATGCTACTATCATTCTCATTTTACAGATGAGGCAACTGAGGCTGAATTAGATTAAGTGACTTTCCTGGGATCACATAGCAAGATTTCAATTCAGCTCTTTCTGACTCAAGATTCCTTGCTGGGAAAGCCAATTCTCTAAGCCTCAGTGTCCTCTCTGTCAGATGGGAATAAATAATAGCGCCGATTTTCCATGGTCATAAGGACAAAATGAAATGATATTTATAAAGTGTCTTACATACGTCATTGATCAAGACCCATTTCCATATGATTGATATTTGCACTGGGGTGATTGTTTAGAGTCTGCATCCCCAATCATGTCCACCTCAACCCATGTGATCAAGCAGTTGTTTTTCTTCTATGTTTCTCCTCCCACACTCTCTCTCTGGATGTGGATAGCTTTCTTTCTCTTAAGTCCCTCAGAATTGTCCTGGATCATTGCATTGCTGCTAGTAGAGAAGTCCATTATATTCTATTGTACCACAGTGTATCCATCTCTGTGTATGAGGTTCTCCCGGTTCTGCTCCTTTCGCTCTGCATCAGTTCCTGGAGGTCTTTCCAGTTCACATGGAATTCCTCCAGTTCATCATTCCTTTCAGCACAATAGTATTCCATCACCAACAGATACCACCATTTGTTCAGCCATTCCCCAATCGAAGGGCAGACCCTCATTTTCCATTTTTTTGCCACCACAAAGAGTGTAGCTATAAATATTTTTGTACAAGTCTTTTTCCTTATTATTTCTTTGGGGTATGACACCAGCAGTGGTATGGCTGGATCAAAGGACAGGCAGTCTTTTAAAGCTCGTAAAGGCTATTTTCTGAATTTGAGTTGGTTGAGGGAGAAGGTTTGGGGACTCAATCCCCAAGAAGGTTTGAGGTTTCCAGCAAAACATTCATGATTCTAGCTCATCAGCTCACTCCATCCCTCTCCTCTGTGCAATTAAACTGAAATGAAAGTTGACTTTGGTTCCATCCCTTTACATGAGCAGGGTTATATATTTCAGAACTCAGGTAGACTTGCTCTACATTCTTTATTAAGGCTTTCTTATGTAGATGCATTGGAGGAACTTTTGATTGGACTCAAATGAAATTTGATTCAGTTATGTTGGAGAGATGGGAATGCTTTTCTGAAGAGAAGAGGGAAAAAGCATTTCTGGAGAGGGAAATGAAACTGTTGTTGGCATGGGTTGAGGAGATGAAATATGTCCAGAAAACTTGATGCTCCATGGAAAACTTGTGGAGAAGGGTATTTTGTCTGATAGTTTGGAGTTTGATGTACCGGAGCACAAAGTAAGATTAATTGGCTTTAGATGTTTGAAATCTAAGCCTCAGGAATTTTTGTTTTAAATGATCCAGTAAGGCATTGATGTTACTTTATTAGTATTTATTATTGGTATTTATATATAATATAGTTAGTATTTATATATAAATTAGAATTTATATATAATATAGCCATTGCTATAAAAGGTAGTTTGGTATATTGAATAAAAAAACAAAAAAAAGCAGGTCCTGGAGAGGAGATGACTTACCTCTGACATAACATGACTGTGGCCCTGGCCAAATCATTAACTTCTCAGTCACCAGACAATTCTCTAAAACTCTTAAGTTACTGAGCAGGAACTCATATGTATTGGTAGGGGAAGTTTCCTCAACCAACATTTCAGATCAGTGGAAACAACAACAAAAAAACCCCTCACTTTCTCAGTTATCTTCAGGTTTCCCCTATCTACTAGCTTCTCTTTTACTTCCTACAAACATTCTAATGTCTCTCCCTCTACCTCAAAAAACTTCCACTTGATTTCTTCATCTCTTCTCTTTAGCATCCCTTGTATTTCTTTCCTTTTGTGACTAAATTCTTTGAAAAGTTCATCTACAATCAATGGCTCTACTTCTTTCTCATTCTCTTCTCATATTTCTTGACCTCTGCAGCTTTTGATATTGTCAGTCTTCTCCCTGGTCATCTCTTCTCTTCAAATTTTTGTGACACTACTCTGTTCTTAGTTCTCCTCCTACATATCTGACCACTCCTTAATCTCCTTTGCAGAATCCTCATCCATGATGTATCTTCTGACCATGGATGACCCACCCACCAAAAAAACAACAAAACTGTTCTAGTTTCTCTTCTATATTATTTCATTTCATTTGTTAATCTCATCAATTCCCATTCATTAAATTATTTCCTCAATGCAGATAATTCTCAGATATATTTCTCCAGCCCTAATCTCTTTCCTGACCTCAAAGCTTGTGTCCTCAATCAAATATTGAACATCTGTTTAATGTTCCATGTCTATCTTAAATTTATCATATCCAAAAACTAACTCGTCATCTCTTTCCCATCCCAAATTCTCCCCACTTTCTAAATTCTCCATTACAATCAGGGGTAACACATAGAAAATGCTTAATACATTTTCAGCCCTACATATCCACCAGCACAGAAAAAAACAGATGGAATCTGAATGGAAATTGAAACATGCCATTCTTTACTTTCTTCATGAATTTTTCTCAGTTGAAAGCTATTTTGTGTCTTCTTTTGCAACATGATGATAAACATGGAAATATGTATTATATGATAATGTATGTACAACCCATGTCATATTACCTGACTTCTTGTAGATAGGGAAAGGGGAAGGGAGAGGGAGAACATGGATTGCAAAATACCAGAAAATGAATCTTGAAAAACAGTACTGACAAGTGATCTGGGAAAAAATTGAAGTGTCTTTTTTTTTAAAATCCAACCTTTAGCATAGTGCCTAGCACATAATAGGTGCTTAATAAATGTTTATGATTATTGATTAAATAATCATTGCTTTGTCATTCATAAGAATGGTAGAAATTAAAAGCACAAAAATAATAACTGCTATTTGTAAAACTTTCAGAGTTGCCAAGTGTTTTTCATATATGATCTCAAGGGCTTCTCTCCCAAACTCTGTAAAATAAATAGAACAGGTTGTACCAAATGAGTTAATGCATTTAAAAAGCACTTTGCAAATCTAAAAGCTCTATATAAATGCTAAACATTGTTGTTATTATTTTTATTGTTAGTGCAGCATGGTCTGTTTTGCAGGTGGATAAAATAATTACTTTTTGTAGTTGAATAAACACATTGGGATGCAATTTCATTTTTTTAAATTCTTTTTCTGAAAATGACTTCATAGGGGTCAGCTAGGTGACAGTGAAGAGAGAGCCAGACCTAGAGACGGGAGGTCCTGGGTTCAAATGTTGCCTCAGACATTTCCCAGCTATGTGACCCTGGACAAGTCACTTAATGTCCTTTGCCTAGCCTTTACCACTCTTCTGCCTTGGAATCTATATACTATGTTGATTCTAAGACAAGGTAAGGATTAAAAAAAATGCTTTCATGATCGCGTTACAGGAAGAGGTGAGAGGATGGAGATGATACATATACCTTATTCTCCCATGATTGTGATTTGTTCTACTAGATCTTTATATTTTGAGAGCTTTCCATTCCACATGATTTGGAGATTTTTGATATTCAATATGGCGACTTCTATTTAAAATTTTCTTTTTTAATTGCCGTAGATCCACATCATTGACCACATTATGGACTACTGTCATCAGCAGTTTTGTCTGTTATATGGCTCCAATTTCTGTATACTCATTGTTTAAAATTCTCAAGGATAATTCCACACCTATATTTGCAGCATGAAGATTTGTCATATTATTTTATGAAAGATAGAAAACTTCTGATCTGGGATTCTGGCCACTTAATCTCATCTTTCTAAAAACTGGACCTTTGTGCCATTTTAGCAATCTGCAGTTACATGTTACACAGCTTGAATGGTTTTCTTGCAAAATCTGCATTGATTAAGAAGTAGGGTTTCGTCGAGCCTACTCTTTCTGTCGTTTCTGATGGCAATGACCCATTCTTGTATCGCTCCCGTAAATGTCTGTTTCTGTAAATGAATCCCCAGGCCTCAACTCTGTCTTTGTTCAGTGCTTCTTGGTCGGCTCTGTAACTGGTGAAATCATGTGGATGTTGCATGGGAAGAGCCCTTTGATGGAACTTTTGGATTTCAGCCATTTCATAGGTTCCTCCTAGAGGTAAACCATTTACTGCTCCATCCAATCAATCCAGCTCTGTGCACCTATTTGTCAGCTTTTACTATTGATCTATAAAGCAGTGTCTGTTTGTTCCAGACATATTTCTGTAAGTTTTTTTCCTTAATTTCCTTATTATATAATAAAAGAGTACCCACAACCCTCAGTCTCATTTTTGGCAATAAAGTGTTTCTGTATCTTTAGATACTTGCAGGTGATATAGCCTAGATTTCACTATTATGGGTTTTTGTTTGAATACATTCCAAGTCTATTGTCCCCAAAATGTACATTAAATCTGGTATTGTAAATGGGCTAATTGTTCTAGTTTTTTTCCTTTTGAGTTTTGACTTCAGTATGCCAGAAAGTCTCATTATTAATTTTAAATATCATTATTCTCACCTTGTTTAATGGATAGATAGAAATTGTCCAGGGACAAATTATTATACTGTCATTGTTTATATTTAATAATCTGTGGACTATTGCATGGATAGATAAAAGAACTGCCTTTTGTAATTGAATAAAAATTTTGAAATAGAAGCTCAGCTTCTCACTAAAAATATCTTCTGTATAAGACTGGTAACAGTCATACCAGAATGATGGGGATAATGTGTATTTCATCCAGTTCCCATTTGATTTTGATTTATACTGCTAAATCTTGATATCTTGAAAGCTTTTTTGCTCCATGCACTTTGGACAGTGTGAGATTTTTTTGGATGACAACTCTGGTTAAATTATTCTTCAGTTTTGTTTGTGTGTGTGTGTGTTTTATAGATTAATATTATATTTTGGTGATTATGGTCTGTAATCCAAATTGTGATAATAGCCCAGTTCCAGTTTAGTTTAATAGTTGAATTTTTTAAGTATATTTTGAAGTTGTTATTTGTAGTATGAGGACCGGTTCTCAGCTGTGAAAGATGGTGAGTTTGTGGCATATAATTCTCGCCACCCAGTCCTATCTTATTATGTGATTGGTAGGCATAAAAACTTCCCAGCCTATAGTGATATTATATAGTTGCTGTAATTCCTTGGTATTATCTTCATTAAGCATAAAATCTGGGGTCCTTAAAATAAACCTGCCTGCAAATTCTGGGGGTGATGACCAGTTGCTAAAATGCCATCAGTCATACCTTTGTTTTCCTCAACAAATCCACCTGATTAGTCATTTGTTTGACACTTTTGTATTGTTGGCAGAATCCATGCAGAAGTTTCCCCTGGAGGAATTTTTTATTCCATTCATGGATCTTAGCTGTTTTCTAGGCTCCCCCTAGAGATAAACCATTTTCAGTTACATTAGGCAAATTTATTGGAATGCACTTATCAGCCATTACTATTGCTTAATGAATTTATGCACGCTTATTATATATGCAAAAATATTTTTGTTCGTCATTTGCTCTAAATGGCAGAATAGAGAGAGTGTGGGACTTGGAATAAGGAAGTTCAACTCGTGCCTTCTAGACTCACTAGCTGTGAAAGTTGGACAAGACATTTTATCTTTATCTGCCTCCATTTTCTTGACTATAAAACAGGGATCATCATGGCGCCTACCTCCCAAAGTTGTGGTGAGGTCGAATATAGATGTAAAATATATATTTGAAATATATAAAGTATTTCTCAAAAAAAAGCACTAAATAATACTTTATTGATTATTATTGTTTTTGTCCATCATCTTCCTTTTTTTTAAGCAAGGAAGTATAAATAGTTTCCTCAGTGAAATGAGTCTTGGAGGGCTTGTTTTTTAGTATCTTTTACAAGTCTGTTCTAGTTCGTTTCACAATTCTTAAAGTATGCATTTAAATTGACATTGTGTAGCTGCACATAGCTTTAAATGTGTTATTCTTATTAAGCCTTGATTTCAGGATGCCAATGTCTCAATGTTTGTCACAGATTTCTTCTTGATAACTTTTTAAATGTGATTTGCCTGAATAAAATCAAAATGTTTATATGATTAATAATTAACAATAAAATGAAATAATTATAATAATAATGAAGAGTAATTTGAATTCTGTGGGATTCAATTCCTATATAAATGGACCTGAGACAAAGTCTCTATCCTGATATTATTCTTCCATTTTTAATGCTCTATGGATTATTGCATAAAGTCAACAAAGTAGCTTTTTTGTAGTGGAATAAAGTAATAATAATACTGATAATAACTTGCATAGTACAGACGAGCAATGGAAGACTCACAGAAATTGAAGGAATGTGTCATAGCCATGTAAATGTCAAATGTAAGATTTGATCTTTGGATCCAGTCTCTCCTTACCTCCAGCTCAGTGTTCTTTCGGCAGTAGGAGATCTCTTATTATTTAGTAGTGTTTGTTGTGGGGTTTATTGCTTCTTACTTGCCACAAACTGACATTTTGCTGAATATTACAACCATCGATGACAGGGTTTTTGAAATTTTTACAGAATAATCAGATCATTATTATAATAGGCTACTTCCAGAAATTTAGATGAAAAGAAACATCTATATAGCTCACGTAAAACTTTTTTCTGATTGTCTTGGTTTAAGGAAGGGGGGTAGAATCATCATGTTAAATACAATGAGTACTGATTTAAGAGTAGGAAAATCTGGGTTTAAATCCCAAAGAATAATTAGCCCTGCAAGCTTCTTAATCTCAGTTTCCTAGCAATGCCTCCTCATTCAGATTTGATGAGGAAAAATTCTTTGTAAATTGTGTAACATCATAAAGACCTGGGTTCAAATCCCATTTTGTGGAGTTATTCTTAATTATGTGATTCTACATATGTTTCTTAATCTCTTTGGGCCTCAGTTTCCTCATGAACTCATCTATGGACTCTAAGGGCCAATGGAATCCAAAAGAATTCCATGATCTGATGTAAGCATAAAACATGTATATTTTTTGTTTTTCAGTTGTCTCTGAATATAAGTACCATATATATAAACATGAATGTCATAACTAGCAAGAATAACATGTAAACTTTGAGATTTTTTTTTGCCTTCCTTTGTAGCTAGCACTAGAACTTAGCCTATGCCTGGCACTTAATTTTTTTGATTGATATTAGTTTTTTGATTGACAGTGATTTCAAAGTCAAGTTGGGCTAATGCCATTCCATTTTATGAAAAACAAGTTGATAAAAATATTGGGGTTTTTTTTGAAAAAGCACCAGCGAGGAGGGGGCATAATGCTTGTTCCTCTTAAGTCTCCTTCCTGAAAGTCTAAGGACTGGCACCCCATTGGCAACACTACAGAGGCAGCCCATTGGGATTCATCCTTTACAAGCAGTCATTGGGCTAATTCGTGGCCATTGGCTGAGCCTTAAGTTCTTTCTCTAAATTCATTAAAAGGAGAAATGTTACAGAATTGAACATTTCTGGGCTAAAGGTCTTCTCTCAAAGAAGGTGTCCCATTTAACAAAATGGTGAGTTGACAGATGGGACTTCTTTGGATCTTCCTGAAATGGCCTGGCCATCTTGGCTGGTGCCCTCAGGATCATTGGTTCTCATGCTGAGCATACCTTTATACTAACATCACAGTGCCAGGACTATACCAAGTGGTTCATTTCATAGAATCATCACTTTTACTCTTCACCAAATTTCCCTTTTAGCAATATGACTGGCATGGAGACCTGTGGTGCTGGACTTGTCACTTCTTTTACCTTTGACCTCCAGTCTCCTTATCTATAAAACATGGAGCTTAGAATCTCTAGTTCATGATTTGTTTGTTTTTTAACCATTTTTGGTGCCATGGACCTCTGAGGAAAATGGGTAAGGTTTATAGATTCTTGCTTAGAATAATGTTTTTAAATACCAAAAAAAAACCTACTGAAGGAATTAATCATGAATTATTAAAAAAAATCTAAAGAACAGGTTCATGGACTTCAAGTTAAGAACTCTTGATCTGGATGGTCTATAAGGGCCTTTTGAACTACAAAACTCTTTAATTATAATTGAGGATTTGTTCACCTGTTCAGAAAGTGCCTTTTAAGATGAAGGAGAGAGCTGGTCCTAGAGTTGGATTTTAGGAATTTAGTCTGAATCAGAAAAGAGCCTTCGTGGCCATTGAGTCCAACCTCTATATTTTACAGTGGATTTCATGGATGAGAATAGACTAAAATCCATGTTTTGGCTGTAGGGAACTTCTTTTCAAGGGGAATGTTGTTTCCATTTACCATCGAGGGTCATTTTGGCATTTAGCTCTGTAGTGTGTTAAAATATAATTTTTAGTCTCTGTGAATATACATTAGAAATGATAACAGGGTCCTGGCTAATTGCTGCAGGCAGCGTTTGGAATGCATGGTTACTGATGCATGCCACCAGCCTACTCTTTCATTGGGGCGCAGGTGCTGTGACAGTACATGCGATGAAAAAAAAAATGAAAACAACACACGAAAGTGGCTTGAGTTTTAATGAGCACCTTAAAGGTTAGGCTCCATCCATTACACCTGGATCCTACCAGGGGCAAATGGCACCTACTGTGGCTCGTCTTTTTGTGATAGGTGTAAACTATAGTTTATAGAGTCAAGGACTTGGAGCCAGAAAGACCTGGGTTTGAATCCCTCCTCAGATACTTAAGCTCTTTGTGACCCTGAGCAAGAGCACTTAAACCCTTTTGTGCCACAGTTTCCTGATCTATCAGAGGGATTCAGTGGTCTATAAAGATCCCTTTCCAGCTCTAAATCTCTAATCTTCCAATCATACAATCTCCTTTTTAGGATATATAGAGTTTTGGCCTTCAAAGAGGACAGGAGGCAGAAGAGAAGGCAGTCAAGTCTTCTTTGCATTTAGTAGAGACTCACAGCTGTTTTCTTTGAACTCTTCAGATAGTCTGCATTCTTGACCAAAGAAAGGGGGAGAAATCAGATTATCTAAAGGACCCTCAAGTCATTCAGTGCTTAATTATGAAATTTTCAGAGATCATTTCAGGCCAATTTTGACTGCTTTCAGGGTTCCTTATTAGATAACAGGGTGGTGTTTTTAATCAAGGGAATTTAAGATAGGTCAAGTAACTTAATTTATTTCAAGAATATAAATCGCCCTCTGACTTAAGTACAGTTAACCTTGGATAAAGATTTTTTTGTTTCAATTACTGGAAACTAAAACTCTGGTCAGTTACAGGATCTGTTTCACAAAGAGAAGAAATGGACCTTGAACAACGAGAACGTGGGACCATTAAGAGGGAGTAATATTTCATGATGTTATCCCCCCAACAATCATATTACCTGGGAGCATAATGCATTAACCCAATGCCAAAGAAAGGGCAGAATTCAGGCAAAACCTGGAATTGCCGGCCAAACTCTAAAGAATAATGAAAGCTATCAAGGGGACACACGAATTGAGTAAGAAAACTTAGCCAGGAGAATAAAAACCACCCCCAAGTAAACTATGACTCCATCTACATGCATATAAATAGAAGGAGTGTAGAACCATTCCAACTAATTTCCAATCGCATTCAAGAAAATTTTTATTGAGTGTTTACTATGTGTTAAGTGCCAATTAATCTGTACCAAATGCATGGGTTATATAATAAAAAATGCATATATAAGTACATGGCTCCATTTCTACCCTCGAGGAGCTCGATTGATATAGGAAGCACTTTACCAAACCTTAAAGCACTCTATAAATATTAATTATTTTTATTATTTATATTTAGGAAAAATAAAATACACACATTAAATGGTCAAATAAAATAAAGCTGGACTAAAATTAGGCATCTAATAATTTGTAGGAGAGACTCTTATGGGCTGGAGTGGTTAAAGTTTCAAGGATTCAGTATTTGGCTAAACTAGGGGAAGAGAAGAGCATTTCAGGTAGCATCAGTGGGAGAACCATGTTGTTAATAAAGAGATTTTTGTTGAGTAGACTAGTTTTCTTGTAGGTGCAAAGGAGTTCATCATGAAAAAGGGTAGTTTCTAAAAATCTTGAAAGGGTAAAGAGATTATAAAGAGTCAAGATGGCATTGTAAAGAGCAGATCATGCAAAACTAATATTTTTTAAAAATAAATTTTATTTTTCAATTACACGTAGAAACTATTTTTTGACAATTGCTTTCTGACCTTTTGCATTCAGATTCTTTCCCTTCCTCCCTTCTTCTCTCTTCCTAGAAGCAATAAATAGTCCGATATAGGTTATATGTTTTCATACAATATGTACTTCCATATTCCCCTTGTCTTGACTGAAGATATATATCACATATATGATGAAAAACTCATGAAGAAAATAAATGGAAGGGAAGACGTTTTTTTTTTTGAGTGGGGTACAAAACTGGTAAATCAAGGGAAAATCATTAATATGATAAACTTAGATTTCAAGAAACAATTGGGTAAATTCTCTTGTTCTCCTTGTAGTCCAAATGGAGACGTGTGGGCTAGCTAGTCAATTGTCTAGAATTTTTTAAGAACCACCTATGTGTCAGACACTGGACTTAGTGCTGATGATGCCAAGAAAGGCAAAAACAAACAAAAATTCCTGCTCTCAAGAGATTTGATGAAGTGCATATTCAACTGCTTGAACTCCCCCCAAACAGTCCTGAACATTTCATTGTCAATGACAAAGGAGACTTCTGCTGAAATGTCAATGATTTGTCCTGGGCCCTGTGCTGTCCAATATTTTTATCTATGATTTGATGAAGGAATAGAAGGCATGTTCTTCCAAAGGTATAGATGATATTAAACTGAGAAGGCTAGATGACGTCATATGTTGGATGATAGAGTCAGTATCCAAAAAGATTTCAATAGATTAGAATTGAATCTATAATCTAACAAGATGCCCCTGTTATCTACAATTCCTTGAAGATCTTCAATAATACTTTATTAATTAAATCATAAGTTCTTTCTGTTTCTTAATAATCAATAGGTCCAGTTCTGATGACTTGAACTCACTGAGATGAGAGGAGATCTCTTCATTTTATATCCATCTATTTGTCTTAGATTTTAATTCTCCAGTAACCATTTTTGTTCAGTTTTTTCCAGTTTCAAGCTTATTTTTTTATGGAGAAAACAAAAGTTTACTTGTTCTGCCTTCTACGGAAAATTTCTATTCAGAACTGACATCTTGCATATTTTTACATATTTACAAATTGTCTCTCCTAAAAGTGCAGGATCTTCCCAAGGATAGAGATGACTTTTTTTGGTTTTAGGTGTTTTTGGACATAGCCCCTGGCAAACAGTAGGTGCTCACTAAGGGCTTCTTGATGGATTGAAAAGAAAATGAGTGAAACAGGGATGTTTATCCTGAAGAAGGCAAAATTTAGGAGAGACATGATAGCTGTATGAATGTATTTTAAAAGACCATCAAATGAAAGAAGGACTGGATTTATTTTATTTGGCCACAGAACCAGGAGAAGTGGGGGGAGGATTAAATTTCAGTTGGATGTTGGGGGGCAAAACCCATTTCCTAACAATTAGGGCAGTCTATAAAACAGTGAAGAATAGTGCAGGAAAACCTGGATCTGTTTGAAAGCTTTGCGCAAGAACAAATTAAGGTAGACCCTATGGAGAGCTTTTCAAAATGAAACTGTGTGGACAAGAGATAGGTGAAAAATGGAGCCAATCAAATAAATCATTCCATTTGATAACATCTTAATCCTCAAAGTGCTATATAAAGATACAGAAACAGCCCTAACAAAAGCAAAGTTAGGAAAAGAAGCAGAAACAGAATGAGAACATAGAGAAGAAATGATGCTGGAGGGAATGTAATGATGAAAGTGCCTCTGAGAGCTGGACTCCTGTGATGTCTGAAAAGGAGGAAGATAAGGAATTACTGGAAAAATTCAGTACGTATGCCTGCTGAAAATGATGCCCAAGATCAACAAAACAACAGCCTTCCATGGACCTGTTTTACCATTTCGATAACTTCTTTATAAGAGTGATAAAAAGAGTATCTTTGGAGTAACCGGACAGGGTGAAGGCAGATTTTTGCCAACAAATAACAAATCAGAGCTTCTCTGTCAAAAAAAGGCACAGAAAGTAGAAGAGTTGAGGAAATATCACCCCATTGTTGGATCACTTTGTTGTTTATTTTTTTTATTGATTTTGGAGACCATGCCCAAGAGTTACGCAGGATAAGAGATCCCTAATGGTAATAATCTACCTCTTAGTATTTACATAGATTCGTTATCCTCTTTGAATCAGATAAAAAGTTTCTCATGCAGATCTAATTTTTTTTGTGAATAAAAATGAGTGTTTTTCTCTCTCCTGCTTCTTCCACCTACCATTGAAAAAGAAAGAAAATGTGATTGCATGGAACTGAAAAGCTTGGACAAAACAAAATGAATATGCTTAGGATAAGAAGGGATATGGCCACCATTTCTTGGTATCAACCTTGGTTCCCCACTATCCCTCGTCCCATATATCCAAGCCATTTTCAGTTTTGCCATTTCTACATTTATAACGTCTCTTGTTTAGGTCACTTTCTCTCCACTCATACAGCCACAGCCATAGTTCAGAGGCTGGACATCTCTTTCCTTTATTGCCACAATTGGTTTTTAATTGCCTCAAGTGTCTCCCCATTCCATCCATCCTTCACTCAGTGATTTAAAATGATTTTTCTCAAGTGTAGATCTAACCATGTCACCCTCCCTGCCTTTTTACCTAGAGGACCAAATGTAAATTGCTCTGTTTGGCATTTAAAGTCTTTCACCATATGGCTCCTTCCACCTTTCTAGCCTTCTTATACCTTATTCTCCTCCATACACTCATCTTTCCAGAAACATTCTTACAGTCCCCAAACACAGTACTCCCTTTCCTGCTCCTAAGCCTTTGGCTTCCCCCCTGCCTGGAGTCCTCATCATCTCTGGTTGTCTCTTAGAAATTCTGGTTTCCTTTAAAACTCAGCCCAAACACCAACTTCTATTGTCATCTAGTTATTTTTTAGACCTTCTAGTTTCCTTAAAATCTCAATCCAAACACCAATTTATTTATACATTGGCTCTTCCAGGAGAATGTCAGTGACCTTGACCCATTGCCTATCCATTACTGCTCTTCTGCCTTGGAACCAATACCTGCTATTGATTTTAAGACAGAAGGTAAAGCTTAAAAAAGAAGACAATGACTTGAGGAAAGAGGCAAGGTTTTTGGTGTTTTTTTTTTTTTGCCTTTCTTTGAATCCCTTGTATTTATCAGAGTGGCTGGCACATAGTAGATTGTTAATAAATGTTCATGTAAATTAATTAGAATTAGAATTCATGTTTATTAATATATTAATGTTAATTTACTTAAATTATATATACTTATATAATTTAATAAATAAAGTCATAGCCTTAGTTGGATTAACACCTTAAGCAGCATTTTGAAGATTTTCTATTTAGAAGCTTCATGTTCTATAATGTCCTTTTCCTGGAAGGATGGCAATATTGTTCTTCTTTATTGCGAAAAAAAATCAATATATAGATATAGCCATTACTTGAACCTATATTTTCTGTTCGTTGAGTCCCAAGTGAGGCTCTCCTGCTTTTTCCTCAAAATGCCTTTTTGGGTGGCAGCACAGCATCCCTTGGTTGGACTGGTTGCAAAAAATAGTTTCTGCCCATCATTGTGGTGGCCATCCTGAGTAGCCAGATGTCAGGCAGTTTCTGCCAGGAAGGGAAGACAGCTGTTTGGAACAGGAAATAAGAAGAGGATGCTGGGGAAGGCGTCAAGAGTTTTATCTGGGGAGACAGGACGACAGTTGGCAGCGAGGGGGGGAGCAGTGCAGAGCAGGGACTGGAACATGTCTAGAAAAATCAATTTTCTTTGTGACTTAGGTGATAGCCCAAGATATACAAAAGTGGCACTGAGTTATGAATTCTTGCATTTGTCTGTATTCTCTGCACAGCCAGTTTTATTTAAATGACATCTATAGACTAATAGATTTTTTTAAAGTTCCAATCACAAAGGAAGTTTCCTCTGTCAATGTAATTTATGAGCATAGAAAAAGAGCTTTAGGGAAAACATTACATATATAATCAGGAGAGGCAACAGGAAGAGGGTCATGGACAGAGAATTGGCTTTGGAGCCAAGACCCCAGTTCGGTTGCTGCCTTGTTTGTGTTACACCAGACAAATTACTTAACCTCTGAGTGTTCTAGGCAATCCTCTAAGACTGTGAGGTTTCAGAGAATGTGCCAATCTGCATTGGCAGAAGGAGTTTCTTTATCAAGGAGTTCCTTTTCCATGAACCTCTGGTTCAACTCCTATCATGCCCATTAGGTGATACAGGGGATAAAGGACAGCATTTAATTAAGAAAGACCTGAATTTGAATCCTGTCTGAGACCCTTACTAGCTGTGAGACCCTGGACAAGTTGTCAACTCTGCCTGCCTCAGTTTCCTCTTCTGTTAAGTGAGGATCATAAGACTGTCTATCTCATAGAGTTGTTGTGGGGATAAGATGATCTCAGTGCAGTGCCCATCACATAGTAGGTGTTTAATAAATGTTTTTTGATCAACTGACAGATAAGGCTTTGTAAACTTTAAACTACTATATAAACTTCTAGCTATGTTGTTGTTATTTTTCCTATCTCAAGCCATATTTCCCATTTTTTAGAATTCTCATGTTTCACTTCCACAAAAGCTATCCTTCACTATTGTTGAAGCTCTCTGGTCCTTTGACCCAACCATATTCTCAAAGTTCATCTCTTGGTGTGCTTTCATAACCCAGACTTGACTTCATGGTCCACCACTTTCATGATTCACCTTTGGGCAGGGTTCCCCAATGTTTATCTTTAGCACTAGCCTCACAGACCCTCACCTCTAACTGGAAGAAGCATTTCCCCATCCTCCTTAATTTTAGTGTCTTCCTTCCAAGATTATCTCTAATTTAGCTTCTCTATGACTTGTTCACCAGAGGTGTTTCCATGTCTTCTCCCCACTTTAGACTGTGAGTTCTCTGAGAGAACAAGGACTACTTTTTATATTTCTTAGACTCTCTCACACTTAGTTCTTTGCCTGGCACCTAATAGGTGCTAAATAAATATTTACTGACTGGCTGACATTAACTTCCTACCTTTGTTCAGTCATTTCAGTCATATCTTACACTTTGTGACCCTCTTCAGGGTTTTTTGAGCAACTGGAGGATACCTTCAACTTCATGTATCTCTTGTACCCCAAATTCAAGGTGCCCCCAAAGCAAATCTAAAGTGTTTCCTACTAAACTTTTCCTTTCTTTCCATCATTCACAACATCATTTACCCTCTCTTTCTTATTTGAAACCTTAGACGTGCCTGGGACTCTTCCATCTTCCTTGCCCTACTAGAACCATTCAATGACCAAGTTCTATTAATTCTACTTCCATAATATCTCTTGCATCTTAAAAGATTTGGGGCTGAAAGTCACACTTATTAAACTAGGTGATTCTGGACAAGTCACTGAACCAGTCAAGGTCTCTATTTCTTCACATGGAAATTTAGTGGATTGGATTAGATGATTTTGAGTAGGATAGGTATAAGGTGAACAGTTTCATTTTTGTCTTATTGTCCCTCTCTTTAGGAGTATCTAGAATACAACAGATACTTAAAGATCAAAAGTTTCCTTCAATTCTTGATCCTATAATCTTCCTTATACATACATGGCTCTTTAGTGCCTCTTTTTTGCCAAATGAATACACTCTTCCACTTGTCATTCAAGGTCCCCCAGAATCTTGCCTTTGTCAAACTTTCCATCCTTTCTTCTATACTGTTAAGTACTCTTAAAAAAAAGACCAACCTTCTGTCTTAGAATAAATACTGAGTTTTAGTACCAAGACAGTAGAGCAATAAGGGCTAGGCAATTGGAATTAAGTGGGCTACCCAGAATTTCCTATCTACAGATCTGGCTCTCTATTCACTAAACTACTTAAGTGTGCCATTATAAATAGTCTTTAGGTAAAGTAACCTGCTAACTATTCACTAATCTGCTCCATACTTGACTCTTTTGATGCATCCTGCTCTCATACTGGGTACACTTTCTGTTCTCTCTCCCAGTCTACTGATTTTCTTCTCATCTTTTTAGAACCCAAAACAAATACCAAGCTTCCTGGATTTTCAGTACCAACCTCCCCCACCTCTCAATCCCTTGTCACTTGGCTAACATTTTATTTGCTCCTCTCTTATGCAATCATCATGTTATTTTGAATCTTTGTGCATGAGTCATATTCTTTATTGACCTATAAGTTTCATAAAGTCAGGGATCATAGGAACTTGTCTAATCTAAACTTCATATTTCACCTCACTACTCTGCAAAATGTTCAGTACACAATTGCTCCTTAAAGGAAGGCTGAGTTGATTTTAATTAAATATGAAAATTGGTGAAATATCTACATCTTATTTTTTTTAGAGACTAAGAACACATCTAACCATAATTGTTAAGGGGAAAAGCTTTTGACACATAATAAAATGAAATATGTCTTAAGTAAGATAGAGACCAAGAGTAATTTATCATTTCAATGAAAAACTAGTATCATCTTATTTCAGTAATTCAAAAGATCTGTGATTTCATCAGCCAAGCTATTCTTTTCACCAACATAGATCAGCACTCCTTTGTCTGTCTCTGATGGATGCTCTGTCATTTTGCCTATAATGGCTGATCCAAACTTTCTCTGCTCTCTTCTCAAGGCACCAACTCGACTGTCTGCCATGTACTTCTCTGCAGATGTCACCTTGCCTCCTACTTTTCTGTGAAGGCAGAGACCTTCTGAGGTTAACTATACCCTGTTCCTTCCCCATCTTCATGCCTGTGAGATTTCTCAGGGTCCTCACTCACTATTTCTTCCCTCCATCATCTCTCATTCTTCCACTTTTGCTTCATCCTGTCTCAGAAGACAGGTTCTCTTGTTAAGATTAATTTCCACAAATTAGGAGAGTAGAGAAAACAATTCCTTGTCAGATTTATGGATAAGGAAAAGTCTAAGACCACAGAAGAGATGGAAAGGATCATAGATGATAAAATTAATACCTTTAATTAAATGAAATAAAAAAATTTTACACAAATAAAAGTAATGCAGCCAAAATTAGAAGGAAATCAGGAAGAGGGGAAAAATTCCTCTGGTAAAGACCTCATTTCTCAAATATATAGAGAATTAAATCAAATACATAAAAATGTAAGTCATTACCCAAATGATAAATGATCAAAGGACACAAACAGGCAGTTTTTATAAGAAATCAAAGCTATCAAGTTACTTGAAAAAATGCTCCAAATCATTAATAATTAGAAAAATACAATTTAAATCAACTATGAGGTACTATCTCATATCTATCAGAAAATGACAAATGCTGGAGGAGATGCAGAAAATAAGGATACTTATGCACTGTTGGTGGAGTTGTGAACTAGTTCAACTGCCCTGGAGAATAATTTGAAAGAATGTCCAAAGAGCTACAAAACTAGTTTAACCCATACTAGGTCTATATCTCAAAGAGATCAAAGATCAAAGGACCCACATGTAGAAAAATATTTCTAGCCACACTTTTCTGGTGGCAAAGAATTAGAAATTGAAGGAATGTCTGTCCTTTGGGGAATGGTTAGACAAGTTGTAATATATGATAGTGATGGAATACAATTGTGTTATAAGACATGATGAAGGTGATAGTTTCAGAAAAATCTGGGAAAACCTATACGAGCTGATGCAAAATGAAATGAGCAGCACCAAAAGATCATTGCACATAATAATAGCAATATTGTAATGATAATCAACTGCGAACAATTTAGCTGCTTTAATCAATATAATGATCCATGACAGTTTCATAGAACTTATGATAAAAAATATTCTCCACCTCTAGAGAGAGAACTAATAAATTCAGAGTACAAATTGAATCAGATTTTTTAATGTTATTTTTCTTGCTTCTTTTTGGCCACAGGGTTAATATGGAAATACAGTGTGCATTAACTTCATATGTATAATGGGAATCATATTACTTGCATTCTCAATAGATGAGGACAGGGTTGGAGGGCATGAGAGAATTTGTAACTCAAAAAAATGGATATTAAAAATAAAATTAAAAGTGCATAATAATTTTTAAAAGACAGATTGTTCCAGTTTCTCACATCCTTTAGCATTTCTATCACAAACCTGTTCCCTCCATATCTTTTTCTTAGATCTTTAACCTCTTCTTTCCCATCTGATTTTGTATAAGCTCCCCTATCTTTTAAACACATATGCAACATTCAACTTTCCCTTGATCTTGCCACTCCATCACATTCTTTTCCCCTTCATACTTAAACTTCTTGAGAAAGGTCTCGAGCCCTGACTGCCAAAGCTTTCTTAATACTTCCTCAAACTCCTCAGCTTCTTACAACTTGGTTTCTATCACAACTAGCCTACTGAGACAGTTTTTTTTTCCCCGAGGTTTCCTTATTGGTAAATCAATGGCACTTTTCTCTATCTTCTCATCCTCTTTCATCTCCTGGTAGTAGCACTGGACGAAATGGACTACTGCTCAATCCTTTTCCCCTTTGCTTCCAGGCTTCCATAACAATGCATTTTCATAGTTCAAAGAATCTCACCAGTTGGACAGGATCTCAGAGTCAATTTAGTCCAACTCTATGAACAGAAATAACTTCTGTGATATGTGTGACAAGTATTTTTTACTTGAAGACTTCAGTGTAAGGAAACCTCCATGCCACTTTGGATAGTTGTAGTAGTTAGGAAGTCTTTCCTTGTACTAACCCTAATCTGTCTGTATCTCCTAGTTATTCGTATTGGAGCCAATCTCATCTCGAATTTCATCTCTCTCACTATGGCCCTTCAAAATACTTGAAGATGGCACTAGTGGCTTCTTTAAATCTTCTCTTCTCTAGATCTTTCCATTTCCTTCAACCAATCACCAATCTTTATGTGCCATGTTCTCCAATCCCCTCCATTCCTCATGTTACCTTCTTTTAAATATTCTAAATTATGTTAACTCTTGTCCTAAAAAGTGGTACCCAGAACTGAATATAGAACTCCAGAGGTGTCTGTCTAGGGCAGGTTTTGGTGGGAGTGTAACAAGTCTCATTCTGGCTGCTCTGGCTTTTTTATATAGCCCAAGTGTATTCTTTTTTGGCCAACCTATGGAAGAGAGAATACACATTTTCTAGCTAACCATAGAGGGAAGCACCAGGACAAATAGGGAGAACTTAAAGAGAAACAAACATAGGCTGAATTTCAGGAAAAACAAGTGACAATTAGAACTCTTCAGAGAAGAATGAGCAAACTTGGAAGATGGTGTATTCATCTTCACTAGAGATTTGCAAGTGAAAGCTAAACAATGACTTGTTGCAGATGATGTACAAGGGATTCTTGTTTAGACATATGTTGGACTTGATGGCCCCTGTAGTCCTTTTCATTGAGGAATCTATGGTTCTATTATTTTTTGTGTGTATCCCTGTGTTAACTCTACTTGAGTTTACAGTCCACTTAAACATCCATATTTTTTAACTTAAACTAGTTTAGCCACACCTGTAGTATTTTTGTTACATTGGAAGGTGATTTTTCAAAGCTTTCCAATGCCCACTTTCTACCCTTAAATCAAAGGAAGGGAAGGTCCAAGAGGGAGAAGGGGCTACTGAGGAAATGTGAATTTCTGAGTTGATCTGATCTTGCAGGAAGATAAGTTTCTGGAGAAAATGATGAAGTCCAGGAGAGCAGCCAAGTGGGCAATGAATCAATCAATCAACAGCAAACATTTATTAAGCATTTAATATGTGTCAGGAACTGTGCCAAGTGTTGAGAATACCAAAAAAAAGCGTCCCTGCACTAAAGGAATTTACATTCTAATGGGGGAGACTGTATACAAATAGGTATTTATAAGAGACACACCAAGTAAATAGATAATTACCTTAGAGGAGGAGGCATAAGAATCTTAGCAAACTCATTTACCACCATGGAAGTCAATGTCTTCCACAGGAGAGGTGGTCATTAATGTCTGTTGGACAGACAGACTTCTCCACTCTTTAGATGACTTTTCAGGAGTCTCCTTGACCAACGTGAGGTCATTACTTGGTGGACAACCTCTCAGTGATGAATTTTTCCATATTTGAAGCCTATAGAGCTTGCTAAAAAACACTAGTGCTTCAGCTCTGGTGTCATAGCCCTGGAGAAAATGGTATCACTGCCCTATCATGGTTGGACATCAGAACAGATGAATTTCTGATGGTGAATTTCTGATAGAGAGTGACATGTCCGCCATGTCTGAAACCTGTTGGGACCATTGTGGAGGGTTGTATATGGGTGTAAGTAATATCCGGAACCTCCAGAGCTGGCTCCCCTATTATCCAAGACTCCTTTCATCTAACTACCATTCCTGGATGGGAGCCTGTTCTATTTCCTGAACCTCATTAAGGCTCAGTGTAGCATGAGAACTGAACTCTCGAGCAGCTGATTAATGGCTTCTAGTATTTTGTGGACAGTGTCTCCAGCAGGCACTCTGAAAGAGATAGTCCCCAGGCTTACTGTGGTCTAAACTGGTGATGGGGCTCTCTTGTTTTTGCTCTTGGCTTAGGAAAGAGCTATTTGTTATTGCAGATGCTTCTGCTATCCTAGATTCACCTGCCAGTTTCTTCTAATGCAGCTTTAAAACAGTAATTGATAATACCTTTCAAAAGTCATTGTTTTCTAGAAAGTGTAGTCGAAATTGCTTCCCACAGAATTCCTCTTAATTGGATGTTTGTTTTGTTTTAAAATTTTATTTTGTCTTATTTTTTTCCAGGTTGGGGAGGGAAATAATGAGGCCAAGGAGCAGGTATTCTTTCATGCAATTGGAAGGAAAAAAAAAAGAAGTCCTGAAATATTTTTTAAAGATAATCTCTACTACAGATATTTAATCACCAGTTTTAAAAGTTTCCTAAATTTATTCATTTTAATGCAATGGAAGAATCCTTCTACTTAATATTTGTATCATTCATTGCCCCATAATTGTGATATTCCTGTGAAGATTTAACTCAAATGTCTACTAAGATTTTTATTATTGTCTTTTTTTGCATCAACTTTTTCTTCCTTTTCTCCCTATCCCAAAAGTCACTTCTTGCAACAACAACAGCAAAAATATAAAGCAGAGGGAAGAATTGGCAAAACTATCCAAACATTAGTCAAACTAAATATATATGCAATATTTTACATCAACAACCTCTTACCTCTGCAGAGAAAAGAGGAAGATTCATTATTCTCATCTTTTTTTCCAACGCAAAATACACTATTTAAAGTAAAGAGTTTGACTTCTTTCCTTCTTTCTTTCCTTCCCTTTTTTCTTCTCTCCCTTCTTCCCATCTCCCTCCATTGCTCCCTTCCTTTTTTCTTTCCATCTTTCCATCCTTCCTTCTTTCCTTCCTGTTTTTTTGCTTTATATTAACATTGCTGTAGTCATTATGTAAATTATTTTCTTTATTCTGTTTACTTCTTTCCACATTTGTTCATATTAATGTATGCTTGCTTCAATTTCTTCATATTCATAGTGTGTTACATCAACATTCTCTGGACATTCATAAATCTCAATTTATTTAGCAGTTGTCCAATTGATGGGCATCTAACTCTGTCCTATGCCCCATTCCCAGCCTCCCTTTCCCATCTCCACACCTTTGCAGTCTCCTTTTGCTGGGAATGTACCATTCTTTCAACTCACAGAGTACCCTTCTTCCTTGGAAACTAAGCTTAGGCACCATCTTCTGCCTGAAGTTTTTCCTGATTTTCCCAACTGCCACTGGTTTCCCTCCTAGGCTATCTTGTATTTAAATAAACGACTCATTTGTATTTATCTTCATTATATTTATCTTTTTTTTAAACCCTTAACTTCTGTGTATTGGCTCCTTGGTGGAAGAGTGGTAAGGGTGGGCAATGGGGGTCAAGTGACTTGCCCAGGGTCACACAGCTGGGAAGTGTCTGAGGCCGGATTTGAACCCAGGATCTCCTGTCTCTAGGCCTGACTCTCAATCCACTGAGCTACCCAGCTGCCCCCTATCTTCATTATATTTAGTCTGTCCATGGTTGGTTGTTTCTTGTTTTCCCTTTTTAAAATAAAGTTCCTTGAAAAGATTTGTTTTTTTCCATTCTTTGTACTTGTACCCATCCCCAGTACCCTTCCTGCATAGGACCTTAACTGTAGAAACATTTAATAAATAAATATTTATTCATTAATCTGTTTCTAGTTCTTTGCTATCAAAACAAATGGATTACTATGAAAATTTTGGTGTCTAAGAGTCCTTTTTCTTTTTCTCTCTAACTTTGTACTCTTTGGGTTGTATTTCTAGCAGTAGGGTCTCTGGACAAAGAGTAGAGAAATTTTAGTCATTTTCTTTTATCATCTCCCGGGGGGGGTGCAATAGAGGGATTGTTGATCTGAAATCAGGAAGATTTGAGTTCAAATTTGACCTCAGACACAGCTGGGAAGACCTGGGTAAATCTTTTAACTTTTGTGGGCATTTTCCTCCCCTTATAAAATGAACCTAATGATAGTATCTACTTCCCAGGGTGGGTGCGATAATTAAATGAGATAATATTTGTAATATACAATGTACAGCCTGGCTATTATTATTTTTAACATATTTCAAATTCAAAACGCTTCCTTTACATTAACCCATCTCTCTCTTGGTTAATCCCTAGTTGGTTCTAGCTTTGGAATTGTTTTTCTTTTGACATTTTGTAGAAGATTTTTGGTCTTTTAAACTAAAACCTTCTAATTACTTTTCTATATGGGTCATTTTTCTATCAACTTTCATCCCAAAAGGGACTTGGTTGGCTTCAGAAGGAAGATCTCTGCTAGATTTTTTTGAAAGAGAAAGAGAGAACAGAAGAGACGAAGGATAGATGGTAGGCAGGGAAAAGAAGGAATGAGTCTCAGGGCAGAGAGACTTCAAACAGACAGAATAAATGCTCTTTTACCACCTTATTTTTATATCTTCATTTGCTTATTCATTTTTGCTTATCAAATCAGGTACTCATGTAAAGCACTTTGCAAATATAAAGCAGCATGCAAATGCTAGCTATTATTATTTGGTAGAAACTCAGAGGTATGCCTGAAGAGATAAGAAAAGTGGGAAAAACAGTGTAAAATGAGAAAAAAAAACATATGTTGGCTGGCAGGGATAGTAATGCCAGTCTGTCATGCCAGGACCCTGTGACTTTTGAGTGCCCTTGGTTAGAATATCCCCTTTATCCTGGAGATCTCAGGGTATTTTGTAAACATTATCTTGCTTATTTTTGAGTCAACTTTCTGCTCCTTTATGGATAGAAATGAAAATTGGATGAGGTGAAGCATCATTATCCATTATCCATTGTCCTTCCAATGGAAAACTTGGAACTTGAGCCTGGGAAGTCAAAACACTGGTTTGTCCCAACTGTTAGGTGACCTGTTATTTTGTGACCTCAGCTGTTGGTTATGTCAGTGCATTACCTTCGAGTCTTTTTTATTTTTGGTGAAGGGAAAATGAATATGATGTCTACTGAGAGAGAGAACAAGAAAGAGACAGAGAGAAAGAGAGAGGGAGGGAGAGAGGGAGAGAGAGAAAAGAGAGAGAGAAAGAGAGAGAGAGAGAGAGAGAGAGAGAGAGAGAGAGAGAGAGAGAGAGAGAGAGAGAGAGAAATTTGGAATACTTCCTTAAAATAACAACACTCTTTGTCCTATAAAGGAATAAGTTGGCTTTCTTACTACATAATCATTAATATAGGAAGGGGAATGAAACCATTTAAAAATGTCTTACCATATTGGCCTCTACCTTCCTTAAACAAATTCTCTCCCAGTAATAGAATCATTTGGGTGTTTAAGCTTCTCCACCATCCTTGTGGGGTTTGACTTTCATACTGGGCTAAAATGTTAACATCTAATTTCTTAAGATGAGTTTACAGTTCAGAGCAGGTGATTCCAGAGTACATTTGGCAAACCATCAGGAAAATTTGTCAGCCTCTCAACGTCTACATTCCCTAATAAGCTCCTCCAATAAAAATGTGATTAAAATGCTCCGAGAGGCTTGGGCTTTGCTGATGGCATTTTGAATTCCTCTCCCTTACCCATCATCAGTATGACATATCATGCAGAGCTTTGTCAGCGTTTCTGGTACACAGATTAAGTGTAAACACATTTTAAAGGATCGGTTCAAAAACTCTCCTAATAATAAGAGTGACTGCTGGCTAAATGGGGCAGGTGAAGTTTGCCTAATGGAATCATGATTGTCAAGTTGTTGTGGGGCCTGGTGAACTTCCTCGGTGCTTGTTGACAATTGAAACCTTATCCTTGCTTTTATTCCTCATTTTGAAGAGTTGTAAGAATGCTCAGGCTTTGTAAGAGAGAGAAAGTTGCTTGAGGGTAAAGATTAAATTCCATTTTAGAGTGGGAAGAGCCTGCATTCCAGAGGAGAAAGACCTGGTTTCAAATCCAACCTTGGACACTTGCTAACTGTTGGGACCTTGCCATTGGTTTACCTTCTATGGTCTTCAGTTTTCTCATCTGTAAAATGGTAGGATTAAATTAAATGACTAAACTGACTAAAATGTCAAAAAGGTAAAGAGACAAATGTTGGAGAAAATGTGGAAAAATGGGGGCACTAATGCAGTGTTGGTGGAGCTGTGAACTGATCCAACCATTCTGCAGAGCAAATCGGAATTATACACAAAAAGTTATAAAATTGTTTATATCCTTAGACCCAGAATTACTATGGCTGGTCTGTTTCCCAAGGAAATTAGGGAAAGAGCAAAAGAACCCAAATGTTCCAAAATACTTACAGCAGCTCTCTTTGTGGTGGCAAAGAATTGGAAACCAAGGGGATGCTGATCAGTTGGGTAAAGGTTAAACAAAATTGTGGTCTGTGATTGGGATGGAATACTACTGTACCATAAGAAAAGGCAAACACTGATTTTTTTAAAAGCCTGGAAAGAACTTGTGAGATAATGAACAGTGAAATGAGTAAAAATCAGAAGAATATTATACACAGCCACAGAACTAAAACTAGAAGAAAAACCTGAGAAAGTTACCTCCAGAAAGTGAAGGGAAAGAGAAAATATGAAAATCTTAATTAATAAGAACATGTTGGCCTCTGATGATATCTTATATGATGCAGGGAGGGTAGGAAGGGATTGGAAGCTAGTGGACAGGATCTATTATGTAGATAAAAAGAAAAGTAAATTTAAACATACAGGAGATCTGTTATTTCATTTGTATAGTATCTTATTTTTTATGTTATTTCATTTGGATTTATAAACATTTGGGATAATAATAATAAAAAAGATCTACTGGCATGACACCTGGGTCTAGATTTATGATCACCTTGATATTATATATGGGAGACTTCTGATATATCTGCAAAAAATAGTCTTTAGCATCCAGGAGTTCTTATCTGTTTTTATGTGTGGCAGTCTAATGATTTAAGTAGATCCTTTTTCAGAATCAGATTTTTTAAATCATAAAATAAAATAAAGAGGATTACAAGGGAAATCAATTATTTTGAAATACAAATGTGATTGTGCCTAAGGTCACAGGCTCCCTGACTTCTGTCCATTGATCTTGTGGCTTCCAGGTTAAGAATTTTTGTTCTAGTTCAATTCTCTCCTCAATGCCTTTGATTTTCATATTTGAAATCCCCCCAAATTCCTCACTCGTTTTTCCAAAGAAGTCACGAAACATTATTAAGGATGGATGACAAAGTCATTTTTGAGAATCTGAAAGGAGACCCACAAGTTCTACATAGATCTTTGAGATTTATAGAAAAATTTTCTGTATGTATCTAGGTAACTATATATGTATGCATATATGTATTTTCTCTCCAAGTAAGCTATTTAGTGTTTTTTTAAAAAGTCTTAAAACAATTGGATGCTTGCACTTTAGGATTTGGTCTCAAATTGCCAATCAATGAATACTTTAGTCCACAAACATTTGTTAAACACCTACTATGTACCAGACACTGGGCTAAGTGCATATATAGTATACAATATAAGAATAATCCTCCTCTGATAAAAAAAACAACATTTGCTAACCTCTCTTTCCTTTTGTCAAAATGTAGTCTATGCACAACACAGTTTTGTTACCTGATTTCCATTCTCATTAGTCCAATATTTGTTTTAACTTTATCACTAAAGCTCTAGCAAGGCAGGATCACAAGTATTGTTTCTTGGCAGTACAGTTTATCTGTTTGCTCCCCATTTTTTCAGTCCAGGGTAATGTTACAATTAGGGCTGCATCTTGAAGTGTGTGAATTCATTTCTTCTAATCTACTTAAATAGCTTTGTGAGTTTTGCTGTAATGGTTTAATATGTATTCATTTAAGTTTGCACCAGAGATTCCATGGAATAAGGGATTTAAGTCCATTGACGGGGGATTTCTTACTTCTCCCCACTCCTGTGGTTCCACCCATGTGATCCTACCAAGGAAATGTGGGGACATTTCTGCATGGTCCCACCCAAGGTATTGACATTAACACCCCTCTTATAAGCACGGCCATATTTCCAATTTCACAAGAGGGAGTTTTATTAAAAGAAGGAGGAAAACAAAATAGATGTTCCTGAAAGAATTAGTCCCTTTTCTTTGATCTCTTTGGGATTTATACTTACAAATGGTATTTCTGGGTCAAAGGACATGAAGTTTAGTGATTTTTAGTGCCTAATGACAAATTGCTTTTCAGAATGAGTGGACAAGGTAATCATTAGTCCCAGGGAGCCTCCATGTAAACTCTTCATTTCTGAGTCTTCTTACACGAAATAAGAGAACTGAAGCCTAGGCAGGTCAAGACCTAAAGTCCTCAGAGGTCATCTGGTCCACGAATATGATTTTATAGATGGAGAAACTGGTAAATTTCCATTTCACATGTGTCTCCCTTATACATTGACCCAAGATCAGATGCCCTTTCCCCCTTTGGCACCTGGTATGAATGCCATCTATGGAGAGTACGCTCCTCCTTTATCCAAGAGCCCTCATAACATCCTCCCCTTTTTACTTAATTATCCTATTATATAAAACAATGAAATGGGTTAATTATTTGCTCTTCCCCAAGCAGAATTTGTGTGCTTTGTCAGAATTCTTTTAAAAGCAATTTAAAGTCATACATCTCCTTAGATGATGTCACTCAAATAAAATTAAGTTAGTAAGTATTTATTTAACAATTACTATGTGCCAGGCTCTGTGCTAAGGAAGACCATTCTCCTAAATTAACTGGGGAAAAGAGTCAAGAAAGAGAAAGAGCCTCTTTCACCCATATTCCCCACTTAATCAGATTGCACTGAGCAAACAAAAGAAAACAATCCTTATGTCCCACACTATGGATTTTGATGCCATTTCTTTCTAGGTGAATAATTTACTCCCTATTAGGTATTTGGTTCTGTGCAATTTTTTTTGCATGTTCCATTGATCAAATTAGATAATGCATATAAACCAAAAAACCTTAAAGTTCAATAAGAATGCCCATGATGTTTATTATTTATACTTATTTATGAGAGGAATTATTTTAGTGGCCTAAAAATAGTCTTAAATGAAAGTGGGTGAAACACAAGGATTGTTTTCCACAAAAAAAAAATACAAAAAAAACAGTAGATCAGTAAATGGGGGAAGGTGTGTATTTTTAAAATTATTTTAAAGTATTTTTCCCAGGTTACATGATTCATGTTCTCTCCCTCTCCTTCTCCCTCCCCCTTTCTGAAGCTGTCAAGCAATTCTACTGGGGTATACATGTATTATCACTCAATACCTATTTCCATATTATTCTTTTTTATAATAGAGTAGGAAGATATGTATTTTTGATTTCCCAAAAATGCCGGAGGGAAATGTTTTAGAGAAATTTTGTCTATTGTTCATTTAGAATAAGCATATTACCTATATCAACCCTATTTGCAACATCATTCCCCCTTGAAGATATTCGTATGGGCAGCACCAGCTTGGACCAGCAAGAACTTAGGTTAGCTAGGTGGTATAGGGAATTGTTTTGAGCTTGGACTTAGAAAGGCATGAGTTTGAATCCTACCTTAGGCACTTACTAGCTTGGTGATCCTGGGCAAGTCACTTCAATCTTTCATGCCTCAGTTTCCCCTTCTATAGAATGTGGCCGTTAGAGGAGGCAAATTCTATGGTTCCTTCCAGCTCTACATTTATGATCCTTTGACTAAATTTCTCAGCCCAGTGAAAGTGAGCCTCTTTGGCTGCTACCATCATTGCAATCCTCACTGACACAACCTATCTGCTACAAGGCAGAGCATCTAGTTCTGAAAAAAATAATAATAAAAAAAAAAGGTTGGCCTGCCCTGAAGGTCTTTTCCCATTTTTCAAATACATCAAAAAAGAGAGAGTCTCTCTCTCCTGGGAATAGACTTTAGTGAGGTATTGCCCTCCTTGCTGGATATTGATTTTATTTTTAATGCCAGAAATACATTTTGCTGCAAAGCTATTTCCTGATGACAAAAGCACTCATTGCAAGGAGCCTGTGCTTCTCGGTTTGCATTTTGAATTATAAATGCTAAGTTTATAGGTTCCTTTATTGGTTCTATTAAAATGGAAACACTTCCCCTCACCCCTCTGCCTTTATTTTTTTTTTAGGTCAAAGCATAATCTGGTTCACAGCCGAGACACTGAATTTATGTCAAAGCAAGATCACTGTTGGATGTGTTTACCAGAGTTTAGATGCCTTTTGTTTTCGGGCTGAGATCTTTCTTTAAAACAAAATACACTCCTAATGCTCATCCCTAACTAGGATGGTTCTAGAGCGGCCCACTGGAGGAGAGGCTAGATTGCCTTTGCAGAGCCCCAGGTGTTGCTTATTCTCAGATCCTCCAACTGGTGAAGGCGCGCAGCCTATTTCCTGGGGCCAGGAGGAGTGGAGGGCTATAAAAATGCACACTGTTTGTGTGATGTGTTCTTCTGCCTGCAGTGACACCTGCTGAGATTGCATCAGATTGTTATTTCATAATAGCCTTTTCCAGAATTAATTACATATCTGTAATCAGGCAACCATGGCTGCTGTTTGTGAGTAACATCTCATGTACAACTGCGAACAAGGGAATCCGTGCCAATTAAGGGCTGAGTTTATTCCCTGATGAAGGATGCTGGTTTGGGCAGCCGTCCGTCTCTCTTATTCTCTGTACAGAGAGTTTTGGGAGGTCCATCGAAAACTGAAGGATTTAAAGGTGAAGTTTGGGAGGGATTCTGCTATTGCCCTCTGAGAAAATGGCGCCAGGCAACCTTTTCAGGGGCATTTGTGGTAGAGCCTCGAAAACACAATCCCCCCCAAATCCTTGCCCTGCCTTGGTGGTTGCTCGATAAATATTTATTGAGGAAATGAATAAGATTGTGTTATTTTTGTGTAGTCATTTGCATGCTACAAGGCACTTTTTAGGTGAACTTATTACTTTCGAAAGAGCCTTCCAATTTTAAGATCCTGGCATAGTGCATCAAATGTAGAAGGCAATTAAATGTTTGTTGAATGAATGAATAAGGCTCAACTTTGCATAATTAGGTAAATCCATTGAGGAGTTGAGTGTAGAACACGGGGATACATTTCTGAACTAAATAGAAATGCCTTTTTTTTTCAGAAATCTATCATAAACATAAAAAGGAAACTCTTAAGACATGGAGGTCTGAGAGGGCATGAGTGTGCCTCTCCTAGAGCAAGGGGTGTCTTCCATGGGATGATCCCAGTGCTCCAAAAATATGGAATTAGGAGAATGGAGTGGAGGCTGACTGGGTCACTATTTCTGCTGGAGTCTTTGTGCAGTCAGTGAGTGGAAAGGGGACTGATATGTCTTTGATGTACCTAATGATGGGGTGGATTGTATTGAGAAAGAAGGGACTAACCCACATGAAGAAGGTAGTTAAGGCTGGGGAAAATGGTGGAGTTATGAGTTTCACAGTGTTGAGAAATTAATTTGTTTCCCTTTCTATTTTTATTGTTTGGATTGGGGATGTCAGTGGATAGCTATGACATTCCTCCGAGTCAAGGATTAAGTTGTTTCAAAGCTCACACACACAGCATGTATCAGAATTAAAGGAATGAATGACAACGATGTAACAATTAAAAATTAGGTTACTTTCCAAATAGAAATATAATGGCACCTTAGGTTAATAGAGACTTTGGGCTAGTGCTTTGGGGCTGTATGACCCCATTATATAGTAAGTGACATAGCAAACAGTAAAATTACATTGATGCTATGAAATCAGGACCCTCTTTTGTTTGTGTTTCTAGAATTCATCATTTCTGCAAAAGTGTATGGATAGACTAGGAATTGTTAAACTGAAGAAATTATGGTGAAATTCATCATAAGGGAAAGTTTGCCAAGTCAAGAGATATAATATAATATAATATAATATAATATAATATAATATAATATAA